>NC_071505.1:242480841-242794591 GCF_027887155.1 Malaclemys terrapin pileata
AAGAAGGGTGCTAAGATGATAGGCACACATCCTTCATGGACAGTGGAAACTTAGGGCTTGTCTACATGCGGAAGCTCTTCTAGAATAATCTAGACAGAATTCAAAGTGCAGTAGCTATTCCACACGAAGGGCAAGTCTACGCTACAAAATTAAGTTGACCTAAATTACGTTGATGTACAGCTGCTGCAGTAATTAAATCACTTTTGCACATCCACACTACGCTACTTGTGTCGGCAGTGTGCGTCCTCACTAGCAGCGCTTCCATCGATGCAGAGAGCAGTGCACCATGAGTAGCTATCCCACTGTGCAACTCGCCTCCATCCAGTGCAGGGTATTTTGGGAAGGGTTTGCAATGCTTCATGAGGGAAACGAGTTGTGCAGGGGTGACTGGGGACATGGTTTCAACGTTCCAGGATGCAGTTTTCTCCATCCCAAATTTTATCTGCATCCCATAATATTTCACGCCTCTCTTCAAAAGCCCCCCAAACCTGCTTGTCTGCCATTTGTGTGAGAAGCATGGATCCTGCACAGCTCTGCACTATTGTGATGAGCGTTGCGAGCATGGCACGCCTGATCCTGCAGTATCTGCAGAGCTGCCAGAGTAGTCATAGGGAACGTGACAATTCCTTGGAGGCTAGATTGCTTTAGGACATAGAAACAATCCAAGGTTGTTGTTGGCTTTCATGGAGCAGCTGTAGACAATGGAGCACAAGTTCTAAGCCCAAGAAACAATCACTGATGGGTGGGATCACATCATTATGCAGGTATGGGATGATGAGCAGTGGCTGCAGAACTTTCAGATACTCAAGGCCACATTCCTGGATGTGTGTGTGGAGCTCGCCCCAGCCCTCAAGTTCAGTGACACCAAAATGAGAGCTACACTGACAGTGGAGAAGCGAGTGATGATCGCTGTGTCGAAGCTTGCAATGCCAGATTGCTACTGGTCAGTCAGGAATCAATTTGGAGTTGGGAAATCCATTGTGACAGTTGCTGTGATGCAAATGTGCAGGGCCTCTAATTGCATCCTGCTACGAAGGACTGTGATTCTGGGCAATGTGCAGGACATAGTGGATGGTTTTGCAGCAATGGGGTTCCTGAACTCTGGTGGGGCGATAGATGGCACGCATATCCCTATTTTGGTTCCAGATTATCTTGCCACATAGAAAAGTAACCATTTCTGCTGATGTACTATGGTATTGCGAGCGCTTGTGGATCACTGAGGACATTTTACCAACATCAGTGTGGGCTGGTCAGGGAAGGTGCATGGCACATGCATCTTTAAGAACAAAGGCTTGTTCAGAAAGCTGCAAGCAGGGACTTTATTTCCAGAACAGAGGATTACCATTGAGGATGTTGAAATGCCACTAGTGATTCTGGGAGACTCCGCTTACCCCTTACTCCCATGGCTCATGAAGCCGTACATCAGCCACTTTGACAGCAGCAAGGAGCACTTAAACTACAGGCTCAGCAGGTACAGAATGACAGTTGAATGTACCTTTGGCTATTTGAAAGGCTGTTGGCGCTGTCTACTCATGCAATTAGACCTCAGTGAAAAAAATATCCCAATGGTTATAGTTGCCTGCTGTGTCCTTCATAATATCTGAAGCAAATGGAGAAAAATTTCTACTGCGGTGGAGGGTGTAGGTAGAACAGCTGTCTGTGGATTTTGAGCAGCCAGATACCAGGGCTATAAGAAGAGCTCAACGGGGAGCTATTCAGCTCAGATAGGCTTTGAAAGACCATTTTAATAGTGAGCTACAGTAATTTGTGTTGCTTTAGTGTGCTCTGCCTGGCATTGGTTTTATGCACCTTAGTATGAATTTTGTAATGAGTGCTGTGTGTGTAAAAAAATATAACATTGCAAATACAACTATTGCTATTATCTGTGAATGATTTCAGCCCTATCCAGTATATGTTGTGAACTAATAAAGATGACTTAATTTCCATAAATAGACTTTTATTCCAAACCCAGACAAACAAACATATTTATAACTGAATGAAACTTTATAAATACAGGGAAAAGCATCTTTGAAGGGGAAAGAACACTCATTTCCATTTCACAAACACATATATCAGCCTTGTCTCTCACAGGTCAGTGTATGTGTGGCTGAGATTGCCTGTACTCCTCCCCGGGAGTGATAGGGGTAGTCCAGCGGCCTTGGATGCCATGTGGAATGTGGCAGGGCTGCGAAGGGAGGTCTTGGAATGCAGTTCTAAATGGGCTGCAGAAGGAAGCGAGCACGGGTCTGTTCAACCTTGAAGGTCAGCAAGAGTCTCTAGCATTTCTGTCTGACACTTGAGAAGTGCTAGCATCTCCTGCTACACGTCTCTCTTCTTTTCCTGTGCCTTTCTCCTCTCTGCTTGATCCCCATCCATGCTGTCTGTGAGGGTAATTCTCCAAGCCCTGTGTTTGGTATCTGAAGCACCAGAGGCTTGCAGGATCTCTTAGAACATGTCATCCTGCCTCCTCTTCCTTCTCCTCCTCATCTGGCTGAGCTGCTCCACTGGTGTAGATGGAGAGACCCTCAAGGACATGTTTCCAGCTGCAAAGATGCTCAGAGGTCCTATTGTGAGTGTATTCACAAGATAAATGGAAATTTGCTATACTGAACTCACTCCCCTTGATTCATAGATTCATAGATTCTAGGACTGGAAGGGACCTCGAGAGGTCATCGAGTCCAGTCCCCTGCCCGCATGGCAGGACCAAATACTGTCTAGACCATCCCTGATAGACATTTATCTAACCTACTCTTACATATCTCCAGAGATGGAGATTCCACAACCTCCCTAGGCAATTTATTCCAGTGTTTAACCACCCAAGATGCACACAAGTTTAAAGCACTGCATTCACATTTTTTCCTTGGGATTCGTAGAGCATGGCGGCAGTCCCAGCTGTGGTGAGTATGGCCTGGGGGGTAGGGTGCAGGCAAATTCGGACAAGAAGGGGGCAATGTAGTTCAAGGGCATGAGTATATGTGGATAGGGCAACTGAACTGAGTACTGGCACCGTTTTCCACAGGTGGTGGTGATTTTAGCTGTCATCTCACTCCTGAGGGTAACAGAGGCTGAAAGGGAACAGTTCATGCATGTATCCTGCTGCAGACTGGGTCCGTATGCTGCTAGCCTGTGTGCTGCATTGGTGCCTGCTGAAGTAATTGCTGAGTGCCATGGGAAAGTGTCCTACCATGGTGGAAGAACTAACTGAGCCCTCCCCAAAGAAACCTTTGGCAGAAGATTGCAGACTACCTCCAGGAAAGTTTCCTCAAGATCTTTATGGAAGATTCACAGGACATTCCAGTGCACATAAACTGTTCTGCAGGGTCCCCTCTGCCTAAGTGTACAGGGGAATGAGAAGCAGATAGTAATTCTTCCTCTACTAGTTATTTCACTACCTCTTCTAGCGTGATTATAAAAGAGTAAATGAACAGATGTGTCCCTGCAATATCAAAGCAAATTGCAAACTTACCAGAGGTTCCTTCCTCTGTATTAGCCTCACCCGCACTGGACTGTAGGGACTGGCTTTACTGCTCTGTAGTCAAAAACAGGTCCTGGCTCACTGTGCCACTGGATCCCCTGGTTACCTGTCCCCCATACTTCTCCTCCTCCTCTTCCTCATCCAACAGCTCCTCCTCACTGTTCATTCTGGAGGCCTGTGACTCTTGAGTTCTCCAAAGTATCAACAGCAGCTCTTTGTAAAAGCGGCATGTCTGCAGCTCTGCACCAGAGCAACTGTTAGCCTCCCTTGCCTTCTGCTATGTCTGCCACAGTTCCTTGGCTTTCACAGGGTTCTGCTGCAGGTCCCTCTTGTAGCCCTTCTCCTTCATGCCCCGAACGATCTGCTCGTAGGTATCAACGTTTCTATGTCTGGATTGGAGCTGTGCCTACACAGCCTCTTCTCCCCACAATCCCAGGAGATCCACCACATCCCGTGTACTCCAGGCAGGAGTGTGTCTGCAGCGTATAGCCAGCATGGTCAGCTGGGCAGTTGGTAGGTGAGCTCTCCACGCCGAGCAAACAGGAAATGGAATTTCAAAAATTTGTGGGGATTTAGAGGGGAGGGGCATATATACCTATGTACCTTCCGCCAAGCAGTGGAGTTCAAAATGGTGACCAGAGTGGTCATTGTGAGGCATTGTGGGACACCTCCTGGAGACCACTAAAGTCGACATAACTAACGCAGTGTCTACTGAAACTGTGTCAACCTAAGTATGTTGATCTAGGTGCTACACCTCTCACTGAGGTGGAGTTCCTAAATTGGCGTAGTGAACGAATTACATCAGCAACAGCGACATTTTAGTGTAGACACTTAGAGTTAGGTTGACATAAGCTGCTGTACATAGACATAACTCTGTAGTGTGGACCAGGCCTAACTCTGCATGTGGATACCCTTATTCCCCTCCAAAAGTGCCTTGTGTGGTTTGCTTAATCTACTTCCAAAGCGGACTAAGCTAGACCATACAAAAGCACTCTTAGCCCTGGTCTACACTACAAATTTATGTCAGTATAACTACGTCGCTCAGGTGTGTGGAAAATTCATACTCCCGAGTGACAGTTATACCAACCTAACCTCTGGTGTAGACAGTGCTATGATGACAGGAGGGCTTCTCCTGTCAACATAGCTGCTGCCTCTCGGGGAGGTGGAGGACCTGTGCTGATGGGAGAATCTCTCCTGTCAATGTAGGTGATGCTTTCGCTAAGCGTTACAGCAGCAGATGCGGCACTGAAAGTGTAGACACTCCCTTAGTGTGGAGTAAGAGTACCCACCTGGGTGCTAGTGCAGAATAGCTATTCTGCAGTAGCTGTCCCATGCTGTTTTCCCCCTGTAGACAATCCCTGAGAATCTTTCTAAAATGTTTATTGGGCAGTAACCAAACATCACTGTGCTGTAAATGCTTCAAAAATATGTCAAAGGGATTTGCTTTGTCTGCATCATTAAAAATGTTTTATTAAAGTTTTTCAAAGTAAACTGTTTCAAAGGCATGCCTTCAAGGTCAAAGAGAGTAAGATGAGAGAAATACAGTTCCTATTATTCTGACAAAGGAAATCATTCACGTATTAGTTGTGAAATACTTAACCCAAAGTCTTGCGTCCTCTGTAGCTGAGCAGTTTGACCAGACTTGTCATCAAAATAGGGAGATTAGGTAACACTATCCATCCCCCCTATAATACACATGTGCACACGCACAGAGCACATTTCAGAAAATAATTGTCAAGGGATGGACCAGTTAGTCTCATCAGAACCAGTGGATGAAGAATCCTTCCTGTTTTTCCCTTAATTTATGCACACACTTGCTGAGCATAGAACACATATTGTAACTGTACTAGAGGTGAGAGAGGAAAGTGAAGTCAGTGATATTTGACCTATACATGCTGCCTGAGAACATCCTGGCAGTGATCTTGATTTATAGAGGGTAAAAATAAGGTGTCTCTCCTGATAGGTTGTCAGCAGTCTGGCTGTAATGGAAGATGTATTCAGCAATATTATCAACCTTTACTGGAGACAATATCAAACAGTGATTAGTGCAGAGAATAAAGTCAGGAGAGAATTTAATTTTTTTTTATTTTTTTTTTATTCCTCCACTGTGCTACTAATTTGCTAAATTATGATGGCTGAGTAACTAAGGCCAGGTTTTTCAAAAATGGCCACTAATTTAGTGTGTCCAACTTGAGACATTTAGGGTCTGATGTTAAGATGTGCTTACCTTCAGTTGGAGTTCAGCAACTCTGAAAATAAAGCCATATATCTTTCAATCTGAGCACCCAAAATCAATGGCCATTTTGAAAATGTTGGCCTTAACCTCGGTGCCTCACTTTTCTGATACGTAAAATAGTCATAATGATACTCGGCTTGGTAAAAGGACTTTGGGATCTGACAAAAAGCACATTAAGTGCAACATATTATTTTATTTATTGTTATTGCATTAGTGCATCAGTCCAATTGCCTCCTACTCCAAAAATAATATGTTTACATAGGTTTTTGGCTCCCAGTAACGATAACTGTTCTTGTTCTAAGCTGACTTATCTGCAATTCATGGCACAGGTCAGTTTCTACTTGGGAGGGATGAGAGAAGGAAGGGACGAGAGAACAATTATAAAGCATTTTACAAGGCAACATTGCCAGTGGCGCGTGCAGTAATACTAAAAAAGCAAGCAAGCAAACAACAACAAAAACCATCCCCTAATGCTTTGCTCTTACTTTTAAAGTGCCTTTCATCAGAGGTTCTCAAATTACTTTACAAAGGAGGGGGTAAGTATTAGCCCTATGAGTATTTTTGTCATTTAAACCAGTAGATTTTTGGCTGAGCAGGGTTTTGGCCCTATGTGGAGGGCATTTATTGTCACAGCATAGGCTCTGATCCTGGTGGGCCTTTGGTCTGTTTGGAGCTCTGTTTGCTTCACTGGGGTTCTGCTCAGTCATAGGAGTCCATCTGCCCTGATTGCAGGATGGGGCCAGAGTGGGCATTGTGAAACTACTTAAATTGTTTTCTCTAAGCACTGTTGGCTGCAGTCTGTTGAGGCCTCGAACAGATTTGGAGTGAGGGGTGTTCTCTAGTCTCCTGGGAGCATAAGGCACCCCAAAAGGGAAGCAGGGAATCCTAGCTCTGCATCCCCACTATCGCCAAGCACTAGCTACCTGGCCAGGCATGGGACCACTCAAGAATTGTAAATTCAGGATTGGGACCCTGAATTGTAAGTTCTCTGGTGCAGGGACTCTCTTCTTGTGTGTTTGTGAAGTGTCCTGCAGTGAGGGCACCCAATCCTGATTGGAGCCTTCACAATAGTGCTAATGCTTGCAACAGGCACCATAAAGATTCCAACATTTTTGCTCACATTAATAATTACCTTTTATCCCATCATTTGTGGTATTGTTTCCACTTAGAATGGGGAATGTCTCAAACCCATCATTGTGCATTTATATACTGCAGGTGGTTAATGTCCAGTTTTTAATGGCACCCATTTTACAAACATTTGTTATGCATAGCTGAACCTAGCATTGCTTGTCCTGAATTTATTTGAACTTTTTTATAGACTCCTCCTTGTTGCATTAAACTGAAGTGAACCAGCAGTATTAGAAATTCCAGCACTTTGGGACTGCAAATCCAAGCTGAGATGTGAAACTACTTAAAAAAAAAAAACCTCCCTCAAAGTGAAGAGGGAGTCAATGAAGAATCATAATATGCAACAGTATTTTAATAGTTTTTGCCAAGTCCGATGGTCCTGCAGATTGTACTGTGGCTAAAATTCATGTAGAAACCCCTCTGTGTGTGTGGGCCTTTCTGCTATCTGGATGGGACAGAATGGTCTCTGTACCTGTTCCAAATATGCTGATGTGAAGGGGCAGGTTTTGAAAAGGCCCCATGGGATGTGTGTTTATGAAGATCCAGTAGCCCAAAGCACCTGCATAAGGGGCACAAAGGGTCAGCAGCCCTTATTCTTAGGGCCCTGCCAAATTCATGGTCCGTTTTGGTCAATTTCATAGCCAGGAGGGTTTAAAATTAGTCAGTTTCACATTTTCAGATGCTCACATCATAAATTTCATGGTGGTGTAACCCTGGGGGTCCCAATCCAAAAAGCGGTCAGGGTGGGAGGGTCACAAGGCTATTGTAGGGGGGTTCTGGGATTGCCACCCTTCTGCCCTGCTGCTGGCCGGGGTGCTGCCTTGAGAGCTGGGCAGCCGGAGAGGAAGGCTGCTGGCCCGGCGCCCAGTACCACCTCCAGCAGCAGCGCAGAAGTGGGGGTCGTAGGGTATGAGGGGCGGGTTACCATATGTCTGGTTCTCCCGGCAGTCTCCTGCATGAGTTGAGGGCTGACAGCTGGTGCCACAGTGTGTGTGTGTGTGAGCTAGAGTTACAGCCTCTCCGCGTGGCGGGTGGGTGACAGCTGGAGCCACCTGAGCTTTCTGCAGCAAGGGGAGATTTTGGAGGTGGGTCTGACCCGCCCTGGGAGCAGCCCCTGTAGGGGAAGAGGAAGTCTCTTCTCTCCCCATCCCCAGCCAGGACTAGTAGCTGGAGCCCTGCACAGGCTAGGAGCCACCCGCTGTGTGCCAGATTTCATGCGGGAGATCAGATTTCATGGTCCGTGATGCATTTGTCATGGCCATGAATTTGGTAGGGTCCTACTTATTGTGTATTACCACAGTTGCAGAGGGGCTGCCAATGGATTTTATAGGGGCATATTCCACCTCTGCTTAGTTCCTGGTATGCAGCCTTATAACTTTGGTTTTGTGCCTGGATGGGTGAATTTCACTCTGTGAGAACAGTCAAGCTAACAGTCTGGTATTTTATTTAAAAATCCATCCTGAACTGGGTGACTGCTGTCTTGCACTGAAATATTGCTGCCTGGTACAATAGTCTCAGCTGTAACGGCTATACTTGATGTCATTTCACATGCAGAGCTCCCACTGACATCAGCTGGAGTTCTGTCTGTCATCAGACTTTATTCAGCCTTGTCTGGTTAGGAACATTTTACTGTCTATAGACTAGTGGTTTGAAGTTATTTTATTAGTAGTACATCAGTCTTTTTTTCTTTTCCTTTTTTTCCTTACGATCTCTACAAAAGGGTGTACCCATGGCAGTTTTGATAGCTATGTAAAATACAGTCTTTACTAACAACAAACCTATCAGTCTACTGTTAGCCTCACCCCAACAGCCAAAAATAAACCACCAATCCCCTTCCTGCAACACTGACCTTCTTCCTGCCCCCCCCCCCCCTTCCCTCAAAAGACTGGGAAAGTAGATGGGCTTTTCTGTGTTCCCTAAAAGTCAGCAAATTTGGGCTATTTTCGCCAACCTGGGGGTCATCAGTTCCAAAATATAGGGACCCTTGCCCATAATGGAAGAAACGTCCTCCCATTTTTAATAAGATGCGCTTCAACTTCAGTGCTTTTGTTGATCGCTACTGAGGTGGCATTGCATAAATCCTGACACAGAAGGATAATTCAGTACACTAGCGCTATGAAGCCTCTATCTGTTGCACCAATCACCTGTATTTCTGATAGTAATTCCAGTATTCCTAAAATGTCTTGATTCTGACAGAGGCAGGAAAACAAACTGAGAGTTCAATAGTACTTGTGGCACCTTAGAGACTAACAAATTTATTAGAGCATAAGCTTTCGTGGACTACAGCCCACTTCTTCGGATGCATATAGAATGGAACATATAATGAGGAGATATATATACACACATACAGAGAGCATAAACAGGTGGGAGTTGTCTTACCAACTCTGAGAGGCCAATTAATTAAGAGGAAAAAAAAAAAAAAAAAACTTTTGAAGTGATAATCAAGCTAGCCGAGTACAGACAGTGTGATAAGAAGTGTGAGAGTACTTACAAGGGGAGATAGTCAACGTTTGTAATGGCTCAGCCATTCCCAGTCCTTATTCAAACCGGAGTTGATTGTGTCTAGTTTGCATATCAATTCTAGCTCTGTAGTCTCTCTTTGGAGTCTGTTTTTGAAGTTTTTCTGTTGTAATATAGCCACCCGCAGGTCTGTCACTGAATGACCAGACAGGTTAAAGTGTTCTCCCACTGGTTTTTGGGTATTTTGATTCCTGATGTCAGATTTGTGTCCATTAATTCTTTTGCGTAGAGACTGTCCGGTTTGGCCAATGTACATGGCAGAGGGGCATTGCTGGCACATGATGGCATAGATCACATTGGTAGATGTGCAGGTGAACGAGCCCCTGATGGTATGGCTGATGTGATTAGGTCCTATGATGATGTCACTTGAATAGATATGTGGACAGAGTTGGCATCGGGGTTTGTTACAAGGATAGGTTCCTGGGTTAGTGGTTTTGTTCAGTGATGTGTGGTTGCTGGTGAGTATTTGCTTTAGGTTGGGGGGTTGTCTGTAAGCGAGGACAGGTCTGTCTCCCAAGATCTGTGAGAGTAAAGGATCATCTTTCAGGATAGGTTGTAGATCTCTGATGATGCGCTGGAGAGGTTTTAGTTGGGGGCTGAAGGTGACAGCTAGTGGTGTTCTGTTATTTTCTTTGTTGGGCCTGTCTTGTAGGAGGTGACTTCTGGGTACTCGTCTGGCTCTGTCAATCTGTTTTTTCACTTCAGCAGGTGGGTATTGTAGTTTTAAGAATGCTTGATAGAGATCTTGTAGGTGCTTGTCTCTATCCGAGGGATTGGAGCAAATGCGGTTATATCTTAGAGCTTGGCTGTAGACAATGGATCGTGTGGTGTGTCCTGGATGGAAGCTGGAGGCATGTAGGTAAGTGTAGCGGTCAGTAGGTTTCCGGTATAGGGTGGTATTGATGTGACCATCGCTTATTAGCACAGTAGTGTCCAGGAAATGGACCGCTTGTGTGGATTGATCTAGGCTGAGGTTGATGGTGGGATGGAAATTATTGAAATCATGGTGAAATTCCTCAAGGGCTTCTTTTCCATGGGTCCAGATGATGAAGATGTCATCAATGTAGCGCAAGTAGAGTAGGGGCGTTAGGGGACGAGAGCTAAGGAAGCGTTGTTCTAAGTCAGCCATAAAAATGTTGGCATATTGTGGGGCCATGCGGGTACCCATAGCAGTGCCGCTGACTTGAAGGTATATATTGTCCCCAAATGTGAAATAGTTGTGGGTGAGGACAAAATCACAAAGTTCAGCCACCAGGTTAGCTGTGACATTATCAGGGATACTGTTCCTGATAGCTTGTAGTCCATCTTCCAGAAAACACCATCCTGGCCACTATGGACGTAGAAGCCCTCTACACCAATATTCCACACAAAGATGGACTACAAGCTATCAGGAACAGTATCCCTGATAATGTCACAGCTAACCTGGTGGCTGAACTTTGTGATTTTGTCCTCACCCACAACTATTTCACATTTGGGGACAATATATACCTTCAAGTCAGCGGCACTGCTATGGGTACCCGCATGGCCCCACAATATGCCAACATTTTTATGGCTGACTTAGAACAACGCTTCCTTAGCTCTCGTCCCCTAACGCCCCTACTCTACTTGCGCTACATTGATGACATCTTCATCATCTGGACCCATGGAAAAGAAGCCCTTGAGGAATTTCACCATGATTTCAATAATTTCCATCCCACCATCAACCTCAGCCTAGATCAATCCACACAAGCGGTCCATTTCCTGGACACTACTGTGCTAATAAGCGATGGTCACATCAATACCACCCTATACCGGAAACCTACTGACCGCTACACTTACCTACATGCCTCCAGCTTCCATCCAGGACACACCACACGATCCATTGTCTACAGCCAAGCTCTAAGATATAACCGCATTTGCTCCAATCCCTCGGATAGAGACAAGCACCTACAAGATCTCTATCAAGCATTCTTAAAACTACAATACCCACCTGCTGAAGTGAAAAAACAGATTGACAGAGCCAGACGAGTACCCAGAAGTCACCTCCTACAAGACAGGCCCAACAAAGAAAATAACAGAACACCACTAGCTGTCACCTTCAGCCCCCAACTAAAACCTCTCCAGCGCATCATCAGAGATCTACAACCTATCCTGAAAGATGATCCTTTACTCTCACAGATCTTGGGAGACAGACCTGTCCTCGCTTACAGACAACCCCCCAACCTAAAGCAAATACTCACCAGCAACCACACATCACTGAACAAAACCACTAACCCAGGAACCTATCCTTGTAACAAACCCCGATGCCAACTCTGTCCACATATCTATTCAAGTGACATCATCATAGGACCTAATCACATCAGCCATACCATCAGGGGCTCGTTCACCTGCACATCTACCAATGTGATCTATGCCATCATGTGCCAGCAATGCCCCTCTGCCATGTACATTGGCCAAACCGGACAGTCTCTACGCAAAAGAATTAATGGACACAAATCTGACATCAGGAATCAAAATACCCAAAAACCAGTGGGAGAACACTTTAACCTGTCTGGTCATTCAGTGACAGACCTGCGGGTGGCTATATTACAACAGAAAAACTTCAAAAACAGACTCCAAAGAGAGACTACAGAGCTAGAATTGATATGCAAACTAGACACAATCAACTCCGGTTTGAATAAGGACTGGGAATGGCTGAGCCATTACAAACGTTGACTATCTCCCCTTGTAAGTACTCTCACACTTCTTATCACACTGTCTGTACTCGGCTAGCTTGATTATCACTTCAAAAGTTTTTTTTTTTTTTTTTTTCCTCTTAATTAATTGGCCTCTCAGAGTTGGTAAGACAACTCCCACCTGTTTATGCTCTCTGTATGTGTGTATATATATCTCCTCATTATATGTTCCATTCTATATGCATCCGAAGAAGTGGGCTGTAGTCCACGAAAGCTTATGCTCTAATAAATTTGTTAGTCTCTAAGGTGCCACAAGTACTCCTGTTCTTCTTTTTGCGGATACAGACTAACACGGCTGTTACTCTGAAACTTGAGAGTTCAATGTGGTGTTTTATTCTTTTTTTAACCAGATTTACCAAATCAGTGTTCTCCTTACCCTTGCCAGAAAGAGGGGACTGAAATATGTGAAGATCTAAAGGGTGACTTCTTTTGTCATTGCAGACGTGGCTGGCGTGGGCGAAAATGTGAAGAAGGTAGTTATATTTGATATATTTCTTAATGACTTCTGATGACCAGGTTATACGGGATTGTCTGTCAAGTACAGTGTTTCTTATACCTCATACATTTACTTGAACTCGAGTACACTTGTAAATAGTCACTGATGCCAAACTCCAGTATTTACCCCTTCCCCATTGTCACATAATTCACAATTGCTTTGGCATTGAACTTTGGTTTACACATCATTGAGGGTTCTCACCACCCCCTAAAAGTCCTGTGTGAAGCACATAACTGTATAAAATGACATTTAAAAAAAAAAAAAGAAAACTAATTGTATATAGGCTTGATCCTCGATACCCTTATTTATAGAAGACCTATTCCCAAGACTATTGAAATCCCAGGGTAGGTCTACACTTACCTCCGGGTCTGGCGGTAAGCAATCGATCTTCTGGGATCGACCCGGAAGTGCTTGCCGTCAACGCCGGTACTCCAGCTCGGCGAGAGGAGTACACGGCATCAACGGGGGAGCCTGCCTGCCGCGTCTGGACCCGCGGTAAGTTCGAACTAAGGTACTTTGAATTCAGGTACGTTATTAATGTAGCTGAATTTGCGTACCTTAGTTCGAAGTGGGGGGTTAGTTTGGACCAGGCCCCAGTGAGGATTCACATTGACTTTATTGGGGCTACTCACATAAGAACTACTTGCTTGAATAAGGGTTTGCTGGTCCTATAAATGGGAGGTTTTCCTGAGAGGGTTTGCCATGTCCTTTATGGCATACAGAGGTTTCCCCTGCTCTCTCTGATTACTGCTTTCTGCTCCTTTCAGGCCTTTCATCAGAGCCATCACTTTTCTGGCTGCAAGGATTAATTAAGATTCATTTGAGATCATATTCTGCTAGCTCACAATCATGCTGGCCCAGGCAGCAGGAGATCTCACAGGGGAACTGAACCTGAGCTTCCTGTAGAGCTGTGGGAATATTGTGCAGAGTGGTGGAATTATTCACAAATATTTTATTTTTAAAAGTGTGAAATTTGTTCGTGAATTGATTTGAGCATCTCTAGAGCTCAGCAACTGCAATAATGTTTTGTTTTTTACTCAATGTCTCTTCCATTGTCTTGATCATCTAGAGAGACAAGGTGGGTGAGGTAATATCTTTGATTGGACCGACTTCTGTTGGTGAGAGGGATAAGCTTTCAAGCTTACACAGAGCTCTTCCTTGGGTCTGGGTAATGTACTCAGTGTCACAGCTCAGGGGACTGCCTACAACCTCATCCCACATGGACCCACCCCAGCGACCTTCTACATGCTTCTCAAGATACACAAACAAGGGATCCTGGGCAGACCCATCATGTCTGGCTGCAGCACTCTTACTGAAGGAATATCTGGATTCATAAAAGCCATCCTCAAACCACTCCAAAGGGCCAGCTCCCTCCAGGACACAACCAATTTCCTCTAGAAACTCTGCAACATTATCAATCTCCCTCAGAACATCATCTTTGCCACCATGGATGTCACCTCCCTGTACCCCAATAAGCCTCTCAATGACAGCATTGCTGCCTGTCTCAGATATCTACAAAACAATGGACAACGTTCAGATATTCAGCCCAAACACATCACCAAACTCATCCATTTCATCCTCACCCATAACAACTTTACATTCAACAGCAAACACTGTTCCCAAACCATGGGAACAGCCGGGGGTACAAGGATGGCTCCCCAATATGCCAACCTCTTCATGGATCACCTTGAAAAAGAATTTCTGAACAAATGTACCACAAAACCAATGATATTCCTGAGATGCATCGATGATATTTTCATTCCCTTGGACAGACAACCTAAACTCACTTATAGATTTCCACCACAACTTCAACAATCATCACCCATCCATTAAACTCTCTTTAGAACACTCCCACTGACTAGCATCAACTTTTTGGACACCACAATTAGCTTCAACAATGGAACCCTGCAGACAACTATATACAGGAAACCCACATACTCTTACAGATCCAGTAACCATCCCAAACACATCAAGAAATTTGCTTTCTGCAGCGAGGTATTCAGATACCACAGAATATGCTCTGAGGAGAAAGTCCGGGATGTACACCTTAACACACCAAACTGTCTTCACCAAACAAGCACACTCCACCAGATAAATAGATTGCATCATGGAATGGTCCACCTAAATACCTCGAGAGAACTGGCTTCAATACAGAGATAAAACTCCCTCTGACTGCACACCTGTAATTGTCGCCTAGTACTCCACATTGGAACCCATACGGGGTATCATTAAAGAGTTACAACCCATATTTGATGGGATTACACCCTGAAAGAAATTTTTCCATAACCCACTTTTCTGGTCTTCAAACAACCCGCCCAGCCTCTCGAAGCTCCCCACAGGCCAGTACACACCAACTCAAGGTGGCACCAGATCCTGTCAGAATATATGCAAAATCTGTAGACATTTCTCCACTGCTACGATGATCAGCTCTCCCTGCAATCCACCTTTCAAGGTCCATAGTTCCTACACATGCCTATCACAATGTGTGGTGTACCTCATCCAGTGTACTAAATGCGCCCATAAATATGTGGGTGAAACAAGACAGTCACTGCACTCTCAAATGAACTCACACAGAACAATGACAAAAGACACAAACACCATATCACCGGTGAACGAACACTTTACAGAGTGATCACTCTATATCTGACCTATCAGTCCTCATTCTCAAAGGAATCTGCACACCTGCCAAAGACAATTCTGGGAGCTTAACTTCAGAACTTTGCTAGAGACTAAAAATCATGGACTGAATAGTGACACTGGATTTATGGCTTAGTACTACAATCTGTAACCCACTAACAACCCCTCCCCCTCCTTGGCTTTTTTCACCCTCCCTTCCTTGCCCCCCTATGACTGGAGGGGAGTTAACAGGCCACTTCACCTTTAATGGATCCTTGAAATGTGTGTTAACTATTTATGCTGCATAGTCTATTCCACCTCGTATTTAGCTGTGACACTCTGAGTACATTTCCCAGACCCCAAGAAGAGCTCTGTGTAACTCGAAAGCTTGTCTCTCTCGCCAACAAAAATTAGTCCAGTAAAAGATATTGTCTCACCCACCTTGTCTCTAATATCCTGGGACTGGCACGGCTACAACAACACTGCATTGATCATACTGTTATTTAAATTTTGAGTATAAAGATCCCTTCCCAGATGTGGCCCAGGATGCTATATGAACATCAGGTCTGCTCCTGCAAACACATATGTGAGTTATTTTACTCATGGCAATAGTGCCATCAACTTAATTGGGACTATTCCCAGGAGTAAAGACACTCATACCTGTTTGCAGGGTTGGGCCCACAATTCAGTAGTGGTTGTGGAAGGTCCTACGTGCAATAAACAACTGTGTGTGTATATTTGAGTTGGTATGAATGTTTTGAAGCTGTTTCTAAATAACAATTATTCTTCCGTCTCTTGCCTTTCTTCCCTCCTTCCTACTTCCCATCCCTTCCCTCGCTTACACAATGTTGAATAGCTGAAAAGTCTAACATAATTTTTTTATTGATATCTAGATATTAATGAATGCAGTGTGCAGAATGGTGGCTGTAACCAAGTCTGTCTCAACAACCCAGGAAGTTACCGCTGTTCATGCTATAGTGGTTATGCTCTTCTTAAAAACAATAAAATATGTGAAGGTAAGATCAATATATACCTTTAATTTCAGGTTAGCTGATACATTAAAGTCAATGAGTAGCAGTTTTCAATCACTGTGGAGAACATTAGGGTATGTGTTATGTTTATATTATTTTGGATATAAGGTAGGTGCGGGGTAAAATGTGGGTGGAAATGAGATAGTGGTTTGAAACCTAAGGACTCTGTGAGCGTCCCCTGGGTTTCTAGGAGCCAGCCTAGAATATTTGTTCGACCATAGGTGCCAACTTCCCCTCTGCCCAGTGGGTGCTCGACCTTCCCCCCCCCCGTCCCCTCCCTTCCTGTCCCTGCCCTTGCCCCACCCCCATTCCACTCCTTCCCCAAAGTCCCCAGCCCACCTTCCTCCCCTCTTCCCCCCCCATTCCATCTCCTTTCCCCAAGTCCCTGCCCTGCCTCTTCTCCACCTCCTCTCCGAGTGTCCCCGCTCCTCCCCCTCCCTCCCAGAAAGTCCTAAGCCGCCAAACAGCTGTTAGGTGGTGGGGGGGTGTCAGGAAGTGCTGGGAGGGAAGGGGAGGAGCGGAGACATGGCGTTCTTGGCGGGGGGGGGGGGCGGGAGGACCTTGTCTGCTGGTGGATGCGGAGCACCCTGCTAATTTTTCCCTGTGGGTGCTTCAGTCCCGGAGCACCAACGGAGTTGGTGCCTATGTGTTTGACAGTCAGCAGTGGGAGGGGGATCATTGGAGGAATGAGTGGAGATTTGCTGGCTGTAGGCAGTTTGGTCCGAGCTGGCTGAGGATGTCAAGAACGGTTTCTTCAGAGACTGGTCTATCAGGGATGATAGAGGCCTGGGCTGCTGAAAGGGTTGTGGTAAGACCAGACTGGGAGAACATCAGACTTTGTGGCTTATGAAGAGGAAGGCTGAACGGGGGGGGTGGGGGGGGTGAAATTGTCCTTTCCAGGGCTGGAAAAGGACAGTGATCCAGCTGATCAGTACCAGAGTTTATTCACAGATTTGAATTGTAAATAATATATTACAGGTCTCTTAATTCAGTCCTGAGTGGAGCTGTGGTGAATGGGGATTTATGCAGTGGCCTTCAGAGAACACCTACCATAGCTATCGGGACCACTCTCCTGCTCCTGGGGACAGGGCCCTTGTAAGAAGGGAGCAGAGGGAGGGGTGTCTCAAGGTAAAATTGCCAAGTGAGAAGCTTGGTGGTAGCAGCAGTATATGAGACCAAGTTCTAGGAAACCTGGAGTTGTGACAATTACATTTTATACTGTAGGTTTACATCAAATGTTGCGTTTTAATTGTTAGGCCAAAAGAAACTCTTAATAATTGGATTTTTGTTTTGTTTTCCCCCCCAAGTAACTGCAGCCTATTAGGATTTTATTCAGTATTGCAAGTTTGGAATACATGTCTAGGCATGCCAGTAGTCACACCATACTTTTCTGCAACATCATAACATAGCAGTGATTCACGGAGGATTTGTGGGTTGGGTTGTACTAAATTGGTCCAGCTGATCAGCCCTCACATCCTGACAACACTGAGAGGAAGAAGGGTTGGCAAGAAAAGTTATGATTATTTCTAGTCTCATTGCATTGCAATATATGAGTCTGTTGTTTTTCTTCTCTTTTTTTTGTGTTTGTTAAATTTAATATTATTTTTTCTTAATCTGGGTATGTACAGCAGCTAATAAATTTAGAAGGTGAAAGTGCAAAGAATGGATTTTACAGCCTTTCTTGCATAATCTCATTTAAGATTAACTGTTGTTGAAATGCCATGGTGAGGGCAGACAGCAATGTTACAAAGCAGTTTAGGACAGAAAGTGAAGCAGAATGTCATGTCCAGTTGAAGCTGCAGGCAGAGGTGAAAGTAAGCCAGTACACACCGGTACGGTGTACCGATGAGAGCCGGTTTGCCGTACCAGGGCAGCCCAGCTTCCCCAGGGGGCAATTTAAAGGGCCTGGGGCTCCCAGCAGGGGCTAGCGCCCCAGGCCCTTTAAATTGCCACCAGAGCCCCACTGCTGGAGCCCTGGGGTAGGGCTGTGGGGCTCTGGGGGCTATTTAAAAAGTCCGGGGCTCCCCTGCTTCTACCGCCCCAGCCCTGTAAATAGCCGCGGGAGCCCTGGGGAAGCAGCGGGACTCCCGCAGCTATTTAAAGGACAGGGCAGCAGAGACAGCTGGAGCCCCGGGCTGCTGCTGCTACCCTGGTGGGGGGGGGAAGAGGGCACTTACCTTACAGGGTGGGCTGGGGGCTGGCTCTGACTCCCTAAGCCACGCCCCTTCCACCCTAGGCCCCTCCCCTTCCAGGGGCCAGAGCTGGCCCCAGTGTACTGGTAAGTCACTGGACTTACTTTCATCCGTGGCTACAGGGTGAATGTTATGTCTGCAGAATTTAACTAATCTAGATTTCAAATGTCTGTCTTTTGCATGCTGTGCCATGGGATCAAAGTGACCACAAGTCGTTAAGCCCTCAGCCCTTATCTCATTCCAAAGGCAAATTATGTATCAACTTTTTAATGTGCTGCCACATAATTTATTTCACAACGTTTCAGTTATCCCTGCTTATAAGAACCTTGGTTGACACACAAAGTACAGAAAATAGAGCCAGGCATACGCAGAAGCTCCAACACAATAACTTTATCAACCAAACATAAATACAAGATACGGAAATTTCCTGCAATATTTTTGGGAGCTCTCACTATAGTTTATGTATGTAATTCCATCAGGGAGGGTGACCACAGCTCCTACAGAAACTAAGAACAGTGGGGGGTGATTAGGCAAATTCACTAAGGTTGTAACACCTCTAGAGAAGTACCACCATCTGGAGATGCTCATATACTAGTTCAGACTGGTTTCTCCAGAGACAAACAGACAAAGAAGGACTTTCGATAAATAGCATGAGTTTAAACACTCTCATGGGTACACACCTGTGGGGATTACCCCACTCCCCCATTGGGACATGAATGTTTGCTGTTTTCTGATCCAGCAAATGCAGGAGTTTCTGTCAAAGGGGGGCCGCAATCCTTGGGAAATTTTTTGGAAGGACTTTAGGCTACTGAGGCCCCATAAGACTGACGGATGACTTTTGGTTAGCTTCTAAACAGCTATGTGGTACCTTGTGACTGCAGGCAATTTCAGCTGTTCATAGCCTTTGAAGAGGAAGCAAAGAACAAACACTGGCCTGTTTATGCAGTCTGGCTTGCTGGGGCTATCGCACTGTAGGCAAAGAACTGCAGTCTGGAAAACCCCCGGTCAGGAGGGAGTGACATGGGTATCTACCCAGTAGAGATGACTGCTGAGGAGCCCTAGAGTGGGTGACCTCGAGGCACCACAGGGGGGGATACAAGTGCAATTGTCCTGAACCATTTCCAGTGCACAAAGTGATTACACTGTGCCCCTTTCCTGACAGGAAGAGAAACTGATCATTAAAGCAAAAATAAGTGGTGGTTTTTCAAGACAAGATCCTCCGCTGGTGTAAATTGGCATAGAGCTATGCTGATGTACATCAGCTAAAGGTCTGTCCCAAAAAGTATAGTTATAAATGGGAAGAACCCCTTTTGAAAATTACATGTAAACACTCATAGCCTGGAGATTTATCCCTGAAACAGCTGATGTTTTATATGTAGTGTCAATTGTATCTGAATGTATATTTTTATCTTTCCTTACTTTTTGCCACTCTTAGCTTTCCTTCTAAGCTTTTGCCTATAGTAATGATGTACCTGCACTAGGGGGAAAAAGTGATTTTTTTTTTGTTTTTTTTATTACATTTTAGCTCAGCTTAGGTAAAATCCTAGTGTGCACAAGGCAGTTGTCGTTTTAACACATTAGCGGGTCGAGGTAGACAATAAGCTCTGCCCTAGTATTTACCATGACCTGCTAGCATATGTTAAAACTACAACTTTGTCCACATTAACCAGCACCTGCTGAAAAGTGGCTTATTTTTCCCCCCTCTAGATCTAAGGGGAGTATGCCTCCCTATAGCAGACGCCCCCAGTACTCTTTCTGATGCCTGATTTGGTGATTAGATTATAGACATGCACTCCTTTGGCCTAATTCACAATAGTGCAAAGGGATGAATTGTACCCATTATTCCAGCTGTGAAGTTCGCCTTTTGTCTACAAGAAAATGTTCTGTTTAATGTAGGCTTATTAATCCAAAATGCTGACAATAGAACAAAAAAACTTGCCATTAAAGACAGATGTTTGTTTAATAATATATATATATGCCACAGGTATCTTAAATTTAAAATGATAATATGCTTTAGGTGAAATTTGAGATGGTGTTTGAAAGAGATGTGGGGATTTTATAAGGTAATTGAAATTGAATTACAAATGGTTAGAGGCTGAGAATTTTTAAAAAATTACATGCAATGTATGAAACTGTATGTTAAAAAGAGAGAGCAGGGGGGAGGAGAAACCTGTGTTTGTTAAAATAATGTTTCTTTGATTTTGGGTTTCAAATCTGTATTGTTCCACAGTTCGTAGCCCTGTCAAACTTGGCAACTGGGTCTATTTTCTCAATGTTTTCCCTCTGGCTCACTTTGCATTCCTCTTCCAAAGATAGCCAATGGCTTGAAGAGAAACCAACAGCTGTTCTTGGGAAGCCTGTAATCCCTCCTGACTGGCACTGAACAGCTTTAATATTTATCAGACCAACATTGTAGACAAATTCTCAAGGATATTAGTAAACTTCTCAATTACCTAAATAACTGAGAAGACAATTGACCACTGCCCTACTCAAAACTTGCAAACATTGAAATGATACTGATGTGAAATAGCCCTGTGTGTTTGACTGTTTGTTTTGCAGACATAGATGAATGCACAGTATCAACAGGCATCTGTGGAGAAGCTCATTGTAAAAATTTAATAAGCTCGTATGCATGTCTGTGTGATACAGGCTACAAATATGATAACTTAAGCAAGTCTTGTCAAGGTAAGTGCCTGGAAATAATGGGATTAATTCCATGGTAACATTTATGAAGTTCTGTGACGATGTAAAGCACTATGGGATTGTACAGTACATTTTATTAATCTTCCTTTGTTTTTAGTTCATCATTTAACCACTGTAGGTCAGTTGCTTTTCAGTGCCTGTGAGCAACTATGTCAGGTTTTCAGTCATCCTTGATGGCTTGAATAAGACTGTACAAAACAGAGTAACTGAGACTTCTTGTATTGACAGGCAGTGATCTGGTTGGGATCCAGACAAATCTGTTCGTAGTGTTGTCTCCATATGTGATGGCAGAACACTACAGAGCAGTGGTTGTTGTATAAAAATCTCTCTAGGAATCCTGTGTAAATAGGATCGAGTACAGCTCAGTAAGTGTTCCAGGATCATTGTTGCCTCCAGCCTTAAGCCTGAGTAGCTTAAGGATATGAATTTCACACGAGCGTTTACAGAGTGTGAGGGCTTCTTTTTCTTTTTTAAAATAGCTACATATATCCTTGGGCCACAAACGTGACCCTTCCCCCCCCCCCCCCCCCCCCTCTGAAGTGAATGAGAAAACGCAAAAGGAGGAAAGAAAATAATGGAGACATCTCATTAGTATTGTCAGCTCCTTGCTGTTTATTAAGGACCCAATTCTGCTGTCACTACACTGAGTAGCAGTTATGTAAGAAGTCATGCTGACCACAGCTGGGCTACCAAAACAAGTAAGATCTACTCAGCGCAAGAGTACCAGAATGGGACTTATGAGGAAGCATTGCCTAGCAGTTAGAGCACAGGGCTATGAATCAGGAGACCAAGTCAGACCAGGAGTCAGGGTTCTGTTTTCAGCCTTCCCATGACTCACTATGTAACTTAGGGCAGCCAAAACTTATTTGTGAATCAGATTCCTTACCTGTAAAATGGGGATAATAATAGTTCTTTACCTTGGAAGGGTGTTGAGGGATAATTACTGAGTGTTAAGCACTTTGTGATCATCAAATTAAGGGCACTATAGAAGGGCAAAAATATTATTCGGTTTGTAGACCATTTGCTTAAAAAATTAATCAGTATTTTTCATTGTTCCCCCTTTCCCTTCACTGGTGGTGTATAGATGTGAATGAATGTGAAGAGAAACTCTGTGAGCAAACCTGTGTCAATTCACCAGGGAGTTACACCTGTCACTGTGATGGCAAAGGGAGAGTTAAGCTTTCCCAGGACATGAACACTTGTGAGGTATGTTATCTTTCATTTCAGTAACTGAAAAACAAAAAGCTTTGAAATAATTATGCTTGGATTAAATAACTCAGAGGGGTGAGTCCAGCTGTCCAAGTTTACTTGAGTTGGGTAGTAGATACCATAAGGCAGGGGTGGGCAAACTTTTTGGCCCGAGGGCCACATTGGGGTTGCGAAACTGTATGGAGGGCCGGGTAGGGAAGGCTGTGCCTCCCCAAACAGCCTGGCCTCTGCCCCCTATCTGCCCCCGACTGCCCCCCTCAGAACCTCCGACCCAGCCAACCCTCCTCCCCCACTCCTTGTCCCCTGACCACCTCCTCCCGGGACCCCTGTCCCTAACCGCCCTCCCCCAGGACCCCACCCTCTATCCAACCCCCCCTTCTCCCTGTCCCCTGACTGCCCCGACCCGTATCCACACCCCTGCCCCCTGACAGCCCCTCCGGGACTCCCACACCTATCCAACCGCTCCCTGTCCCCTGACTGCCCCCCTCAGAACCTCTGACCCATCTAACCCCCCCCCCGCTCCTTGTCCCCTGACCGTACCCTCCCAGGACCACTCGCCCCTGACCACCCCACCCGGGACTCCACCCCCATCCAACCCCCCCCCTGCGCCCTGTCCCCTGACTGCCCCATCCAACTGCCCCCACTCCCTGTCCCCTGACCACACCCCCGGGATCCACTGCCCCTTATCTAATCCCCTTACCATGCCGCTCGGAGCGGCAGGATGGGGAGCTATTCAAGACCTATCTTCCTAGGATCCCACTGACTAAGCATCTGTTGCCCCTTCCACAAAGAGGATGGCAGTGGAAGCATTGTGCGTCCTCTACTTAGCTGTAATTTACATCTGTCATCATATGCTTTTCTGAATTAGACCCACTGAGGACGGTGTAGAAATCTAATGGCATGGCCTAAGTTACAGGGTAAAGTGCTTTCACTTTTTGTTGCGTGCCACAATCTCTTTATGATTTTTCCCTTTGGCTGAGGAAGGCAGGAGTCTCTGATACTTTGTGTGAATGCAAAAGGCATCCATTAGTAAGTTTTTTTTATAGTGGACTTTTTTCTGAGGATGTGGGATTACAATGGAAATTGTTCTTTAATATGTAAATATACTTTATTTATTTTTTTGCTATAGAAAAATATGCTCTCAGGGGAAGCAGGGGGAAATGAACTTTGAGTGTCCTCATTACTAAAATTACAGTACTGTAGTCTTAGAGCTTGGGGGGAGGGATAGCTCAGTGGTTTGAGCATTGGCCTGCTAAACCCAGGTTTGTGAGTTCAAACCTTGAGGGGGCCACTTGGGGATCTGGGGCAAAATCAGTACTTGGTCCTGCTAGTGAAGGCAGGGGGCTGGACTCGATGACCTTTCAAGGTCCCTTCCAGTTTTAGGAGATGGGATATCTCCATTAATTATTATTATTCTCAACAGTTGTTGTATAATAATTGATCAGCAACTGTATCCATGTTATGAGTGTCTGAGATTTGAAAATAGCAAAGGAAATTCCATTTGATTGTCGTCTTCTTCTTTCATTAATGTATGAGCAAATAATTAGTCTACAAATATGTTTTGATTATAGGATATTATACCTTGTGTGTCTTTTGCTGTTGCGAAAAGTGTTAAATCTCTGTACCTGGGGAGAATGTTCAGTGGTACACCTATTATCAGACTACGCTTTAAAAGGAAACAGCCCACAAGGTGAGAGTGCTTTTAGAACTGCAACTGAACGTTGTGTGTCACTTCAGTACATGTATGGAATTAAAAAGCCACTTGAAACTAAAATTATTATTATTTGTTTGTATGTATTATGGTACACCTGGGAACCCTGATCAAGGATCAGACCCCTGTTATGCAAAGCACTGTACAGACAAGTAACCAAGAAGGGAATCCTTGCTCCAGAGAATTTGATAATCTCTGAAATATGACAGTGTGTTCTCTATTACTGTTTTCATAATAATATATCCTCCACCTAGTTTAGTCTTTTAGAAATGAATTAAAAGCTAATACTTTTTAATACTTGGTTCTTAACTGACTGAACTGATGCTCTCTGTATGGAAAGCACACAGTGGTTTTTTGAATTCTGCATAACTAATTTGTTTCTTGACACCCATGTGGTCAGACTTGTGGCTGAATTCGACTTTAGAACCTTTGATCCTGAAGGTATCCTTTTCTTTGCTGGAGGCCATCAAGACAGCACATGGATAGTCTTAGCTTTGCGCAACGGACGGTTAGAATTGCAGTTGAAGTACAAAGGAATAGGCCGTGTGACCAGCAGTGGGCCAGTTATCAACCATGGCATGTGGCAAACAGTGAGTATAAGTTGCTTGTTTCATGGATGTTACTGTCACATTGTTTGATTCTTGGGCTGCATCTAAAATCTGTTCTCCAAATCCCATCTCAAACATCATGCCAAATGTTCTACCAAATATAGAAACACCTGCCCACAGGTCTCCTCTCCATCTCTCCACATGGTGAATAGCAGCTGGGAGGAGCCTTCATATCACTGCCTCCTGACTTTATCATTCACTCAGCTCTGAAACTTGTACTTTGGATATTTCCCCCCCTCATTTTCTCATTCCCCTTGGTTGCTGGCTTCCCTTGCATCCCATCCCTCTTACCACTGCAGCGCTTCAGCAGTCCATCTTCATGTTCCCTGCCCATCCTGCTTCTCACACCTTTCCCAAATCCTTTCCCCTTTTTACTTTCCTTCCCCTTATTTCCCATCTTTGCCCCCGGGTCTCAACTCCAACGGTCCCTTTTTCCCCTACTGCTTAAAACCCTATGTGTCCTCTTCCCCCCCCCCCCCGCCAAAATCCTTATTTTACATTTATAAAACATATATATGGGACCCTTCCACACGGGCCAGCTGCAGGCGTCTAATTGCAGAGTAAATCCATACCCTAAGGCCCTTATCCAGTATCATTAAAGTCAATGGGTGCTTTGCCATGGGCTTCAGTGGGTGCAAAATCAAGCCCTGAGTTTGTACAGTGCCTAGCCCAGTGGGGTCTCAATCCTGACTGGAGTTTTCAAGTGGTAGTGTAATACTGATAATAATAGTCTTACTATTTCCCCTTCATCAGACGAAGGGACAGAGAACAGTTTATAAACAAGCAGTATCAGAGACAAGTGAATGTTTTACCTCTTGGAGGATAGTTTCCTCTTGTATAGATGTTAAGACATTGTCAAGATTGTTAGGCTAAAATTTCTACTGTACCTGCCTTGGTAGATGCTCTTACTCTGACAATGATCTGCTAAAAATATATGGAAGGATAAACCAATGTTAAAAACTGGTGTTTTAAACCAAAGAAGTTATTTACACATGATATAAAATAAAGTGGCACGTGAATTTGTGGTGGCAGAGAATACGTGCGCCCCTCTGTTTGTTTTGCAATTCAAAGAAAAATGGGCATTTTGTGCTGTTTTTAATGGTTATTACAAGCATTGGGAAAAATCAGTTTAAAAAAAAAATCACCAAAATGCACTGCTGATTGTTAGGGCTGAAGGTTAAACAGTTGTCAACGTAGCTTATTTTTTGGCTTTCTAACTAAAGTTGAATGAAGAGCTGATTGTTTTGGTTCATTGGCAGTTCTGAAAAATTGGGGGGAAAATTGGTTTGGTTTGAACTAGAAATATACATTAAAAAATATGGCAAATCAAAGAAATTGACAAATATTTCAGTTCAGGTCAAACAGAATGTTTTGTTCTTCTTAACCTTTGGGCACTCACCTGCGATGTGGGAGACTTAGGTTCACCTTTCCCCTTTGCCTAATGGGGAGAAGAGATTTCAACTTGGCTTTCCCACCTCTCCAGAAGAGTTCCTTAGCCGTTGGGCTGTGGAGTATTCTAGGGCAAGGCACTCTCAATCTCTGCTGTTGAACCTGTTCCACGATGTATAACTAAATAGTAATTGGAGCAGGGACTTGAACTTTAGTGAGGTTTCTGAGTACTAGGTCTAAGCTCTTTTGGTGTGGGGCTCTCTGTCTCTCCTTTTGAAGCTGTTCTACTTTTTGTTTAAAAGAATTGAATAGTGGTTGGGCCAGAGAGAGAGAGAGACACTGCTGTTTTTATTATTATTATTATTATTATTATTATTATTTGGTTTGACTGAAGCAACAGGTTGAAAACAACACAAATTTGCAAATAGTTTTTATTGACTCAGAAACTGCATCTTTTGGTGAATAAAGTATTTGTCCAAAAAATTTGCCTAGCTCTATTTCTAACCCACCTCGGTGCCTTTTAATCTGTTGGAGCCTGTCTGCTCACTTTCCAGTAAAGAACAGACTGGGTGGCTGTGTGTATGAATGGACCACCCCGTTACAATACAAACCTCCTTTCCTTTGTGATGATATTTAATAGGAGCACTTCACAATTAGCATTTTCCATCTAAAGATCTCAACGCATGTTACAGCCATTAGCTAGTTAACCCTTACAGCACTCTCAGTAGGTAGGAGTGGCATTTCACCTTTGTGGTGGAATGCAGCCAGTATTTATTGAGTCCAGGCACATTTTAGGGCCAGATGCGAGGAATACCACATCCACTGAAACTGCAAGGTGGGGAGGGATGTTAGGTGGGCAGAATGTAATTGCCTAAATTGGAATCTGTGAAGGGCGCTGGGATTAGCAGTTCTTCTCTTTCAAAAGTTTCCACAGGCTTTTTAATGACTATGGGTGGCTGGGGAGGTGTGTTTTTAACATTTAAAAAAATTCTTTTAATGAGAGTTTACTACTTATAAAAGATCCTGTATTGACAGCCCTGGAGCTTGCAGTTCTCTATCCTTAGAGGAAGCACAACATAGGCATGGGTATAGCAATTTTTCCTTAGTGCCATGCAATCCTCTCATGATGAGGCGAGCTCTATGGGTGAGAAGATAGTTCAGCCTCCTTTCATAGGCTCTCAATGAGGTTACAGACGTTCCCCGGGTTATGCAAACCCGACTTACACAAATCTGCACTTACGGAAAAAGTTCCATAAGATAGAAAGTTTTTTGTTTGGTAGGTTGATTGGGTTTTTTTGCGTAATGATTGGGTATATGTTCCCGACTTACGCAAAATTCGAGTTACGTAAGGCATTCCAGAACGGAACACTTGCATAAGTCGGGGAGAGTTTGTACTGCCAGCAAGGGTGTTAACTGGTGCTAAATACTGTGGTGACTTCTTTGTGCATACTGTACACTAGTCCTTTGGGAAACAGACTGAGACAACCGTACTCCTGACACATACAATAGGGCACTGTAGGCTCAGGTCTCAGTAGTGGCCACAGACCGTGAGCCTACGGTAACTTTTGTTGCTAGGATGCCCATCACCCAGGAATGCTGGAACAATTTGTATAGTGGGGGTGCTGAGAGCTATTGAACCAACCTGTAAATCCTGGACATAATGGAAATCCCTTCAAGCCAGGGGATGTGGCAGCACCTCCTGCACTCCCAGTTTCAGCACCTATGCATCGCCCTGCCCTACCCAGAGAGTTACTATGCAAATAGGATCCTCCGTGGCCATGGCGGGTGGGCCTGTTAGGTAGATGTTTACAATGACTTTGTAAAGTAGATATTAGCCAGTTTGAATGTGTACAAATCAGTGGTCCTGGGTGACATACATCCTAGGATATGTTAAAGGGATTAGCCAATAGATGTACCAAACCGCTGACATTTGATATTGAAAAGTCATAAAAAACTAAGGGAAATAGTGGAGGGTTTGAAAAAAAGCAAATATGCCACCGTTTTAAAAAAATAAAAAGGATAGTGAGATTATCCTGAAACGATTCATCTGGAAGATCCAACCTTAATTCCTAGTGAAATGCTCAAATATCTAAGAGAAAAAATTGCTAAGGGACATATTGTGCCTTCAAGTATTAGGCAGATTTCTTCATTGATTTCAATAGGAACTACAGGTTAAAAATTGATGGTACAATAAGGTCCTAATTATTTAATGCATAACTGAACCATGAACAGGTTAACTTTATCTAAGGTATTTATGAAGCCCTATTACTTTAGTATCTGAATACCACACAATTTTTAAAGTGTTTACTCTCTCAACACCCCTGTGAGAATAGGGGAATACTGTTAGCCCTGTTTTACAGATTGGGAACTGAGGTAAGATGGGCCTAAGGGACTGACCTGCTCATGGTCCAACCGGAAGTCTGTGGCAAAGAATTGAACCCAATTCTTCAGAATTCTGGGCTGGCACCCTAATCACTGGATTTCTCATCGAAAATTTGAATCTAAAGTTCATAAAAGTACCCCAATTCATTTATGTGAAACTCCAGTCATGTGAAGGTTTTGAATATCTCCTTCAGTAATTGGCGTTTACCTGTATAAAGAACAAGTTGGGTAGGCAAATCTTATTGCTCTCTTTTTAATATAGAGATAGACAGATTAGCGACCGAAGAGCATGCACTAGTTGTTGTGTAATGCCTTTGGATTTTAGTTATACATTTGGTAAAATATCACAAACTCCTATTCAGCAAATCAAATCTGCAGGACCAGAGAATAGTGAATAAAAGTTAATATATTAAATTGTGCAAAGGGATGTAGTGGGGCACTGCAGTGCTCACTGTGGTGTCTGATATTTCTAATATCTCTGTTACAGACCTGGAAGTGGGGGCAAACAGCATCTGAAATGAAATTTGCAAATAATACTAAACTGGTAGATTTGTAATAACCAATGATGAACGTGAATGCCAAGGAACCTGGAGCTACTAGAAATATGGGGGGTGGGGGAATAACAAATTGAGGTGCAATGCAAGTTGTTTTTTTCACAGATGTATAATAGTAATCCAGAACATAGATACCCAACAGGAGGGAGAAACATGGAAAACAGGAATGCCAGCACCTGACAGATGGAAACTGCTTAGGCTTTAGATCTTGCCACCACATGGAAAAGTCTGTGTAAGGACTCCATGGCATTCCCCCTTGTATTCTACCCTGGGTTTATCATTCCACTGCCAAAGAAGCGTCCCTGCCCCAAGATCTACCAGGTCTCAGTTTAGGAAATGGCTGGATTAAGGCCATCATTATGGAGGCCCTACATGTCCACACTAGCACTGGAGGCTGTCTTATTCTCCACAAGTCTGGCATCAAGTCTTTAACCTCTCATTTCACAAGTGCTCCTGGAATCCCCGCTAAAGGTGGGATGGAATAAGGGCCCAATCAGTAAACTTTCAAAAGTACCTAAGGCACTGTTCCTCAAAGGTATTTAGGCACCTAACTTCCACTGACTTCAATGGGAGTTAGCTGTCTAAACACCTTGGAAGATCTGGCCCTATGTGACTTAGAGGCCTAAATGCCAGTTGCAGAAGTGATTTAGGCACTTAGGAGCCAACCTCTAATGGGCTTTAGGTTCCTAAGTGCCTGAATCACTTTTGAAAATGAGATTTAGCCCCTGCTCCCCACCACCATTATGGCCAATAGCACAGTGGTTTCAGCACTCACCTGGGATGTGGGAGACCTGTTTTCAGATTCTTGCTCTGCCTGATTTGAAGCAGGGACTTGAGTGTGGGTCTCCCATATCCCAAGAGAGTGTCTGAACAACAGGGCGTTTGGGTTTCTGGGTGGGGTTCTTTCAGTCTCTCCTTTTGGAGCTGTTCCACTCTGTATAAATATTTAGTGTGCCAAAATACCCCCTCACCTTAAAACTTACCTCCTTAAAACTCTCCTCTGCTCTGATGTCTACAGAAAGCTTGATGAGCAAAGCATCACAGGAAAGGAAAGTTTTAAGAAGTTGAAGCTAGGCAAATTCAGACTTGAAATAAGGCATACATTTTTTAATGGTGAGAGTAATTAACCATTGCAACAATTTACCAAGGTTCGTGGTGGATGCTCCATCACCGATCATTTTTAAATCAGATTGGATGTCCTAGATCTGCTCTAGGAATTATTTTGGGGAAGTTTTAGGGCCTGTGCTATACAGGAGGTCAGCCTAGATGATCAGGATGGTCCATTCTGGCCTTGGAATCGATGAATAATGAATATCATGCTCATGTGCACTGCTGATACCGCAACCTATCATGCCAATCAACATTATCTCATTGTTTCCTTGTACTGCCCCCATCTCTCTGTTTCCATCTGTTGTCTCTTGTTTGGGGCAGGGACCTTTCGGTTCTGTGTTTGTACAGTGCCTGGCACAGTGGTGTTGTGGTCTGTGACGGCCTTGTAGATACTACCATTTTACAAACAATAGTGATGATTAGGGTACTCAACCTGGGTTCAAGTCCCTTGCTCCAAATCAGGTGGGAATTTGAAAATGAGTCACCCACATCCTAGATGATTGGCCTAACCACTGGCCTTCTGGGTATTCTGACATAATCCCCTGCCCCCAAAATTCCTGACATGGTTGCCCCGGCTGTCTTCTGCCAGGCCCAATCCAGTAAATGTACTCTGAGAACTCCTACTGGATCGGCGCCTGTTACAGAGATAGGCAGGGAATCCTGAGTTTGACAATCCAATCAGGGCTTAGGTATGAGTGAGGGTGCTGAGCAGCTCAACAGCGTCACGGCTTAGGAAGTTTTGTGTATGCCAGCAGTGGGAACTTAGGCACCATGGCAACTTTACAGGGAGAATCTTGGGCACCTAGGAAATTTAGGTACCTCCAGGATTAGGTGGCAGGTCAGCAGGAGTTTTGAGGATCTAACTGGTGCTTAAATGTTGGGTCTTAGGCTCCTAAAATGGCAGTTGGGCACCTACATTTCTTTGTGAATCTAGCCCTTAGGCAATTCTGAAAATTGTACCCATAAGCATTAAGTTTGACACACCTGTATTTGTCAGAACCAGAGGTTCAAATCCCAATAGGATCAACTCAGCCCTTCAACCTTCTGAAAGACGGGTGTGTACGTATGGATGTGTCAGAGAGACATCTAGATGAGAATTTAAAGTGAGATAACTGAGGTCCTTTTTGTTCTGAGTAGATGTTAAAAATCCCATGCCACTTCTCAAAGGAATAGCATTTGCATTAGTTTTCTTGGCCACAGTTTTCCCCAACTCCCATTTTTGTTGTGTGTGTTGCATGTCAGTTTTGTGCTTGACTGCCTCCCTTTCTCCCTGGAGGTGGCTGCATTTCAATGGTACTTTATGTATGTGGGCCCTGATTCTGCAGTGAGACGCATGCAGGCAAATTCTTGTGCCAACCTGGCATCCTACTGAAGTCAGTTGGGTTTTGCATGGACACAGGGATCTGCCTGGAGATGTATCATTGGAGGATCGAAGCCATAGTTTGTAAAGCTCCTTGGTATCCTTTTGGAATGAAAAGCACTGTATAAATATACAACTCTTTAAATACTCTCTCAGATATGAGATATATGCTCTTTATTAAGCTGTCACTGCTCCAAGATGGGACGCATTTCTGTCCTGAAAGCATCTGTGTTATTCATTAATTACAGGTCCAATAAGAAACCCTCCCTTATCTGTCCTATCAGCTTTTCTCTTCATATATGACTAATAGGAGGAGGATAATAAATAACTTGTTATTGCAGTTAGTTACATCTCCAAAACACTGTATAAACATTAAATGATTAATCCACTCATATTATAGACTGTGTTCTCTGCCTTTTGCTATGTTGATTTCAACTTGAAACAAATGTGGGTTTTCTTCTATTTGTTATAAAACAGGTGGGTTATGATAGCACAAGTTATCAAGTGTTTTGTTGTTTTTTTAAATCAAAAGACAACATAAAATTGTAAAAAGTTAATGAAGTGGGCTCGGCACAATAAATATTTTCTTAGCTTGAGGATTTCATTAATTGTGGCTGTACTTTGTGACTTTGCAGATACTAAACCTCTCTATCTCTGAATATTCTTATTTACAATTTTATTTCTTTAGATCTCTGTTGAAGAACTGGAGAGAAGTTTGTTTATAAAGGTCAACAAGGATGCAGTTATGAAAATAGCTGTTGCAGGAGATCTGTTTACTTTGCACAGAGGACTATATCAGCTGAACTTAACAGTAGGAGGCATTCCTTTTAAAACTAAAGACCTTATTCAGCCCGTGAGTACTGCTCTTAATCTTCAGTCATGTTGGAACACAGAGTGTAGTGGGCCTGACTTAGCTTCGCTTACAACAGGCTACCTTTATAGACCCTAGTGGAGTGAGTCCTGATTTACACCAGGCTAAGTGAGAGACAAATCAGGCCCAGTGTGTTTTTGAGGCTGGGAGCAGTGTAGGGGGAGCTTTCCTTCCATACACCAGCAGAGTGCTTAATGTTGAGATATGTATCATGCCAAACTTTTATTTCTGCTAACTTTTTAGCATCTATTTTTAGTAGTGAGCCCCAGGCACAGTAGCATGGGCGGTTTCTCACCCTATAAAAGGCTTTTTACTGGCTTGTATGTGGTTTTGGTGTTCGTTTGTTTTTGCCCCCTATGCTCCATCTTCATGAAAGTCAGTTACAGCTAAGAAACCAATTCATTTTTTTCCTAATTAAGATAGATACTTTTATAGGAATGAAAGTCAAGAACTACTTGTATATGTTTGATTGAGACTTAGGACTATTTTTGGAAGCTGCTAAATTAATGTATCCAGAATTTCCATGGAAGCCACCAGTGCCAGAAGGTTTATATGAGTTTTTGTTCAAATAACTGCTGTTCTACCTCTCTTTTGACTGACTTTCCACCTTGAACAATGGGGCTGGGTTTTATTTGTTTTTAAATAGGGTGACAACCCTGTGGCCTCAAGACTGGAAATGTAGCAAACTAAGGAGGTCTCTCCTCCCAATGATAAGTCGCTCAGGGTGATTCACACTCTGAATGTGTTTCAACTAGGGGTGTGATCTGAACATGGGGCTGGGAGCCAGAAACCCCGGGGTTTTTATTCTGTATCTGACACTTACTTTCTCTCTGTCTGTTGAGTGTGGATGCTATTACTAATCTAGCAGCTTCAAGGGAGCCTTTGGTCTACTTTCTTTCTCACATTTTAATGCTAGAGCTTAAAATATAAATAAAAGCTGGAATTAACTGTGTGTGTGTGTGTGTGTGTAAGGTTGCACCCAACTTCTGGCTCTTAGCCATAGGTCTTTTACATCTGTCTTTGGTTGCAGTACATACCACTTGGTCATTTCTCATTAGGTTCAACACATTGTGTGACATGAGCTTTTTACAATGAAATGTGTTATAATCCATTGCATATAAATGCCTCTGTTTGTAAGGAGTTTCACATGGATTTATACATGGCTAATCTCTAGGGGATTCTTAGAAATAAATGGCACTCATGATGTGCAGCATGTAAAAGTGGATAACACAGTTACAAAGGCAAATTTAGTCCCTGCATGAGCCATACCCCTGCTCCCGAGTGGAGCTTTACTGACTGTGTGGGCACAGAGCATAGGCACTGACTTTCTAATTTCCCTGGCCGTGCTCGACCCCCCCACTCCATCCCAGGACCTGCTCCACCCCTTTCCCCAAGGCCCCACCCCCACCCAGCCTCTTCCCATCCCAGCTCCATCCCTGTTCCACATCCGCCTCGCCCTCACTCCACCTCCTCCTCCCAGCACCTCCTGGTGAACAGCCCTGGAGCACCCACGGCGTCGGCGCCTATGGCACAGAGGTCTGCCTGTATGGATGTCATTGCAGGATTGGGGCCCGAGTCTGTTTTGCTGTGGTTGCATGTTGGTAAATGTGGTGAGATTATTTTCCCCACACCATTATATAGTTTGATCTTGTGGAACCCTCTGTGCCCATAGTCCTCTCTCTGTGTAACACAGAATAGCAACTCAAGGTAAGATTGTTTCTCTGTCTTACAAGATAAACCCTCGGCTGGATGGTTGTATGCGGGCATGGAACTGGTTGAATGGCGAAGATACTACTATCCAAGAAACAATAAAGCTGAATGACAAGATGCAGTGCTTCTCAGTGGCAGGACGAGGATCCTTCTATCCTGGCAATGGTTTTGCTATATTTAATTTCAATTATAGTAAGTGCTTTTTTTTTTATTAATCATTGTCCTAGTGTGCTGTCCATAGCTATGTATTCAGATAGAATAGAAAGAACAGTTGTAAAAGTATATGTATTCCTGACTTGTCAGGTAAGCCTTTGTTTGTTTTTAAAGGCACACATGCATATGCTCTGAAATGATGTACATGGGTAGGGAAAAATCATCATGTGTACTAAAAAAATAAAGCAGTTGAAATTAGCTCTTTCCCAATTAAGAAAGCTAGCAGCTGTAGTGAGAATCTGAATTTGGGATTCACGAAAAGGAAGATCTAATAATGCTGGCTCAAAGACAACATTATATGGGCAACTCTGATTAGGTTCCCTCTGTGTGGCTTTTACAATGCATTTATCTCTGATGTGTATGTACCCATCTCCTCTGCTATTGCAACTCTGACTTCTCTTAAACAAGAAACTGTCAGTCAGAGTAATGTGCATTAGATTTATGACTTAGGCTATTGTAGTGGGGTGGTTACCCCGCTCCTGCCCTGAAGGGCTTAAAACAGCCCCGGAAGAGGGCTGTGGCAGAAGAAAAGCTGGGCTGATTGGGAAAGCAGCCACAGCTGCAGCCAGTGCAATCCGGGCCCAACTGGCCCTTATAAGAGGGTGGTGGGTCAGAAGGACGAAGACACACTCTCTAGCCTTTTGAGAGGGAGGGACCTGGCTGCTGGGAGCTGAGCAGGGCTGGGGAAAGGCCAGAGGAGCTGGGGAGCTCCGGCCTGGAAAACCCCCAGTCTGCAGGCCTTGCTAAAGGCCAGAAAAGATACTGGGGTTGCAGAGGGGCAGCCCAGAGATAGGCAGAGGCAGCTGGTCCAACCCCCCTTGCCGATGATGAGTGGTTTATAGACTGCAATCCGCCCCAGTGCGCAGGGGCTAGATGGTGACTGGCAATAGCCACTGAGGCAAGGTGGGGATAGAGGGTTGGGGGTTCCCCTGGGTGGGGAGACCTAGATTGTGGGTTACTGCTGGGGGCAGAACCCTGACATAGAGGGGCACTGGGGTCCAGGAGGGACACCCAGCCACCCCAATTCCTGGCCACAGGCTAGCCGCCCTAGCCCCACTCAGCAGGCTTCCCAGAAGAGGAGGCAGTCCGCCTGAGGTGGGGCAACCAGCGGCAAGCAGGAGGGGGCCTTGGGGTGGAACGTGGATGGAGCCACATGAGGCTGTTTGGGGAGGCTCATTCTTCCTCAGCCTATGCTACGCGCTGCCCATGATCGATAGCCCTTGAATCTCTATCCTTGGTTTAAAAAAACAAAAACCTCACCCTTGACTTTTAACTTTCTGAAAGGCAGTGGCCCTTTCTGTGGAGTGTAACAAGGCAGAGCTGTTACCATTTTCCTTTCTGATTTTATACACTAACACTTGGATTTTTTCTGGATTAAAGAGAAGTAGCTATCTGTCCATATGCTCTTCCATCCATAGTCGTCTTGTCTGCCACTTGGTCAATCAGTCTGTTTTTTTGACATGCTTCTCTCTCGCGCGCGCTCTCTCTCTCTCTCTCTCTAGTGCAACCATCTGCTGGAAATGAAACTGAAAGGAATTGGGAAGTAGAAGTAAACATTGTAATTCGGCCAGCAGCAGATACTGGGGTACTGTTTGCTCTGGTTGGTGAAGAAGCTTCAGTCCCTTTATCATTGGCTCTGATTGACTATCATTCCACAAAGAAACTTAAACAACAGGTACAAGCTTTAATCTTCTACTGGTGTAAAACAAAAAGATCCCTTGATTTTTTTTCATCAGAATTTCTAGGGCCATTTTCAAAACATCTCAAAATTTGTGCCTGCCATTTTGTGTATACATTTACATTCACCAGTTCAGAATTTTATATGAAAATCAGATGTTTGAATGTCATTGGAGTACAGGAATTCTGCTCTTTGTGGGGACAGTTTTAGAAGGAGGGTAGACACTCCTTTGAACATTTGGCTCTTATAAAGGATATTGATTCAGTAGCAAATACCTCCACACTGACAATATCTGCTCAATCTCTTGAATTTGAGCCACTATCCCATTTTGTTATACTAGTCTGAATTATACTATAAACTCCTTTGTACAGAGACTTTGTGTTCTATAGTGTAAGCGCATAATAACTCTACTGTAGTCAAGGGAGTAACACGGGCCTAATTCCAGAGTGTCTGCAAAGTCCCATGTACAGTATAACCAGTATAATTAGTTATATTCATAATATAGGGCTAGATTTTGCTGTCCCAGTTCAGAAGTAACTCCACTGAAGTCAGTGAGCCTACTTCTCATTTACACTTAGGGCTTGTCTTCAGTACTGGGAGATCGGTGCTGCTGCAATCAATGCAGCGGGTGTCGATTTAGCGGGTCTAGTGAAGACCCGTTAAATCGATGGCAGAGCGCACTCTGGTACTCCAGCTCCCTGAGAAGAGTAAGGGAAGTCGACCGGAGAGCGTCTCCCGTCGACTCAATGTAGTGAAGACACCAGGCTAAGTCAGCCTCAGTTACATCGACTCCAGCTACGTTATTTAGGTAACTGGAGTAGCGTAACTTAGGTCGATTTACTGCGGTAGTGAAGACAAGCCCTTCGGCTGCTCAACACCACTCTGGCAGTGAGACGACTCATGGAAGGGGCACAAAGGGTCAAATGCCCCTCAAGCAGCTGGCCCCGGCCGGGGAGAGGAAGGGGCGGGGCCAGAGCCTCTTCCAGCCACGTTGCCTGGGATGCTGCCTGGTGCAGCACAGCAGCTGCCTGGGAGAGCACCTGGCTGTGACAGCAGCAGGCTGACCCTTGCCCAGGCTCAGCTTCTGGGGATAGGGGCCAAGCAAGTCGGAGCCCCCCCACCCTCCCTGGGATGCACAGAGTTGGCTCCAGAAGTTGAGCCTGGGCAGGGAGCAGGCTGCCGTAATGTAGGGTGGGGACAGGAAGAACGCGGGGGCCCCGGGCTGGGGGCAGAGTGGGGAGGAGTCACATGGAGATGTCACGTGTCCTCCCCTTTAGCTGGCACCCCCCTCCCAGTATGGGGCAGCACCAGTCCTCTATCCTTAAGGCTCCTTTGAGCTGCCAGAGTGGTGATGTTTACAGTGCTGTCGTAGCTGTGTTGGTCCCAGAATATTAGGGAGATAAGGTGGGGGAGGTAACGTCTTTTGTTGGACCAGCTTCTGCTGGGGAGAGAGACAAGCTTTCAAGATGCACAGAGTTCTTCAGGTGTGCTGTTAGTGTAAATGAGAATCAGACCCAGACAATGGAGTTACGCAAGGTATAAATCTAGTGCTAGTGAGCTCAGAATCTGACTTCCAGTAGTAATAATATAATCAGTTCTTTGCTGGCTCTGAAAAAGCCTTCTAAACAACTGCAGTTACGAGTATTATGGAACAGGAAAATTGTAAGTGTGTATGTTTCCGTTTGTGCCTGTGCCTTCACTTATTGCACTATTTTACTATCCAGTTCATTATCTTGGCCATGGAGAGCACAGTTATGTCCAGACTGGCAATAAACGTTTGTGATGATCAGGAACACTCTGTGAACATCTTCATCAGCAAGGGGCAGTTATCGCTCACCGTGGATGGGACTGCAGGACAGAGTGAATTAAGCCATTCCCAGCTACAAGACAGTCTGTTTCTCTTGGAGGGCTACCTGCAGTCATCTGTGAAGACACATGTGGGAGGACTGCCAGGTGATTATCAAGTTCTGCAAAGCAGAATGCAGGTTCTAACAAAAATAATAGTACTGGTGATTGGAAAAGGGATCAAATGTGTTCGTTAGACCCCGAAGTCAAACGCTCTATTTCTGCCCAAGTGAGTTTTGTTGTGCATGAGTAGGTGCAAGGAAGGCACTTAGCATTGATACCCTGGGTTTTTTTTAACTTGTTTTTATTGAATGACTATATTAGCCTTTTTGGAGAGGAGGAAGCAAGATTGGGAATCTTGGTTGGGTTTCTTTTTGGTCAGCAAATGGGGTTACCTGTTCAAAGAAGAGCTATGTGGAGGGTCACTATCAGTCTGGCACAATCTGTGGCGGTTATTACCTCATATGCGTGCAGCCCTGAATTAGCATCACGTTCAGCGCACGTTCACGCACAAGTCTGAGATCAGTATCAAATAAGGACCAAAACACTTAAAGGTGTAGTCCAATCTTTTGAGGTTCTCACTCCCTTTGTCTCCCCAGCCTGGCAGACTGACTCCAGGCTCCATGCAGGCTCTTGGTACCTCTAGCCCTCTATTGAGTGGGTGACCCATTCACCTCACCTCTGTTGGAAGTCTTAGAGGCTCATTGCTGTGGTTCTGTAGCTTCTCTGCTGATGTTGCCATCCAGAGAGCACTATGTGTAAGAGCTCATGTCATTTCCAGCCAGGGACACCCAGGGGGCACAGCACAGAGGTTGCCACAACTTTTTGCTGGAAAAGCCAGAATAGAGCCTCTGCAGGAGTCACTTCGGTTCTCTGCCTGGAACCTGACAGATTGATCTTTGATTTGAATAAAAGATTTGGCTGTTTGAGGTTCTCTCATTCTGGCTGAACTGGTTTACCACTCCCTATTGCTGAGAGATGCAAATGAGGAAGCATTGGAAAAGCATGTCTCTCTGCATAATTAGTAGTTACTATCTGCAGTACTCACAGCCAGACAAAGTCCTGGCCTTGCTTGTCTACTCCATGTAATAAATATAGGGAAGAGAGGCTGGAGCAGTGCTGGCCTTGTGGTAGGTGCCGCAGCAGTTAAGCCAGCACAGGGCAGCCGAGGGGTAACGTAGCAGGGTGCCCCTTTACTGCTGTTCCTAGAAGGAGTAATGTGAGCTTCCCCATAGCTCATGCTGCACAAAACAGTATTTATACTAGGAGACCTGGCTTCTATGCATGCCAGAAGATGGGAGACCACACCCTCCTGGGGCTCTGGTGCGTTGGCAGGTGCAGTAGCCAGTCCCTCAATCTAGCACTTAGTGGAGTGCCACACTATATTGCGATTGTTGCCCAGCTGTTGCACCAGTAGGAGGTAACCAACGCTCTCTTTCACCACTAGTGCAGCAGAGGGCAGGATTTTCTCCTGAAAATTAGGACGTGTCTGTCTCACAGTTAGAATGGAGGTAGCTTTTTGTGCTATAGTTCTCTAGTGTAGTTTGTTTTTAGGCTGGCTTTTCAGTGCAGTATAAGGTACATTTTCATTAAGCTCTAGCTGGAGTAGGTACATGTGCTAGGGCTGATCAAAAAAATTGAGAGAAAAAAATCATGAACATTTTGTCATTTCCCATTTTTTCTTGAAATTGGGAACATGTTGACTAGCTGCATAGGGCTGGCTGACCACAGGGAGCGTGGCACTGGAATGGTAGGGTTTTTTTCAATCAACGTTTCTATGAACATTTTCATAGAAAAATCAGCATTTGGAAATTTCTGATTTAGCTCTAACATGCATATATTATTCCTAACATTAATAATAGGGCTCTTCTTTCGGTCTGTGTACATGGCATCTTTAATTGGTCTCCCTTCCATGGACTGTCCGAGCATTAGCTTGCAATGCAGAAAGAGCTTTAATCAATGGAAGCTCATCCTTGGTCACGAGAAGTGGAATTTGTTTCCTTGATTGCAGGGAAACACTATTTACACTGCATAAATCCCACTAACAGAAATGTCTCTGAACATTGGTGTCACTGCAGGTGCATATCTTGCCCCACTGCATCAAGAACACTTACTATTTATAATTAAGTAGTATGAGAGCTATTTTTCAAATTGTTCAAGGCAGTATCAGCTGGAAATTTCTTCCTGACTCATCTAGTAATCCTGTATGCCCTGAAGCAGGAGGATTAAATGCTTATTTTGTCTAGTGTAACAGTAGGTCATTATGGCAAAGGATCCATTTTGTAGATCTTTTAAAATCTGAGTTGCGGCAACCATTTATTTTTCATAAATTCCAAAGCCAGAAGGAACCGTTGTTAACCTCTAGTCTGACCTCTGTGTAACGCACGCCATAGAACTTCCCCAAAATAATTCCCAGATCAGATCTTTTTAAAAAACATCCATTATTGATTTTTAAATGGTCAGTGATGGAGAATCCACCACAACCCTTGGTAAATTGTCCCAGTGGTGAATTACTCTCACAGTTAAAAAATGTATGTCTTATTTCCAGTCTGAATTTGTCTAGCTTCAACTTCCAGGGTTGGCTTTTGTAAAGTAAATCTAGTGCACTCTAAATCTACAAGAATTACAGCTAGGTTAGCTGCCTTCTTCCTTCTGTGATCTGATCTGCTCAGCAAGTCACTTGTTTCTTTGATTAGCAAGTCGCTTGTTTCTTTGATTGAGTCCAGAGGTGGAGCCTTAACATTTGAGTTAAAACAGTTTAACAAATGAGAAGATTATAAACATTTAAACATTAGGAATGGGTTAAGTAACCTGGACTAAATAAACTGAACCAAATGTTCAACCTGAAGTTTCACTGAACTGAATTTTTTTAATCATTTGTTAGTTTGGGCTGACGCTGGGTTGTTTCATTTCTTTTTCTGTCCTCTTCCTATGTTTCTTTATGTCAGCCAGAAATGGGAAAAACCCAAAACAGCAGTCACTCTTAATATTTTTTTCATTTGTCTCAAATAAACATATAATTTGGCCTCCATATTAGCACTATTCCCCATATTAACTAAAGACCATAATGCAGATATGGAGGAAGCATTATTTGGGATTGCAAGGGAACAAGGTAACAATTTATTAATGATCACGGTACTTCAATAAAATTGTTTTCTACGGTATTTAGTTTTCTATGGTATAAATAATTTTCTTTTTTGAGTGCTTGCTCATGTCCATTCCATATTAGGTGCATGTGCTCGCCACATGCACTGGTGCCGGAAGTTTTTCCCTCAGCAGTATCCATAGGGGAGCAGCTCTGGTGCCCTCTGGAGTGGCACCTGCCTGGTGCAGTATAAGGGGCGCCGTCGGCTCCTCCCACCCTCAGTGCCTTCTTGCCACCAGTGATGGTGCAAGGAACGTTCGCCGCTCTTACTAGCGTTGCTTAGGTTTCGTTCGTATGAACTAGAGTTCTTATAAAGTTGGCGCACATAGTTAGTAGTTGAGTTTGTTAGCCCTTAGCAGTAGTTAGAGTTTTGTTAGTCCTATCGGGGGATGGGACATGCCCCAGTCTCCAGGCTTTAAGTCCTGCCATCGCTGCAAACTGCCCATGCCTGTGAGCAATCCTCATAGTAGCTGTCTCAGGTGCCTCGGTGAAGGGCACATAAGTGATAAGTGTCGAATCTGCAGATCCTTTATACCTAGGACTAAGAGTGTGAGATCAGACTCAAAGTACTCCTGATGGAGTCAGCGCTCACTCCAGCCCAGGAGCAAAGGTCCGACTCGGCACCCAGCACCACAGCATCGGTGCGTAGTGCCCCGCCGTCAACGAGCTGGCACCGATCCCTGTCCACGCCCCAACCAAGAAGTCTAAGGACGCCAGTAGGGGATGGTCTCCTACTCCCTGCAACGGGAAGGACAGGGATGGGGTTGAGATAAGACCCGCGCTGGATGGCTCATCTCCCCCGTCGGGAAGTCGGGCCTCAGCTCATGTCGGGCAATGCAGTCCACCCTGTTCCTTGCCTGGAAGAGGTGGGCCTTCATCAGCTTCAGGTGCCGTCAATGCCTGAAGCACTCCAGGCTGCGCCAGAGATCCTGATGCTCCCAGTGCCGCCCACACCGGCCCCGGCAGTGCCCAGACCTTGGGGTAAGCCCATCTTGGGACCTTTCTATTTGCCCTTGCCCCAACAGTCCGCTCCCCATCACGGGGAACGTCCTGACACCATTCACCTGCTCGAAGCCGTCATGCCTTGGAGTTAGGGAGGCAGACGCATCGGAGCCCTCTATGGTCACTGGACCTTGGGCACTGGCAGTAGGATTCGAGGCAGACCTCGCTGGTTACCTGGTACAAACCCACAGAGGCACGCGCTCACCAGCAGGAATGTCTGGACTGGCCCTTTGTGTCACTGGAACGCCGTTACAGATCCCGGGAATGATTGGAGGACTGGAGCTGTGGGCCCTGCCAACGATCGCCAAGACAGGTGTCGCCGTATTTGGGGAGATCCCCTGATGCCCGGACTGCAATACCTCCAGGTCCCGCTTGTCCCGGTATTGGTCTCAAAGCACGAGGCATGGGTCACTGGTCTCCAGTTATGGATCCGCCAAGTGCCACCGGTCACCAAGGTCCCCACGGAGGTGCATGTCCCACTCAGACCGGTGGTCCTCTAGACGCAACCGCAATTATCGCCACTCATGGAGTTGCTGCTCCAGTGGATCCAGGTCACCAGGTAGCAATTGCTCCGGATATGGCTCCGGAGTGGAGCAAGGCTCCACATCAGCAGGTCAGCCTCCCAGATCCTCGGTGTCGCCTGCATCATCGGTACCAAAACCTGCCCCGGGGCCCCAGGCCCAGTAGCTGGCCCTGTGGTACCCCTGGAAGGCGTGGGGGTTCACCCAGCCCTCCCAGACTGCCCGCTTGGTGTCGGGAGACTCGGACAGGCCTATGGCCTCGACGACTCAACTCCCTCCAGTGTTTGAGGCCCCAGGGGATAAGACCCTGCAAGTCCATGTGGACCAAGAGGAACAGCCTGCTGGACCACCAATGGGTGCCGTGAAACCCGCGATACCGACCTCCTCATCATCATCGGGCGAGGCCATCACAGAGCCCCCTCACCCGGTTCCTCAGGATGACACTAAGGCAGACCAGGAGCTGTTGAAGAGGGTTGCGTCCAACCTTGGCTTGCAGGCAGAGGAGTTGGAGGAGCAAGCGGATTCCCTGTTCAACATCCTCTCCTCCACAGCCCCTGCTAGGGTGGCCCTTCGCCTTCACAAAGGGGTATTGAAGATATCCAGTGCTTTGTGGCAAACCCCCACCTCCCTGCCCCCCATTTCCAAATGGGCAGAGCGTAAGTACTTTGTCCCAACTAAGGGGCATGAATACCTTTACTCCTATCCTGCCCCAAATTCCCTGGTGGTTGAGGCAGTTAACCACAGGGAACACCAGGGGCAACCCGGAGCTACCCCCAATAATAAAGACACCAGGAGACTGGACTTGTTTGGATGGAAAATTTATTCCTCGTCTGGTTTACAGTTGAGGGTGGCCTACCACCAGGCCCTCCTTGGCCACTACAACTTTATTTTTGGCAGACCGTGGCCTACTTCAAGAATGCCCTCCTGGAAGGTTCCTGTAAAGAATTCTGGGCGATCCTCGACGGGGGCACTGTCGCTGCCAGGGCAGCCCTTTAAGCGGCATCTGAGGCGGCAGACTCCTCCGCCCACACCGTGGCGTCCGCCATCTCCATGTGGCGAGCGTTCTGGCTGTTCCTCTCTGGGTTGTGGAGCAGATGGATAACACATTACATGGGCTGAAGGACTCCCAAATCACCCTAAAAACCTGGGGCTCTACGTTCCGGGCCCGGTATGTAAGTGGTTCAAACCTGCAACTTCCCCAGGGGCAAGGGAGCCAGCCCCGGCAGGACCTGCTGCACAAAAAACTCAAGGGTTGTAGATGGCGCATGAGCCACCAGCCCCCACCCTCTGCCCAGTCCAAGCAAGGAGCTAAAAAGTCATTTTTGGGGTATGCCTGAGGCCGTCCCACCAGTCTGTTTCCTGGATCCGATTTTCCCATTTTTTTGCAACCAACTTTCCTTTTTCTTCCCAGCGTGGTCGGCGATAACTTCGGACCACTGGGTCATCAGCATGATGGTGCATAGCTACACCCTCCAATTTATTTCCACCCCCCGCCCCATCCCTCTTCAGGGACCCTTCTCACAAGAGTCTTCTCGAGCAGGAAGTTCAGGGGCTCTTACAGCTGGGGGCGGTGGAGGAGCTCCCACCTCCTTACCAGAGCAAGTGTTTCTTTTCCTGGTATTTTCTGATCCCAAAGGCCAAGGGTGGTCTATGTCCCTTCCTGGACCTGTGAGATCTCAACAAATACCTAAAAAAGCTAAAGTTTTGCATGGTCTCCCTGGCTTACATTATCCCCTCCCTGGATCCAGGAGACTGATATGCTACCGTTGACCTGAAAGATGCATATTTTCACGTAGTGATCTTCCCAGGACACAGACGCTTTCTCCTTTTTACGGTTGGTTCAGCCCACTACCAGTTTGCGGTCCTTCCATTTGCCTTGGCTACAGCATCAAGGGTGTTTACCAAGTGCGTGGCGGTAGTCGCTGCCTACCTCAGGCATTGGGTATCCAGATTTACCTGTACCTTGACGACTGGCTGCTCAAAGGCAAGCTGGTCACCTCCTAGGCATCAGGAATGCCCTAGCAGTTCACCTCAGCAGGGACTTCTCCTCTCACCACAATTGGTCGCTCCACCCGGAGGTGGCCTGCATGATCTTCCAGAGGTGGGGATCTCCCCAGGTAGATCTGTTTGCCACCAGGCGAAACAGAAAGTGCCACTGGTTTTGCTCCCGGCAGAGCCTGAGCAAGGGCTCCCTCTCCGATGCCTTCTTCCTGTCATGGGCCGAGGGTCTGCTGTACATGATTCCTCTGATCCCTCTAGTCAGCCAGGTCCCAGTAAAGATCAAGAGGGACAAGGCACAGGTTATCATGATCACGCCTGCATGGCCTTGCCAGCACTGGTTCGGCATGCTCATGAACATGGAGGTGGCCCCTCCCTGGCCCCTTCCTTACCATCCGGACCTGCTGTCACAGGATCATGGTTGGCTCCTACACAGTCTCTACACCTCTCGGCGTGGATACTCCATGGTTGAACCCGGAGGAGCGTACCTAATCAGAGGAGGTCCAGCAGGTCCTCCTGGAAAGTAGGAAGCCATCCACGAGACTAACTTACCTTGCCAAGTGGATGAGGTTTTCCTGTTGGGCGTCAGAGCGTCGCATTTCTCCCTCACGTTCTTCAGTGCAGTCCATTTTGGATTACTTACTGCAGCTCAGGAACCAGGGTCTGGTGCATTCTTCCATCAGAGTGCACCTTGCAGCCATCTCTGCATTCCACCAGCTGATCCAAGGTCAAATGGTCTTTTCTCACGACATAACTGTCAGGTTCCTGAGGGGCCTCGAGAGGCTTTACCCACAGGTACGGGCCCCATCCCGCAGTGGGGCCTTAACCTGGTCCTCTCCAGGCTCACCAGCCCGCCTTTCGAGCCGCTGGACACCTGCTCCCTTTCCTATTTGTCCTGGAAGGTCACTTTCCTGATGGCGGTGACGTCAGGGAGACGAGTCCAGAGATTAAGGCCTTGACCCCGGAACTGCCTTACACAGTGCTTTATAAGGACAAGGTCCAGCTGCGGTCCCACCCAGCCTTCCTGCCGAAAGTGGTATCTTCCTTCAACATGAGCCAGGACATATTCCTGCCAGTGTTCTGTCCCAAGCCTCATAAGACTTCTGAGGAGAGGCGTCTGCACACGCTGGATGTCCGGAGGACAGTGGCTTTTTGTTTGGAGCATACCAAGCCTTTCCATAAATCAACCCAGCTCTTCAACGCTACAGTGGATAGGATAAAGGGCCTTCCAGTTTCTTCACAGAGGATTTCCAACTGGATCACCTCTTGCATAAAGACCTGTTACGAGCTAGCAAAGGGGCCACCGATCGTCATGGCCCATTCGACTAGAGTGCAGGCGTCTTCGGCAGCCTCCCTGGTGCACATCCCTATCCAGGATATCAGTAGAGCCGCGAAGTGGTCCTCGGTCCACATGTTTGCGTCTTATTATGCCATCACTCAGCCGGCAAGAGACAACGCTGGGTTCGGCAGAGCTGTATTAACAATCTGTGCAGCCGTGAACCCCTACCTGCCTCCAGGGGAACTGCTGGGAGTCACCTAATGTGGAATGGATATGAGCAAGCACTTGAAGAAGAAAAGACAGCTACCTGTTCTGTAACTGGTTTTCTTTGAGATGTGTTGCTCATGTCCATTCCACACCCCGCCCTCCTTCCCCATTGTCGGAGTTTCTGGCAAGGAGAAACTGAGGGTGGGGAGAGCGGGTGGCACTCCTTATACTGCGCCATGCAGGTGTCACTCCAGATGGCACCAGAGCTGCTCCCCTATGGTTACTGCTAAGGGAAAAACTTACGGCACTGGTGCATGTGGTGAGCGCACACACCTAATGTGGAATGGACATGAGCAACACATCTCGAAGAACACCATTTACAGAACAGGTACCTGTCTTTTCTGAGGTTCATCCATCATAATTTATAAAAGATTTACTGTGGAAGTACTAGAAATTCTTTACAATGAGCTGCATATATAATACTAATGCAATGAAATTAATTCATTTTTATATACCATCTTAGAAGTCCTAGCACCCTTCATGTCATTCAGCTCATTCCGTGCCTACACTGCCCCATCGCCCCTTTCTCACGTACCTTTATTACCCTAGACCAGGTATTCTATCAGTTTCTCCTGAGATTAGAGTTTAGTTTAGTTTCCTACGACGCACCCCAATGGTGATTTATCCCCCAGCCTAAGAAGCCTGTTATTTTAAATATGGCAAATGGGGGAAAAGTATGAAATAAAGTTGGTTAAACTATGCTAATTTAGCTGGTCACTGTAGAAAATGCCCCAAGCCCTAGCTACAAGATACTGTTTAAAGAAACTAAGCAAGATATGTAAAAGTAAACTCGTTTCATGACTCTCAGGTGTGGCACCGCGTGCTTCTCTGTCCGCTCTGAAGCCCAAAAGTCTGCAGACCAATTTTAAAGCTGCCAAATTCAGTAGAGTTATGCCTGCATACACAAACCTTGAATTTGGCCTTGTGTGTCTCCAAGCAGGACGTGTTTGGATGTCCTGTAGTATCCAGGGAAGTAGTGTTAATGTCATGGGAGAATCCTGTTGATCTAGTCCTCCTTGCTTTGATGTGGAGATGAGGGGTTTATCCATCTTCCCATGCCATTGTGAAATTAAATCATTCCTGAGCAATTCATCATTTTCTGTTACACAACAAACTTGATTAGCTTAGCCTTAAACTGTAGACAGACAAGCTAGTGGCCTTCAGGGCATGAAAGAGGACACTTATCTCAGTAAGCTTTCATTTAACGGTTTTATTGTTTGCTTTTTGCCTTTTAATCTCTGTGTTTAAGGAGGCTAGGTGATAGAATTATAGAAATTAGTAATAATATCAACAATTTTCTTCTAATCTATTGGCATGTGCTAAATTTCTGTCTTTTTTCTGGCTTCAGTATTTATATGGCCACTAGTGGGCATTGAATAAAAGGTTTTCTATGTGCCCATTAACGCTCTCTTAGAAGGGCGAGATAATTCTGTTAATTTAGGAAGCATTATTGCCTTCAGCTCCTTGCCAGAGAATGTTATTAATTTCTTTATATACAATGTAGTTGTAGCCTGTTGGTCCCAGGCTATTAAAGAAACAAGGTGGGTGAGATAATATCTTTTATTGGACCAACTTCTCTTGGTGAAAGAGACAAGCTTTTGAGCCATGCAGAGCACTTCTTCAGGTCTGGGAAAGGTACTTCCAGCATCACAGCTCAGTGCAGGGTGGAACAGATTGTTTAGCAGAACTAGACAGGACATTCTAAGGGACCATTCAAGGTAGAGTTGCCTGTTAACACCTCTGCAGTCATAAGACCAAAAGAGGTGGTTAGTGGGTTACAGCTTGTTGGAATAAGCCATTAATTCAGTATCTCTATTCAATCCATGATTTTTAGTGTCTAGCAGAGTTAGGCCTTGTCTACACTATGAAGTTTTGCTGGCAAAACAGGGGGGGTGTACACACTACAAAGCTACTTTTGGCAGCAAAACTCTGCGGTTTTGCCAGCAAAATAAAACCACTTCAGCAACAGGCATAAAGTTTTTGGGGGCAAAGTTAAAGTGACAAAGCATCTGTGTAGCCACTGCTGTTTGTTTTGTCAACATAACTGGCTTCCACCAGTTTCCCACAATGCCTGCTGTGACCGCTCTGCTCACTGTTTTGATCTCTGCTGCCCTGCAGGCATGCGCCCCTCCCCTTTCAAAGTTCCGGGAAGTATCTGAAAACTGAGTGTGCTGCTCCGTTTGGGGAACAAAGAGCAAATCATTAACATGGAATACTCCTGTTCTGCCCTGCACTAGGAACACAGCTGCAGGCAGACTGCAGCTGTGGGGAGAAGGAGGGGAAGACTGCTGTGCTGCTTTGACATTCCTCAGCTATGGTTGCCAACTGTCTAATCACACAAACCCAAACACCCTTGCCTTGCCCCGCCCCTTCCCAAGGCCACACTTCTGCCCCCGCTTCTCTGAGGCCCCATCCCTCCTTCCTTCGCTTGCTCTCCCCCACGCTCACTCACTTGCACTGAGTTGGGGCAGAGGGTTGGGGTGCGGTCTCTGGGTTGGTGGGTGGGGCACAGGGGTTTGGAGAGTGGGAGAGGCCTCCACTGAGCATGGGGTTGGGGTGCAGGCTTTGGGATGGAGTTTTGGAGGGGGCTCAGGGCTGGGGCAGGGGGTTGGGCTGCAGGAGAGGGTTCAGGGGGTGGGCTCTGGGAGGGAATTTGGATGTAAGAGTAGGGTTACCATATTTCAGCAAGCAAAAAAGAGGATGGGAGGAGCCCCGCCCCTGCCCCTCCCACTTCCCACCCCCCTCAGAACCCCCAACCCTCCCCCATTCCTTGTCCCCTGACTGCCCCCTCCTGGGACCCCTGCCCCTAACTGCCCCCCAGGACTCCACCCCCTACCTAAGCCTCCCTGCCTCTTGTCCCCTGACTGCCCCCTCCTGAGACCCTCCCCCCATCCTAACTGGCCCCCTAGGAGCCTCCCCCTACCTGTACCCTGATTGCCCCAACCCTTATCCACACCCCCACCCCCAGACAGACCCCTGGGACTCCCACGCCCCATCCAACCACTCCCCACCCCCTGACAGCCCCCCCCAGAACTCCCGACCCATCTAAACCCCTCTGCTCCCTGTCCCCTGACTGCTCCGATCCCTCGCCCCACCCCTGCCCCCTGACAGCCCCCCCAGAACTCCCAAACACCCCCCCCCCGCTCCTTGTCCCCTGACTGCCCCCTCCTGGGACCCCTGCTCCTAACTGCCCTCCAGAACCCCACCCCTACCTAAGCCTCCCTGTTCCTTGTCCCCTAACTGACCCTCCTAAGACTCCCCCCAAACTGCCCCCCAGGACCCTACCCCCTACCTGTACCCTGACTGCCCAAAACTTTCTCCACTCCCCCCCAAAAAGCCCCCCCCTGAACTCCAGACCCCCCCGTCTCTTGACTGCCCCCTCCAAAATCTCCCTGCCCCTTCTCCTGCCCCCTGGCCCCCTTACCCTGCCGCTCAGAACATGGTGTTGGGCTCTGTGCGGAGCCAGACACATGGCTGCGCTCCCCAGCGCAACACACAACCCGGTCCCACCCCACCGAGTGCTGCCGGAGTGGGGCGCTGGGCTGCAGGGGAGGAGGAGCTGCCGAGGCCGATGCAAACGGCCCAGCAGGCAGGCCGGCTCAGAATGCGGCGGGGGGGGAGAGCTCTACAGCTGCTCCTCCGGAGTCCAGCCCGGCAAGCTGCGGGGGAAGGGCTCTGGCTGCCAGAGCCCCATGCGAGCGGCTGACTTTCCTGCAGCCCTCCCAGCCACTCGCTCTGCTCTGCATGGGGGGGAAATCCCGGACATTTTTAGTGATTTACAAATTCCCCCCCGGATGCTATTTTTAACACAAAAAGGAGGACATGTCCGGGTAAATCCGGACGAATGGTAACCCTATGTGAGAGGGGGCTCAGGATTGGGGCAGAGGGTTGGGGTATGGGCTCTGGGAGGGAGTTTGGATGTGGGAGGGGCTCAGGTCTGGGCCTTGGGGTGCAGGAGGTGGTGTGGGCTCCGGCTGGGCCTTGCTTATCTCAGGTAGCTCCCGGAAGCGGTGGCATGTCTCTGCATCTCTAAGGCTCAGGGGAGGTCAGGCAGCTCCGCCCGCTGCCCCTGCCTGCAGGCACCACCCCCGCAGCTCCTATTGGCTGCGGTGTTGGCGCTCAGGGTGGGGGCAGTGCGCAGAGACCCCCTGGCCGCCCTGCGCCTAGGAGCCAGACATGCCGGCCGCTTCCGGGAGCCGTGCCGAGCCAGGGCAGATAAGGAGCCTGCCTTAGCGGACTTTTGGCTTGTTAAAAACTCCCAGATTGCTTTCAATAGCAACCCGGAGATTGAGGCCAATTCGGGGAGTCTCCTGGCCAACCCTATCCTCAGCACTGAGAGCTCAGGATGCTGCTCCTGGCAGCTGAGGAGGCTGTGGGAGAACTTGGAAGGAATCACAGAACCATAGGCAGGGAGGCAGGCAGAGCGGGCTGCTTCGGGAGAGACTGCTGTGCCGAGCAGAGCTGGGAGCTGTGTGGGGGTGTCCCCCTCTCCTGCCTCAGAATAGGTCAGTCAGTCTGCTGTCTCCCCTGCCCCAGTCTCCTCTCCCTCCCCCCACACACTTCAGTTGAAAAAGCAGCTGACAATCTACTAGAATGCCCTGGAACAATGGGATTAAGAAGCCTGCATCGTGTGACGCTGTACCTGCCCCATGAGGTATTGCAAACCCTTCCCAAAGCACCTTGCAGCCGGTTGCACAGTGGGATAGCTACCACAGTGCACTGCTCTCTGTGTGGACACAAGAGCTGTTAGTGTGGCTGCACTCCGCCAACACAAGGAATTAGTGTGGACATGCAGCAGCGGCTTTAATTAAACTGGCATAACTTTTGCCAACAAAACTTTATAGTGTAGACAAGGCCTTGGGAATTTAAACTCCCAGGCTCGCCTTTTGAAAGTGTTGTGCAGGTTCCCCTTGAGGATGAGGACTGATAAGACAGAGTGATCACTTTGTGAAAAGAGTTCCAGTATTGCCCACCTCTAATGTTCAAAAAATCATGAGTCAGGCTCACCAAATATCATGAGAATAGCTTTAAAAACATGAGATTATGTAAAAATAATAGATTTTTGTTTGCCTTCTGCTTTTTGAGCCTTCAGGGTGCACTGGGGTCACATTTTGAAGCTTTCTCCACAGCCACAAGGGCTAGAAATTTACTTTTTCTTTAAGAATGAAGGCTGAAATCATCACACATCCACTTGACTCCTGGAGCTGGAACTTTAATAATTACTATGCAACTCATGACAAAATCATGACAGTTGGCAACACTGCCAGGTGATAGGGTGTTTCTGTCTTTTATCATTGTCCTGTGTGAGTTCATCGTGATTATCTGGTTTCACCCACATAGTTGTTATTGGGGCATTTAGTGTACTGGATGAGGTACACCGCATGTTGTGATAGGCATTTGTAGGATCCATGGATCTTGAAAGGTGTGTTATTGGAGGAGTATGGGGGTCGTAGTGTGGAGATATGTCTGCAGGTTTTGCATCTGTTCTGGCAGGGTCTGGTGCCCCTTTGAGTTGGTGTGTCTGCCACCAGACCCTGCCAGACAGCCCTGGTGGAGCCTTCCCAAAAGTGGGGGGCTAAAGCCCCTGCCCTCTCTATGGCCCCATCCCCACCCTCTGAGGCCACACTCCCGGCCAAGCCAGAAGCCAGAGCAGGCCAGGAGCCATGGACCCTCCACCTGCTCAGGGCGGGGGGAGGCGAGAGCAGCCCCCAGCCCGTGTACCCGCCCTGCAGGTCCCCTGCCCAGGACAGGTGGAGGGTTCCCGGCTTCCTACAGCTGCCCACGTGGCTCTTACGCTGACCTGGCTCTGGCTGTGGAATGGGGCCTTGGAGATGCAGCCTGACCCTGGTAAGAGCCACGCGGCCAGGCAGTTGTGAGGACCTGTGGAACCTCCACCTGCCCTGGGTGGGAGGTCCAGGGACGGGGACATGGCCCGGGGGCTGCTCTCAGGTCTTCTATCCTGGGCAGGTGGAGGGTCTGTGGTGCGGCACCCCCTGCTGCCCAGGCTCCCTGGCCGGGCTCCAGCTGCTGGCCTGGCTGGGGGGCGGGGCCTCAGGGGGAAGAGGAGGGGCAGGGGGCCCTTGGTGAAAAGTGGAAGGGCCATGGCCCCTGGCGACCCCTATTCTGGCGCCACTGCTGCCAGAATAACCGATGCAAAACCTGCATCTGTTGTGCGGGCAGGGGCTGTGGGTCTATTACAGCAGTGGGTGGGTGAGGCTTTGTGGTCTGTGTTATGCAGGGGGTCAGACTAAATGATCACGATGGTCCCTTCTGGCCTTAAAGTCTGCGTCTAGGTTGAAATGGAAAAGTAATGAGGGTCTCATGTTCAACGTGTGGGACCAGATCCTCAGCTGATGTAAACTGGCATCGCTCTATTGAGGTCAATGGACCTACGCTGATTTACACCAGCTGAGAATCCCTTCAAGAAAAGGTCCTAAATATGAAACAAAGTGTTCTTGCATTCCGCTTACTGTGAGGGTGGAATGGAAGGGTGCAGAATGGGGGAGAGGAAATGGGAATGTATAGAATTAATCCAAGTACCAGTCATCTAAACTTGGTAGGGATGGTGTTTATTGAAACTTAAGGAAGTTAAATAAATTTTCTTCTGCTTTTACACAGATGTTCCTGTCACTTCCACTCCAGTCACTGCATTTTACCATGGCTGCATGACTGTGAAGATGAATAATAAGGCACTGGACTTAGATGAGGCTTTTTACAAGCATGGTGACATCACATCACATTCTTGTCCTCCAACTGAGACTGGTCAATAGGTACCACTGCAATGTAGAAGTTTTATATTCAAAAACTTTCCATGCTTTTTTTTAAGATATAAATTATTCAGACTTCCCGCACTATGTGTATAGTTTCTCTTAAACACTGAAGTTATGTAGGCGCTACTGATCCTCACAAGTCAAATTGATTATTGAAATATTTCTTTGCTTTGAGGCTTAGTTTGTAATATATTTGTAAATAGTTCAGAAGACTAAGATTAATAATCCAAAAGTGAAGATGATACCTAAAGTGAATGTTAAGGCTGTAAAAAGAGGGATAGCTGTAATGCGGAAAACCTGGTAATATGTCAGTGTGAACTGGAAGAAAAATAATATTGCTGTATTATTTTTATTACCAAACACTGCTTTCTGATTTACAAAATAGGAAAGAATAAAATATTTACATAAAATTTCTTAACTGCACTGAGATTGTTTCTTGGGGATATGATTTCAGACTGTGGATGATTTGCAGAGCCGATACCATTTTATTCATATTTCAGCGACTAGTGTGTTCATTGCCCTCTGAAAAACTGTAAGTAGGCTCTAGACAAGAGAGCAAGCTCATATTTAGGTGGCAGGGGAGATGTGTGGGTGTGGGTTTTTTAGGATTTGTTTTGTAAGATGCTGTCCAGAGATAACAGGCTCAGTCACAACCTTGAGAAAAAGCTCTTGGTCAATGGAGAACTTGAAAGTGAGAGGAAAAATCGGGTCAGCAGGAAACAATTAAAAGGAAAGCCTAGCTCAGGTAGAAGCCAAAGTGTCTTATGTCAGTAATCAGTGAGGCAAGTGATGAAAGATATCGAGAACAGGGAATATCATGCAGTGATGTAACTTTTGCTACTTAATTTTTAGGCTGGCTCACTCGCCATGAGCCTATAGGAGCGCTGAGGCTTTGTTATTAAGTGTGAGCTACCCAGGCTGAATAGCAGTGTGGCTGAGACTGTGTATGGGCTTATTCACCAGAGGGTGCAGCAGAACAAAGTGTGTTAATTTCCATGCTTACCAGCAAGGGCTTTTCAGGATAGACACAGTAGGCTTTGCCAACGCTCTTTTAGGCGGACCAGACTATCTTTCTCACTGCTGCACACTGGCTCTGTGCAAATTTTTGTGTGTGTGTTTGTCTACTCACTTTCAGCTGTTGCTAGCCTCCAGAGAGGTTACTAGCATGGGGACAGGTCCTGCAAGGTGCTGAGCATCTCTTGAGATGATGTCATCCAGAGGATTCTAGGATGATTGGAATTCCTCCAGACACACTTGAAAGCATGCAGCACTTGGCCCATATTTTGCATTAGGGTAACAAATTGAGAGTGGTAAATATCTTGTTATGGTTAGAATTCAAACATTTTATGGATGAGGATATCTTGGAGCACAGCTAGAATTTCATGCATAGTGCAAATAACACTGGGTAGGCCAGTGTTTTGATTCAAGATTTTCTTTTTATTTAAGGAATTTTTTTTAAATAAACTCTAGATTCGTTAGGTGACAAATTATTTTACAAAGAGAGTCAGAGCAATGACTTCTGGGGCTTGCAAGGGTCAGTATGGCACAGACCCAAGTTTACTAATCTTTTTATAGATATTCTGTAGCATTTATATATAGGTGTTTTACCTGGTCAAAGCTAGAGAGAGGGTCAACAGATTAACCTAATAACCTCCAAATTTGCCCACAGTTGTAGCCAAACTATCCAGATAGAACTTTCCCCAGGAAAAGGATGGGCAACTGGATAGAGAATCTCACATTAAAAAAATCCTTACTGCCAAATGTGTTTGGAAGAGGGATATGGCAACTGTACTGTATCTATCCACTAGATAATGCAACATCAAGACTGACTGGTTCCCTGAGCCAGACAGTCAAGGGTCATGCAGCAAGACTGAAAAGGTCAGGTCTGCGGCTTCAGTCAGGCAACAAGCTTTTTGTGCTTTAAAGAAGGACAAATAGCAGAAGTCCATGCACATTCAAAGGGGACCAGATAAAAGTTCTGAAGGACATTTATTCACTACAAGTAAATGAAAAAGGAGACAGGCTTACAGGAGGAAGGTGAATAGGTCGTGTATACCAGTAATAATTTCATTTGTCTTACCTTTTGAGGAATGGGGGGGGGGAGAAATCCAAATACTCCGGATGCTGCTTCTGTTAGGAGATGATGGTGGCTCAACTGGTGACATGATTAGGACCTAGGAAATGTTTTATTCAGGTTTCTCATTTCCAGCCTTACTGGGGAATGCATACGTATCATAGCCTATGGTGATTCTCTATTGTATTGTTTTTCCTGGTCATTTCAGGTCTTTTCCTACATCAATATCCCATCCTTCCAACTTGAAGTAGCTCTAAAGAAAACAGCACAAGCTTGGAAGACATCTGACACTTCCTACTAATTGGAGGAACAAAACCCAGTTTAAGCTTTGTTCTTTTCAAAGAGCACCTGCTAGCAAAATAGTTTCACCTCTAGCATTTGTGTTATTTCTGTAGTACTTCCCAAATAAATAGCTGTGAGGCATATATGAGTCACAAATCTGTGTGACCTTTGTTAAAGCCAATGGTTATATTTATAGTGCCAGAATTATCTTGGATACTGAAAAGAAGAATTTTGTGGTATGAGGTGGTGCTGTGCAATTCCACACTCAACATTACGTGAGAGACTGTAACAGTGTACTGTGCTTAAAAAAGTTAATTGAAATAATTGACATACATGGGAAATGCATCATTTTGATGCAAAAATTGCTCCAATTATTTGTGTGTGTAAAGACTTTATACACCTACTTTGTGTGGACAAAAAGTTAGGATTTACAGTATAAAAATATGGAGAATATAGGAATGTGTATTATTTCTAAACTGATGACATCTGTAATACTATACAGCAGCGCTCAGGTGGAGGGGGGGGGGAAGGTGAGGGTGGTGATGGGGTTTCTTTCACACACCTTTGTTTTCTAACTGGCAGCAGTGAGATGTCAGAATAAGACACATACCTACCTCCTCTCCCTCTCAGTCAATTGTATAGAAACAGTGAAATCTCCACTCCCCCCGCCCCCCACCTCCTTCTGAAGCAGTTCATGTAGTTCACTAAGCCACTGAAGTTAATGGTGTCAGTCCATTCTAAAACTTAGGGTTGACACCATGTGCCTTCTATGCTTCTAACCAGCCAAAATTCTCATTATACAAAACTGGATATATGTGTAGTTTATTTTGTGCCTGAGGAGCTGATCTGTTTGTTGTCGTTCGTACAGCCATGGAAATCAAGCACTTATGATAAACTAAAATCACTAGCTCATGTGTTTTGAAAGTAACTTACCCCTCTCTCCACCTTGCTTAAAATCTTTCTTTCTTCCTTTTTCTTTTCTTTTTTTTTTTTTTTTTAAAGCTTGAGTGCAAAAATTCTGTTTGCCTTGCTCCTGCAAGGCAACTCCCTGTACCTTCTTCAATAAGCCCAAACCTAACCCTGATCCTTTTCAGAAACCATTCTGAACTGAATAGGTAGGTTTCTCTGGTGCATTTTGAATAACATTTCATATTTTGTATTGAAGTCTTTTTTTTTTTTTATATACATCAATAGAAAACTCATTGATGGATGGAAACTTCCACATAATTTTATGATCTTTTGCTGTGATTTCAGCTGTTCAAATGTTCACATCCTTTGAAGGAAAGCAGTCTAGTATTCTGAATAGATTTTTATTTTTTTTAACTGTAACAACTGCTTAAAAACTTAAGGATAAAATATGTCCCCCTTCCCATTTTGCACTTTGACTGTTGGGAAACTTTTTTTTAAGTTTCTAGTGTGGCACTGGATTAATTGTTGCCCAATGAGCTAGGTCCATGGAGCAAACTACATTTCCTGTGCTGTCCCATAGTCCTGCTGTGGCAAAGAACACTGAGGCCCTCGGGGTGCTGCAGGAGGAATCAGCAACTCAGGGAGTCATTAATTAATTATTTTCATCCTTGTTTAAGCACTATCATCACTGAGAATAGTGCTTGCTACTTATCCAGAAGAGGGAGTACAAGATCATGTCTTTCCTTTGGATGCTACCTCCACAGGAGTTACTGTGTGTATGTGTATTTTTAAATTCTCTGTAGTGGGAGGCTGGAAGGGAAAAAACCCAAAAAGGAGTACTCTGAGCATTCACCAATGCATTGCTACAGCTTCAAAACTACTGGACAGGTCTCTTTTTACATAATAATTTAGGTCAACATGCAGCATTTTAGTTTCCATTTTTACTAGAAAAGGAATCATTCATTTGCCCCCATCTCATCTGCCTTTTACACTATGGAAAAATACAGAGTTCAGTACTGTACTAAGTATTATATACAGGTTCAATACTTAACTGGAAATTGCACCTTTAACTCACTGATATGACATTTTATCATTGTTAGCATTAGCTGGACTGGTACACAATTCAAACATTTCAGACAGAATTAAAACAGCCCTGTTCAAATAAAGTTTTATATTTGTATCTTACTTTTCGGAATAGGACAATACTAATTGGGATCTTGACCTCTGAATTTTGCTTCCCCTTTCTTGTGATGTGTACACCGACTTAGGTACAGTATTATGGGTACGTCCAGACTCCCCGCCGGATCAGCGGGTAGCGATCGATCTATCGGGGATCGATATATCGCATCTCATCTAGATGCGATATATCGATCCCCGAACGCGCTCCCATCGACTCTGGAACTCCACCAGGGCAAGTGGCGGTAGCGGAGTCGACAGGGAAGCTGTGGCCGTCGATCCCGCGAGGTAAGTCGAAGTATGATACGTCGACTTCAGCTACGCTATTCCTGTAGCTGAAGTTGCATATCTTACATCAAACACCCCCCCCCCAGTGTAGACCAAACAAATACAGCATATTTTATTGTTAAATAATTGTCACACAGTATTTATTGGAACAACATTTTTACCAAAAAGGGGCTCTTAACTGAATAGTATAAGGGGGAAAAAAATCTGGTTTCTTTCAATCCAGACTCCCCACTTGTATCCACCAGACTATAAGAGTTCTAATTCAGAAGTATCACTCTATATTGGTTTATGAAAATGGAACCAAGTATTCTAAGTGTTTTTCTTTGTTTCTTCTAGTGAAAAAAAGGTCACTCTGTATTATGCTGAGAGAGAAAATCATGCTCATGTTAGCCAGACAGCAATGTCCCAATTGACTACATGCAAACTGTGTGGTGACTGATACCTTCCTCTGGTGACACGCCTGCCTTAGGTTTCCAGTATTCTGGTTAGTTCACAGTGAGTTGGGGTTAAAAGTAGAACAATCATAGAACACAAAACAGTTTCCTTAATAGTCTGCTGCCTGTGCAGCTCAGAGATTCCAAAGATGTCTTTAAAAAAACAATCAGTTAAAATGTAATTCTGTGTTCTAGGGTGCATACGGTGGAGGCTTTTCTTCTGGCAGGAAGTAAGTTGGTGTGTATAGTGGCGGGGCATTGGGTGGGAGACCATAGTTCGAGCTGGACTGAGATGGAGGCTGAGTATCCTCAGATAAAGAAATATCAGTAGATGATGATGCTGGAAAATGGCTTGCAGGCTGTAATTAAACACAGAAAAAAATGCCATCTTCAGTAAGGGATTACAGACATGTTTGCAGCTATACTGTATTAAAATGTACCCTTAAACCTCTCAGATATCTTTAGTGTGCACATCCCTGTGGTGGTGGTAACGCACGTTAAGACTGTGACATACAGTGCGTATCGAGGTGAGACAGTTTACACTTATCACTTAAGTTAGTCTTAATATGAGTTTTATGCATGCAATTCACCCTTCATCTAGGCAACTGAATAAAATACCTTTTTTTTTTTTTGCAAAAGAGGATGCTCTAGTCCCCCAGGTAAGTCAGTATAGCAGAGTGGGCTTTAAGGGATATGCAGTTGTTTATTTAAAATTCATATTGCTACCTGGAAACTATCCTAGGGCTGTAGGCATTATATATAATAAGTTACCCCTTTTGATCTCATAAGCTGGTCAGGGCTCTGTACAAACTGTTGGTGGAGTCTGGTATCTTTGATGCAATCTTGTTTGTCTACAAACCACATACAAAATTCTATTTCCCTGAACAGAGGAGCAACCAAACACCAGGGCAGCATCCTTGCTCTCTAACCAAAAACCTCTTTCAGCTAGCAACCTCCCTACCCCAAAAAAAGGTCTCTCTCTAGGCTTTTTCCAGGATTGTGCTCCCAACTGTGTCTGCTTGTCTCTCTTGTACTTCTTCACTCTGATATATCCACCTCCCCACTGTGGAGTCCTCTGCCCACTCAGTCCAAATTACGGGGCAGGCTCGCATGCCCCTTGTGTCTTAGCTGTAAGGTGAAGCTTTTTGGCTGTCTATTTTAAAGGAGGGGTAGCAGTCATAACAATTTAAGTAAGGTTTAACCTGACCCACAATATCTTATTTCAGTATAGGATGCCTATTCTCTGATCCACTTTATGGCCCTCTGGGTAAGTGTGCGTGGAGGGATGTATGAGATAGATAGATTTGGATATATAATGAATGTGACTGACTGGACTGTAATACTCTGGCTCCTTTTCGATTTGGACTGGAGTGAGGAGCTCTACGTGCTTACAAAGCAGCTCATCTTCAACCATTAATGCTTCACCCACTTTGTTAAAAACAAAAGGGCACATTGACACTATTTTAAATGAGTTTTGCCATTGACTTCAGTGGGGCCAGGATTTCATCCTTGACCTTCAGATGTTAATCACCTGCCATTCCAAGGGTGTCAGCTGAAGTGTTGAGTGCCCAGCTCTGAAGTGCTCAGATTCAAAGACCCTGAAATTTTTCAAATTAAAAAAAAAAGCTATTTTCAAGGTAAGGGAAATGCAAAATCTGACAAGTAAATGCCACTGTCCCAAGTACTTAACATTTAAAAAATCATCCATAATTTTCTAGAATAGTGGTATTCTAGTACTGGTAACTATTGCAACTAGGTAAATTTCTCCTTTGAACAGCACAGTGGATCTCAGATCTGGCATTCTACTCTCTACGGACCTCAATGAGAATTCTGTGCAAGCAGAGACATTAAAGCTTTGGAGTCAAGAAGCCTCTGAGAAGATAATTTCCTCCTCTATTTACAGATGGGGTTGTTTTAAACAGCTTTAATAAGGCCTGAGAGAGGGGATTTTGTCATAAGAATGTTATCTTATTTCTAAGGATACAAATGCATGGTTACAGCACATACACTCACAACATCTACTAACCATATTGTAAATGAGAAGTTAAAACATTCTGATATTTTCACACTAGGCCTAGAGTCTCCTCTGTTGTCTAGTTTCTCCTTTGTGAGTATCATCTAGACCAACCACCACTACTGCAATCACAATTATTTGTTCAATTATCCAGTCAGGCGATCAGAGATGTTGCCAATGAGAGTGACTACACTGTAGCATTAGAGTAAACTGTGCTATAAGCCAATTTTAGAATTAGCTCTAACATGGTAAATAAAAAACTGTGGCTTATTATACCTGTGTAAAGCAGTTTGTTTTCAAAAATAATATTCTAACAATATGATTCTCTACTAGCTATTCCACAGCCCCTCAATATATTGACCAGTTGAGATTAGCACAATGTGGACCTGAGTCTAGTCCCTGAATTTTTAGCTGTTACCTCATGAAGCAGAGACTGCCATGGGGTTCAATTATTAAAAGTGCCTAAGTCCCATTTTCCAGAGTTAGGAATTTAGGCCCAGATCCTCAAAGGTATTTAGGCACCTAACTCATTGATTTCTAGAGACCTAAATACCTTTGAGGATCCCTTATGAGTCTAGATCTCAGAGAGACTCAGTGGGACTGACTTAGGCACCCATGGGCTAAGTCTACAAAGCAGGCCACCCAGCACTTAAGTGGCTTTGTATATGCCTACTTGTGGAAACTCTCTCTTTAGGCCTCTAACTCTGAGCACACCAATGGAGTCAGGCCCCACACAAAAGACAGGTGTGTGTGTGTCCTGACCTAGTGGTTAGGGCACTCAGCTGGGATGAGAGAGACCCAACTTCAGATCCCTGCTCATGTGTCTCCTACATTAGTGCCCTAACCCCTGGGCTGCAGCATCACTGCTTGGCTCCAAACGCTGCAGCAGGTACCGCTGGAAAGCCTGGGTGCTTTCAGGGTATCTGCAAGCGAGCTGGGAGATGTGGCCCTGCAGCAAGGAGCCTGGAACCCTTGTGAATTCCAGCTGGCTCCAGGGCTCTCTGGGCTACTAGACTCCCTGCTGCAGGGTGGAGCCCTTTTCTCTTAGGCTCATAGCCAGCTTCCAACTCAGCGCTCTCAGGATCCCATTCTGAGGCAGAAAATTCCCCTTTCAGTGCATGGGAGCCTGGGCGCCTCAGGTGGAGGTGGGGGTTCCACTGTGTCTGGGTACCTAGGAGTTAGACACTACAATGCTCAGCATTGCAACTTGTACATCTCGCCCTATGTCACTTTTGAAAATGGGATTTAGGCACTTTTGAAAACTAAATAACTAACACAGCACCCTCGGTGTGATTAGGTCTTTAGTGTGAAAGCGGCCCAGCAGATGGTAACTGTCATTTCTGCTTTCTGTAAATGTGAGCTAAGCTCTGGGTTAGGACCAAAGATTTACTCAGTAGTGGAGGTGGGTAATGTCTAAGAATTTGGCCATTTCAGAACAGATTATTTACAAAATGTCCAAAAATGGAAACAATTATTAGACAGCATGCACTGAACATCTTCACCAATCATGAGTTTGCTTACATACGTAAGCCTTTATACTAGTGCTGTAACTCATTCCCTCCACACAGCAATGTGAGTGTCTCATACATGGAGCAAGGCTGTTTTTTTCCAGAAGGATTAATAGCTTTCACCTGTGGAGACTAAAGCTTGCATCTGATCTCTCCTGGCGTGCAGGTGCTTCCTGCCTCTGATTGTCATGAATAGAAGAAAAAGCAAATGAACAAAATATTTAACATATATAGGGAATAAGAATTTTGGATAGAATAGTGACATTTATTTTTGAAAGGTGAGGGTTTTTTTATATGCCAAACATGAAATACTTAATGTTCATGTCTTCAGTTTAGTTATTTTCTTTGTCATATTTTTTGGTTGTTCTGCATGCCAATTTCTCTACTCTCAGGTCATATTGATTTGAACTTAATGATAATCTTTAGAAAGTCACACCTCCATTGCCAGTTGAAAATGATCCCTGCTTACTAGCCTCTCTCTAGCACATTAAGGTCTATAACACACACACAGGAGTGAGTAATTGTGTGAATTAAATGACCACATTCAGTTTTCAGAATCTGAAGTTCTAAGATTGGAGGATATTATTTTCAGGCATGCAGGTTTTATTTGCATGCAGGCTTTTCTGTGGTGCTTATTACTTTACTTTCCTGGCCTTCATGATGGTAGTATCTGAGCACTTAAACATTAATGAATTTTTATCTGCACTACACTCCTGTGAGGCACAGACTTATTAATTATTTCCATTCTACAGCTGAGGAACCAAGGTACAGAGATTAAGTGACATGCCTAAGGTCACACAGGAGGTCTGTGGCAGAGCTAGGAACGGACTTCAGGGCCCCCAAGTCCAGTCCTGAGCTTTACCTACAAGTCCTTCCTTTCCATCAGGACTTTGCTGACTTTACAGTGTACCGCTCTGCTGTTGCCCCAGGCAGCAGTTTGTCAATCAATTAAAGAAAGGGCGGTGAGCGGCAGCACCTAGATCAGCAGAGACAGGAAACTCAAGGGCATTTTTTTTTTTTTTAAACACTGCTGTCGTCACAGGCCAATGTCATGGAAGAGCAGAAAGGTGAGGGAGCCAGTAGTTGCAGATGGAGCAGGGAATGCCGGGGATTTCAGGGTAGCAGCAAAGGATTAAACATTAGCTCTTTGAGTAGATGCAGCTGTGAATGCCCTGTGTGTGCACCAGAGAGAAAGAACTTTGCCTAGCAGTACCCGCAGGGGTGGTGCTTATGCCCTGTGGCCGTAGCCCCTCCCCTGGCTGTGTACGGGCAATGCCGGCCCGATCCCTTCAGTTCCTTCTCACTGATCGTGGCTAGAGGCCGAGCTTTATGGAATCTTCACCTCCCATTTTCACTCTCCGTTTTCTGACTAGTACCTTAGGCTTAGTTTAAGTGTTAGGAGAATATTTGGCAGCCTTGTGTGATGCCCTCACCAGGGTTCAAGCATTTTCCATCATAGAGGAGGGCCATCCCCAAGAGCAACCCCCACAGCAGATGCTTGTTGAAGGACACATTAAAGAAAGTGGCTCACTCTGCAAGTCAGTCACAAAGAGGATTTGCAGTTGAAGCAGCATCTTTCTGGAGCAGGACATGAGGCCCACTTTGGCTCTGAGGCCCTCATCTGATAGTTGGTCACCTTCAGATCTGGCAAATGATGCCACTCTGCACTTGGTGTCTCCCTCAAGAGGAAAAGGGGTCATTCACTCCCCTTTGGTGTGGCCAGGAAGAGGTCCCATAAAATGAGCCAGGACCATTCCAGGGTTCAGCGAGATTCCTCCTCCTCTTCTAGGAGTGCTGACCAGCACTGCACTCCCTCTGGCAGGTGGGATGGAGCAGGTCCATCCACCCGCTCCTCAGTACCATGTGGTGAGCAGCAAGGGCCTGTACTGTTGACTCCAGTTCCAGCCACGGGACATCCATTGAATCTGGTACTGATGATGTTGGCACCAGTGCTAATGGTCTTCACATTGATGGCATATGAGCCGGCATCAGACCTGCTTTGCCTCTCAATCCTGGACCTCTACTAGTTCATGAGTTCTCCGGTGCTATGGCATCTACCAGCTAGTCCTCCATTGTGCCCCTGGCACCCTCTGGATATGTGTCAGAGATGCCGGGTACGCTGGCACTACAGTTCCTACCACCTGTGCCGCAGACTGTGGATTCGAGGTTGGTATTGGCACGGAAAGCCTCTTTGAAGTTGGTGCATCCTTCAGCACCATCATTGTCTTAGCGGCAGATCCCATCATTGAGTGCAGTGCCAGTGCCTCTCCCAGTACCAAGTGGGAGCATGTTCCATTCAATGCGCCTGGTGCTGATTCCCCACTCCTCTTCAGCACTGATGCTACCTCCTGATTAGGCTTCAAATGAGTCTGAGTCGTTCTTTGTTCCATCGGGGCTGGCTCCCATATTGTCACCACAGAACCTCCGGAATTCCTCAAGGTCAAGGTCAGGGTTGTCCTTGGATAGGCATCAGAGATCACCCTCAGATCATTATTCGCACTGAGATCGGCATCTACTCCACAGTCAGGACAGTGGTTCTTGTCCCAATGCCTTATGCGTATGCCCAGTGGCTTCCTTGGAATCTCTGAGATGTGCCTCGGTCCTGAGGTCACACTCTAGAGCGCGATCACTGTTCCCGACAGTGACTCCTGCTCCCATACCGTCTCAGCTGCAATTGACCACTGAGTCCATTCCCCTATCCTCTGGGACCTATGGAGCTCTTCCAACCAGATCCTGTGGTGCAAGAATAGAATCCATCATTGGTGCAGCAAACCGCCTCCCCGGATGAATCTATTGTGCTGGAATCTTCCTCTCCCTCAGTGTACGAGGACTTAGTTTAAGGAATACGAGGGCCTGCCAAGATAGCAGCCATACACCTCAGGTATCCAGGCAGAATTCCTGCCAGAGAGCACACACAAGCTGCTGGATATTCTCCAATCATCAGCTCCAGGGAGAGTAGCCTTCCTGCTAAATGAGGCTCTCAAGGAGCCTGCAAAGGCCTTCTGGAATACCCCAGCTTCATTGTCCCCTATGGCGAAGAGATCAGAGAAAAAGTACTTCATTCCAACGCAAGGGTGCGAGGGTTTGTACTCCCACCTGGCCCTTACTGGTGACTGCAGCAAATGACAGTGCTCAGCAGGGCAGGTATAAATCAAATGAACATCAGGATCCGGCAGGCTTTGGTTTCTAAATATGACTTTGCGAGCTTAGACATGGCTGCCCAATTGACAGACAACTCGCTCCCTCCAGGGAAAAGCTTTTTTGGCAGTTTTTGAGGAAGGGAGCCTGGTAGCCAAGACATTATTACAGCAGCCAGAATTATGGCATCAGCTGTCACCATGAGGAGGGCCTTACAGCTGCAGAATTATGGCACTGCGCCCCATATGCGGCAGACCATTGAGGCATCCCGAGATACTTTGCGGGCTTTGGGAGTGTATATTCCAGCTGTTAAGAGACGCCACCATAACGGTCAGCGGCCGCAACAGCAATTCAGCTCTCAGCATTTTTTTGGACAATCGTCCCTTCCTGTGCAGCAGCAGGACTATACCATAAAGAGCCACAGATCCCAGAAGAGAAGGTCCTGTAGTTCCAGGTTTAACCAGCTGGACCTCTCACTCCTGGTGCCTAGCAAGCACCCATTTTGATTTGTGTGTCCACGACAGCAGTCCAGTGGTAATCTCTCCTCCATCTCCCCTGTTCGGGGACAGGTTGGCCTGCTTTTACAGTGTTTGGGACTTCAGGTCAGGTTATGCCAGTGGTTCTCAAACTTTTGCATTGGCGACCCCTTTCACACAGCAAGCCTCTGAGTGCGACACCCCCTTCCTTTATACATTAAAAACAGATATTTAACTCTATTATAAATGTTGGAGGAGAAGCGGGGTTTGGGGTGGAGGCTGACCTCGTGACCCCCGCAGGGGTCACGACCCTGTTTGAGAACCCCTGGGTTATGCCATACAGTTCCTCTCCATCCCTCCTCCCCACCCACTACCACATCCCTTTTCAGGGACCCCCTCATGAGACACTGCTACTTGAGCAGGTTCAGTTTTTACTGACTTTGGGGGCAATACAGGAGGTCCCCCTGTAACATCAGGGGCATGGGTTCTACTCCTGCTATTTCCTGGTCTCAAAGACCAAGGGAGGGATGAGACCTATCCTCAATCTCCTGTTCGGCCAAATGGAAGCAGTTCTCGGTATGGTCATTAGGGGAGTTCAGCCGATGCTGCCTTGTATCCAGGACGTTTTGGAGTACTTGTTACACCTTCAGCCTTCTGGTCTTGCACTTAGTTAATTGGGAGTCCACCTGGCTGCAATTCCAGCATTTCATCTGCCCATTAATGGAAGTCTGTGTTTTCAAAACCCATGCAGTGAGGTGCTTGAAAGGAGTCACTCATCTCCACCCACCAGTTAAAGAGCAATTTCCTTTGTGGGACTTAATACTGTCTTAGTGGCTCTTACGGGACCTCCGTTTGAGCCTATGGAAACTTCTTCCTTCCCTCTTCTGTGTCAGAAATCTGCCTTCCTTGTGGTGATAACATCTGCAAAGTGTCTGTGAGTTGCAGGCTTTGATGGCAGAACCTCCTTATGGGTCATTTTCCAGAAACAAAGTAACCTTGCGGCCAAACCCTAAGTTTTTATCTCAGGTGGTTTCCCAGTTTTACATGAACCAAGTTATATATCTACCAGTGTTCTTCTCTAAGCTGCACTGAACCCCAGAGAAGCAACGTCTTCACACACTGAATGTCAGGTGATGTCTACCTTTTTATCTGGATAGAACTAAACCTTTCCGTTCCTTACCTCGTCTGCTTGTTTCAGATGTGAACAACTGAAGGGACAAGCAGACTCGTCACAGACCATCTCCAGGTGGATAAGTTCCTGTAGCATGACAGGATATGAAGTAGTTGAGAGCTATGAGCTCATTCCATGAGCACTCTGGTGACGTCAATAGAATTTCTAAATGACATTCCTACACTGGACACTTGCAGGGCAGCCATTTGGTCCTCTGTGCATAGTTTTGCAAACCACTCTGCCATTATGCCTGCGTTCAGATCAGATGCAAACTTCAGGAAGGCAGTCCTACTGTCCTCCTTTATATAGACTTGTCATAACTATAAAGGCAAGGGTAACAACCCTCCTGTGTACAATACTATAAAACCCCTCCTAGCCAGAGACACCAAAATCCTTTTACCTGTAAAGGGTTAAGAAGCTCAGGTAACCTGGCTGACACCTGATCCACAGGACCAATAAGGGGACAAGATACTTTCAAATCTTGGCGGGGGGAAGGCTTTTGTTTGTGCTCTTTGTTTTGGGGGTTGTTCACTCTTGGGACTAAGAAGGACCGGACATCAATCCATGCTCTCCAAATCTTTCTGAACAAGTCTCTCATATTTCAAACTTGTAAGTAACAGCCAGGCAAGGCGTGTTAGTTTTATCTTTGTTTTCTCAACTTGTAAATGTTCCTTTTGCTAGAGGGTTTACCTCTGTTTGCTGTAACTTTGAACCTAAGACTAGAGGGGGTTCCTCTGGGCTCTTTGAATCTGATTATCCTGTAAAGTTATTTTCCATCCTGATTTTACAGAGATGATTTTTACCTTTTCTTTAATTAAAATTCTTCTTTTAAGAACCTGATTGATTTTTTCATTGTTTTAAGATCCAAGGGTTTTGGATCTGTGTTCACCAGGACTAATTGGTGAGGGTATACTCTCAAGCCTTTCCTTTCACCCCGAAAAGGGGTGTAAGGACTTTGGAGGGGGAGGAATTAGTCTCAAATCTGCCCAGGAAAGGGGGGGGGGGTTAGAGACTTGGGAAATATTTGGGGAAAGGCAGAGTTCCAAGTGGATCTTCCCTAAGATTTGGAACACACTTGGTGGTGGCAGCTTACTGATAACCCAAGCTGGTAAATAAGCTTAGGGGGCTTTCATACGGGTCCCCACAGCTGTACCCTAGAGTTCAGAGTGGGGAAGGAACCGTGACATGGTGGCAGAGCGGTGGGATCATTTTAAACCAAAAGCCAGTAAGATTTTTTCCCTCCTTTTTAGCTGCTTAAAAAGCAGAGCTGAAGGTAGATGCAGATCTTATCTCTCTTTGCCTGAAGGCAGAGGTGCTAAGTTTTTTTAACAAGGGTCTTTGTTAAGAGAAGGTTTCAAGCTGTGAGCAAGCAGCTAGCAAAAGGAATTTACAAGCTGAATTGTTTTTTTTCTTTCTAACTCGGGTATAGCTAGCTTAGAAAGGCTGAATACTGAATGCTGTGAAAGTCTCTGTTAACTAAGCAGCCCTGAGCTGAGTGCATCCCAGTTTCAGTGACCTGCAGAGGGGGTGAGGCCCAGCACAAGAAAGCAGGAAAATGACTATCAGTGAAGCAGCAACTAAACTAGAGCTGGCTAGACTGGAAGCAACAGAGAAAGAAAATGAACATAAGAGACGGATAGAACTAAGACAATTAGAAATAAATGCAGAAAAGGCCAGGGAAGAAACTGCCCACAAGAGAGCTATGGAGGCGAAAGAAAAAGAGATGGAGGAGAGGGAAAGAGAGAGGAAGCATGAACTGGAGTTAGCAAGGGCTAAGCAGGATATACCAGCCAACCCTAGCAACCCCTCTCCAGGTACCGCTTTCAATCCCAGAAAATTCCCCACCTACAAGGCAGGCGATGATACCGAAGCCTTCTTAGAAAATTTCGAAAGGGCCTGCCTTGGGTACAGCATCTCTACAGACCAGTACATGGTAGAGCTGAGGCCACAGCTCAGTGGACCCTTAGCAGAGGTGGCGGCTGAACTGCCTAAAAAACACATGAACAGTTATGAACTTTTTAAAAACAAGGCCAGAATCAGAATGGGACTAACACCCGAGCATGCCCATCGGCGGTTCAGAGCCCTAAAGTGGAAACCAGATGTGGCATTTTCCCGACACACCTACCACATTGAAACAAATTGGGATGCCTGGGTATCAGGAGCAAACGTTAAATCTCTGGAAGATCTCTTTCCTAATGAAAATGGAGCAGTTCTTAGAGGGTGTTCCTGAGGAAATAGACAGGTACATCCTAGATGGAAAGCCCAAAACTGTAACCGAGGCAGGGGAGATTGGAGCCAAATGGGTGGAGGTGGCAGAAAAGAAAAAAACTAATAGCAGTTGGAGCAAATATCGGAAGGGGCAACCCGAAACAAAACCCTATCACCGGGGGCAACCCATGGCCCCACCTACATCCCAAGGAAAACCCCAGACACCTTATTGTCCCACCACACCAGTCTCCAGCAACCCACCTCGCCCCCGTGACCAGTCAGCTGGGCGATGTTTTAAATGTAATGAGCTGGGGCATGTGAAGGCCAGCTGCCCCAAGAACCCCAACAGACTGCAGTTCATTACGCTGGAGTCACACCCAAGGTCCTCAGGCCCAGATGCCTCCCAGGTACCTTCAGAGCGAAGGGAAGCTGTGAGTGTGGGCGGGAAGAAGGTTATCGCTTGGAGGGACACAGGACCACAAGTGTCAGCTATCCACCAATCCTTAGTGGACCCCAAATTCATCAACCCAGAAGCCTCGGTGACAATTCAACCCTTCATATCAAACTCTTTAAACTTGCCTACAGCCAAGTTGCCTGTTCCGTACAAGGGCTGGTCAGGAATGTGGACTTTTGCAGTCTATGATAATTATCCCATTCCCATCCTGCTGGGCGGAAGACTTGGCCAACCATGTGAAGCTAGCCAAGAGGGTGGGAATGGTCACCAGCAGCCAGGCTAAGCAAGCTTTCACACCTATCCCTGTTCCTGAGCCTTCCACCAGGGCCCTGTCTGTGTTACCAAAGACCCAGACAGAAGTGGTGGAACTGGATCCCCTGCCAACGACTGCAACAGCCGTAGTGGATCCAGTCCCAGAGACCCAGCCAAGGCCAGTCCCAGAACCAGAACTGGCGAAGCAACCAGCACCAGAACCATTGCCAGCACTGAGTCCAGCACTTGCCACCCCGTCTACAACTCCAATGCCAGAGGGCACCAGCGAGCCTGACCTGGCAGAAGCAGCAGATAACCCTACCCAAGAGGCTCAGCCAGAGCCTGAAATACCACATAGTGCACCAGCGGAGAGCGGTTCACGGTCAACGGAAACAACTCCATCACCTGCCTCGCTTCCAGAGGGACCAAGCCCCAGTCCACAGTCCAAGGAGGAACTGATGTCTCCAGCATCAAGGGAACAGTTCTAGGCTGAGCAGGAAGCAGATGACAGCCTTCAGAAAGCTTGGGCGGCGGCACAGAGCACCCCACCGCCTCTCAACTCTTCTAACCAATCCCGGTTTGTTGTAGAACAAGGACTTTTATACAAGGAGACTCTTTCTGGTGGACACCAGGAAGACTGGCACCCTCAAAGACAGTTGGTAGTTCCAGCTAAATACCGGGTAAAGCTCTTGAGCTTAGCCCATGATCATCCTAGTGGCCATTCTGGGGTGAACAAAACCAAAGCCCGTTTGGGGAAGTCCTTCCACTGGGAGGGAATGGGCAAGGACGTTTCTAATTATATCCAGTCTTGTGAGGTGTGCCAAAGAATTGGAAAACCCCAAGACCAGGTCAAAGCCCCTCTCCAGCCACTCCCCATAATTGAGGTTCCATTTCGGCAAGTAGCTGTGGATATTCTGGGTCCTTTCCCAAAGAAGACACCCAGAGGAAAGGAGTACATACTGACTTTCATGGATTTTGCTACCCGATGGCCGGAAGTAGTAGCTCTAAGCAACACCAGAGCTAAAAGTGTGTGCCAGGCACTAACAGACATTTTTGCCAGGGTAGGTTGGCCCTCCGACATCCTTACAGATTCGGGAACTAATTTCCTGGCAGGGACCATGAAAAACCTATGGGAAGCTCATGGGGTGAACCACTTGGTGGCCATCCCTTACCACCATCAAACAAATGGCCTGGTGCAGAAGTTTAATGGAACTTTGGGGGCCATGATATGTAAATTCGTAAATGAGCACTCCAATGATTGGGACTTAGTGTTGCAGCAGTTGCTTTTTGCCTACAGAGCTGTACCACATCCCAGTTTAGGGTTTTCACCATTTGAACTTGTGTATGGCCGTGAGGTTATGGGCCATTACAGTTGGTGAAGCAGCAATAGGAGGGTTCTATGCCTTCTCCAGGAACTAACATTCTGGACTTTGTAAGCAACCTATGAAACACCCTCCGAGACTCTTTAGCCCTTGCTAGAGAAAACCTAAAAGAGGCTCAGGAAGAGTATGATAAACATTCCAGAGAACGGTCCTTCAAAGTAGGAGACCAAGTCATGGTCTTAAAGGCGCTGCAGGCCCATAAAATGGAAGCGTCGTGGGAAGGGCCATTCACGGTCCAAGAGCGCCTGGGAGCTGTTAACTCTCTCATCGCATCCCCCACCTCAAATATAAAGCCTAAGGTATACCATGTTAATTCTCTAAAGCCCTTTTATTCCAGAGAATTAAAGGTTTTCCAGTTTACAGCCCAGGGAATAGATGACGCGGAGTGGCCTGAAGGTGTCTACTACGAAGGGAAAAGTGATGGTGGTGTGGAAGAGGTGAACCTCTCCACGACCCTGGGATGTATGCAGTGACAGCAGATCAAGGAGCTGTGCACTAGCTTCGCACCGATATTCTCAGCCACCCCAGGATGGACTGAACGGGCATACCACTCCATTGACACAGGTAATGCTCACCCAATTAGAACCCCACCATACCTGGTATCTCCTCATGTCAGAACTGCTATAGAACGGGAGATCCAGGACATGCTACAGATGGATGTAATCTGCCCCTCTAATGGTGCATGGGCATCTCCAGTGGTTCTAGTTCCCAAACCAGATGGGGAAATACGCTTTTGTGTGGACTACCATAAGCTAAATGCTGTAACTCATCCCGACAACTATACAATGCCAGGCACAGATGAGCTATTGGAGAAACTGGGATGTGCCCAGTTCATCTCTACCTTAGACTTAACCAACGGGTACTGGTAAGTACCGCTAGATGAACCCGCCAAGGAAAGGTCAGCCTTCATCACCCATGCAGAGATGTATGAATTTAATGTGCTTCCTTTCGAGCTGTGAAATGCACCTGCCATCTTCCAGAGACTTGTAGATGGTCTCCTAGCAGGATTGGGAGAATCTGCAGTTGCCTACCTTGATGATGTGGCCATTTTTTCTGATTCATGGGCAGAACACCTGGAAAAAGTCTTCAAGCGCATAAGGCAGGCAGGACTAACTGTTAAGGCTAAAAAGTGTCAAATAGGCCTAAACAGAGTGACTTACCTTGGACACCAGGTGGGTCAAGGAACTATAAACCCCCTACAGGCCAAAGTGGATGCTATCCAAAAGTGGCCTGTCCCAAAGTCAAAGAAACAGGTCCAATCCTTCTTAGGCTTGGCCGGATATTATAGGTGATTTGTACCACACTACAGCCAAATCGCCGCCCCCTGACAGACCTAACCAAAAAGAAACAGCCAAATGCAGTTCAGTGGACTGATGAGTGTCAGAAGGCCTTTAACCAACTTAAGGCGACACTCATATCTGACCCTGTGCTAAGGGCCCCAGACTTTGACAAACTGTTCCTATTAACCATAGATGCGTCCGAGTGTGGTGTAGGAGCAGTTTTAATGCAGAAAGGACCGGATCAAGAATTCCATCCTGTCGTGTTTCTCAGCAAGAAACTGTCTGAGAGGGAAAGCCACTGGTCAATCAGCGAAAGGGAATGCTACGCCATTGTGTATGCGCTGGAAAAGCTACGCCCATATGTTTGGGGATGGCGTTTCCAACTACAAACCGACCATTCTGCGCTAAAGTGGCTTCATACCACCAAGGGAAATAACAAAAAACTTCTTTGGTGAAGTTTAGCTCTCCAAGATTTTGAAATACAACACATTTCAGGAGCTTCTAACAAATTGGCTGATGCACTCTCCCGTGAAAGTTTCCAGAATCAACTGGTTAAAAATTGTTCTTGGAATGTGGGACATATTGTTAGTTTTTATATAATCAGTAGTATGTCTAAAGGTGCATGTGTCTTATTAATTCTGTTTTCTCCTAGAGCTCCAGGAAGAAATCACAGCCAGTGTGGAACCGGCTGTCCAACACGATCTGTGATTTGGGGGGGCGTGTCATAACTATAAAGGGAAGGGTAACAACCCTCCTGTGTACAATACTTTAAAAACTCCTCCAGGCCAGAGACACCAAAATCCTTTTACTTGTAAAGGGTTAAGAAGCTCAGGTAACCTGGCTGACACCTGATCCACAGGACCAATACGGGGACAAGATACTTTCAAATCTTGGCGGGGGGAAGGTTTTTGTTTGTGCTCTTTGTTTTGGGGGTTGTTCACTCTTGGGACTAAGAAGGACCGGACATCAATCCATGCTCTCCAAATTTTTCTGAACAAGTCTCTCATATTTCAAACTTGTAAGTAACAGCCAGGCAAGGCGTGTTAGTTTTATCTTTGTTTTCTCAACTTGTAAATGTTCCTTTTGCTAAAGGGTTTACCTCTGTTTGCTGTAACATTGAACCTAAGGCTAGAGGGGGTTCCTCTGGGCTCTTTGAATCTGATTACCCTGTAAAGTTATTTTCCATCCTGATTTTACAGAGATGATTTTTACCTTTTCTTTAATTAAAATTCTTTTAAGAACCTAATTGATTTTTGCATTGTTTTAAGATCCAAGGATTTTGGATCCGTGTTCACCAGGACTAATTGGTGAGGGTATACTCTTAAGCCTTTCCTTTCACCCAGGAAAAGGGGTGTAAGGACTGGGGGGGGGGGGAATTAGTCTCAAATCTGCCCAGGAAAGTGGGGGGGTTAGAGACTTGGGAAATATTTGGGGAAAGGCAGAGTTCCAAGTGACTCTTGCCTAAGATTTGGAACACACTTGGTGGTGGCAGCTTACTGATAACCTAAGCTGGTAAATAAGCTTAGAGGGCGTTCATGCGGGTCCCCACCTCTGTACGGAAGGAACCTTGACAAGACTCTTGAGCCGCACTGCTTGGAAAGCACCCACACATGGAATACCCAGCTGCAGCTACATGAAGAAGAAAGAATGGTCACCTAACTCATAAATGTTGCTCTTCGCAATGCGAGGCAGATGTCTATTCTATGACCTGCCCTCCATCTCCTCTGCATCGGAGGCTGTACTCCTGACACTGTGGGGTGAAGGAACTGAGGGGGCCAGGGTAGTGCCACCCTTATACGGCCTGGGGAGGGGCTGTGGCTGCAGGGGGCGAGTCCGGCCACTACAGACACTGCTATGCAAAGTTCTCCAGCTCTGGTGGCTGGGGTGTGCACACACCTGTACACGGAGTACATGTCTGCATCACATCTCAAAGAACAACAGTTACAATAAGGTGACCATTTTTTGTGTGTGTGTGTGGAGCCAGAGTAGCAGCGGAAAGATGGGGGAGCAGATTAGATTTCTTTGGCTAATTTTGCTAGTCCAGTCGCCAAAGTGAATTCCTCACTCCATGCTTGTTCAAAATTCAAATTATTCTCAGGCAATTGCCATTTTAGGATTCAGTTTGTTTCAGTCAATATAGAGGCTTAGTGACCACGAGAACCGTGCTTCAAAGTTAATACCCCATATATAGAGCAATGGCCCTTCATGCTGCTATTGATGCTGTTATTAACCCAGGCTGTTCCCTATGTATGGGGGAAAACTAATGCTTTCACCTTATCATCCTTCCTTAAAACCTACCTCTGCTGCCATGCTTACAAATCGCTGCCATCTGGCACTGAGTAGGCAAGAGGTGGGAAGTTTTGCTTTTCTGCTAAACCAGTCTCATCCTCCCAGACTTCCCCACCCTCTGTTTTGTCTACCTACTGTGTCCTGTCTGCTCTAAAGTTAGTTTTCCAGGGCAAGGATTGTCTTTGTTTATACAGCACCTAATACCGTGAGACTCTGATCCTTGATTGGGGTTCCTAAGCACTACCAAGGAACAAATAATGATCAGTGAAGAAACCTGTGGGAGAAGATCTAAAAACAGTATCTGGACTGACCTTTTCTGTAAAAATAGAGGAGAGTCTGTGTTTTAGGCAACAAATTCATCTTCCCCTCCACCTCCAACTCCCCCAAAACCCCACAGCAGACAAGATTTAGCAGTGTAGGAGTTATACCACAGAGAAGCATCTGGCTTTCAAGAGGATTAACAAGAAAAATATCATTTTGTACTCTACCTGAAGAGGTAAAGGATAGGATGAATATGCAGGAAGAGCTGCTGCAGATGGACAAAAACCGGCATATGTCAGGATCTGCTGGGCTGGATTGTACAAGATCTGAGGAGGCGGGGCAGAACTAAAGGCAATTTGGGATAGCGGTGCCTGCTGAACACAAAAGACAACAACATGTTAGCAAAATAAAACCATGGATTAGGAAAAAGGAAAACTATTTTGACTACATCAAACTGACTGATCAGATCACTTGACAATGTTTGATTTCTCTATTTTCTTATTTCCCCAGCATAAAAAATACACACACTGTAAAAGTCATTTTCCCCTTCATACTAATAAAAATGTTATTTTCTACTTTGATTGTACCAACCGTCCAAGAATCTCAAACATTAATACATGAACCCTCACAATACCACTGTATCCTCTAGAGAAGTAAGTTGGGAAACCAAGGAACTTTGAAATTAAAGCCTCCTCCCTGCCCCCACACATACTTTTACTTTACTCTCTAGAAATAGGGTGTTCTGGGGGGTTTTTGGTCTGAAGTGACACAGCTGCTTTCTTTTTCACCTTAAGAAATGTCCAGCGCTTCCTCAGGCCTTGCTGACGATGCAGTGGATAGGACTCCAGCCCAAGAAGCACCAAGCCTAGAACCCATGAAGCGTGTGGGGGGCAGCCTTGACCTCTTCCCCCAAAAGCACCCCTAACCCCACAATTTTCATAGAATCATAGAATATCAGGGTTGGAAGGGACCTCAGGAGGTCATCTAGTCCAACCCCCTGCTCAAAGCAGGACCAATTCCCAACTAAATCATCCCAGACAGGGCTTTGTCAAGCCGGGCCTTAAAAACCTCCAAGGAAGGAGACTCCACCACCTCCCTAGGTAACGTATTCCAGTGCTTCACCACCCTCCTAGTGAAATAGTGTTTCTTAATATCCAACCTGGACCTCCCCCACTGCAACTTGAGACCATTGCTCCTTGTTCTGTCATCTGCCACCACTGAGAACAGCTGAGCTCCATCCTCTTTGGAACCCCCCTTCAGGTAGTTGAAGGCTGCTATCAAATCCCCCCTCATTCTTCTCTTCTGGAGACTAAACAATCCCAGTTCCCTCAGCCTCTCCTCATAAGTCATGTGCTCCAGACCCTTAATCATTTTTGTTGCCCTCCGCCGGACTCTTTCCAATTTTTCCACATCCTTCTTGTAGTGTGGGGCCCAAAACTGGAAACAGTACTCCAGATGAGGCCTCACCAATGTCGAATAAAGGGGAACGATCACGTTCCTCGATCTGCTGGCAATGCCCCTACTTATACAGCCCAAAATGCCGTTAGCCTTCTTGGCAACAAGAGCACACTGTTGACTCATATCCAGCTTCTCGTCCACTGTGACCCCTAGGTCCTTTTTCCTAATCCATGGTTGCATTTTGCTAACATGTTGTTGTCTTTTGTGTTCAGCAGGCACCTCTATCCCAAATTGCCACTCCTCCAGGCACATAATATCCCTACTTCTTGCCATCACTGAGCAAGCATGCTGCTGCACTCACTCTGCAGTAGCAGAAATGAACTGATGCTATAAAGCTTTTTCCCCTCTTGCTCTTGAGACACGTGCAGTGGCACATACCCTTTCTAGCATTTGCTATTCCAGGCCTGGCCTCCCACCACCTTTGTTCCACCAGGAAAGACACTGTTGCAGCACTCCTTACTCCAGAACCCCTTTGTTGTCTCCCTACCCTCATGGGCCTGATCCAATGAGTAGCCAGAGTTTTTCTGGAGGTTCTTTTAAGATTAACCTGGCAAATCATCACATCTTGCAAAGGTGACATATGGGTCAGGATTCAGCTGCTGCTTTACTAATAGTTTCTGTACATGTAAAATGGGTGGGCAAACTACAGCCCATGGGCTGGATCCGGCCCCTCAGGGTTTTGGAGCTGGCCTGTGAGATTGCCACCCAAGTGGCGTCGCGGGCCCCGTGCTGCTCCCAGAAACGGCCAGCACCACGTCCATGGGAAGGGGGGGGGGCAGAGGACTCCGTGCGCTGCCCTTGCCTGTGGGTACCTCCCCTGCAGCTCCCATTGGCCAGGAATGGGGAACCACGGCCAAAGGGAGCTTCGGGGGAGGTACCCACAGGTAATGCGCCGTGCCCTCTGCCCCCCCCCCCCCCCCCCCGGGGCCACAGGGACGTGGTGCCAGCCGCTTCCCGGAGCGGCGCAGGGCCAGGGCAAGTAGAGAGCCTGTCTTAGCCTCACTGCCACCCTGGAGCTGCTCCAGGTAAGTGGCGCCGGGCTGGAACCCGGACCCTGAACCCCTTCTGTACCCCGCACCCCAACCTCCTGCCTGCACCACAACACCCTGCCCTACCCTGCACCCCTCCTGCACCCTGAGCCCCCTCCCGCACTCTGCACCCCTCCGTGCACCACTGCCCTGAGCCCCCTCCCACACTCTGCACCCGGAACCCCTTGCCCTGAGCCCCTTCCTGCACACCTCAACCACTCCCACACCCCATACTCCCTCCCGCAACCCAACCCCCTGCCCCAGCCCTACACTGATGGCCCTGCATTCAATTTCCCCACCCAGATGTGGCCCTTAGGCCAAAAGTTTGCCCACCCCTGATGTAAAACAATCCCCCGCGGCACCCAGCACACTTAGTGTCTGATTTGTATTGTCTGGCCACGTAGGCCCCAATCCTGCAGAGCAACTTGAAGGATTGGGGGCTGTTGTTGCAAGCCCTGGGGGACAGCATCCATGTCTTCCAGGTTCATAGCTAGTTAATGAGGGGTAGGGAAGCTTCACAAAATGTAAGTGGAAGCAGTCCGGAGTCCTCCCTAGGAAAATGTTGAAATACCAGGTGCAACACTCTGCCATTCAAAAGGTTATAAGGCAACCCTTTTCCCATCTCCATTCCTCTCGGCCACAATCTAGCCATTCATGCTGCCCCTTCTTAAAACTCCATTCTGTCTGTGAGGCCTAAGTGAGGAAACGTCTACAAGTTCACATCCATGCTGAACTGGGAAGGTGGCACCTACAAACATTTCCACGATGATGGGGCTGAAGGCTTCCTTTGGCTTTTGTGTAACACCAAGGACCATGTCAGTGCTTAACACACAACATGGGACATAAGAAGAAAGATTTTCAATCAAATGTTGGATCGATACATAATTATATAGAAATAATAAAAATACATAAATGTAATTACAGTAATAACTTTACTGGGTGTTTCTACGGAAGGGGCTGACTCCGAGCTTATTGCATGGAGGTAGCCATGTCCCTGTGAAATCACTTTACTGAAATCGCAAGGATCGTCCTCCCATTGGTTTCAACAGAAAAAACAGTGGACTAAGCCCTATTCTAGGTGAATTTCAACATGTAGCTAAGCTGTCTGGGGGTGCTTTTTTCTAATTAACCTGAGTTTTATAGACATCTAATACAAACGTGTAAATTAAGACAGAACTGCTAATGCTTCTGGCCCAGATCCTAAATACCTTTGTGGAGTTGGGCCTCTCTTCCTCCATGGCTGGAGAAAGGAAAGTGTGGAACAAAGAGACATCCCCTACTCCAGAGAAATAGTGAGAACAAGCTAATGAGAGTAAGGCCTTTCAAGCTGAAGAAGTACTTGAGTCACTCATGCCAGAATGTGGCTCAGCCCTGAATCAGAATGAAGCATGAAATGTAGGCTGAGACTTATCGATCCGGTGATATAAACCAAGACAGACACATTTTTTCAACAGCAACATGAAACACAGGTATTCTATTGGTATTCATTGCAGTTAGCCAACTTCTTACTTGTTACATGCTACATATGTTGGTCCTTCTCACCACAATCTCTGTGAAAACTTTTAAAACCACTCTGCCAGAAACTCATGCACCAGAAGCAACTATGTTCCAGTTTTTGGAAGACAAAATAATATTTTCTGTGCAGGAAAATCTGATGGGTTTCAAAGCAATTGCACATTGTTTTTCAGCTCATTCTCACACCACCATAGCTATAACTGGTAGCTATAACTCCCCTAAGCTACACATGATTTTTACTAGCTGTCTCTTTTAGATTTCATCCTTAAAGAAATGCCCTCAGGAACTGTAAAGGACAATTTCTATATAAACCTTCACAATGCCTGTGGTATTTCTGAGAAGATTACATCATGAAAAAACAGATGATTACGATTCTCTCACCCCAATTTTTTTTTTTTTTTTAAAATCAACCCCATGCCCTTTTGCATGCCTTTCCTTGCCGAACTTTGTGTTTTCTGAGGCCCCAGTATCCTAACAGCTGTTTATTGATACACAGCTACTGAAATAAAGTAGCAAATCAGTAAACCAGATAGTGTAGGTTGCCCAAAAGGAGACTGGAAAATTATTTGCTGTAGTGAATAACAGGAGTTCTATTATTGATTTTTATAACGTTTGACACTATTGTGGGGTTTCTCTGTTTAACACATGCTTGTGGTGATTTACACAGATTTAGTCGGAAGCAGATAAAGTGCTCACTCCCACCCCTTGACTCCTGCTGCGGAGGAAACTTAAGCAGCTCTCTGATTTCCTCAGCTTTGTCAGGAGCTGAACAAACTTGCCCCACACGGAGATGATGTTGCATGACTGCTGCTGTAGTTTCATTCCATTGCTTTTTGCTGCTTGGATGCTTGCTTGGCCTGAGTGCCCAAATCTGTAAATGCAAGCTCAGCCTTTCCAGCATATTGTGATGTGTGAGGGTATGAAACTTGGTCACAATTATTCTGTTTCTTGTAGGAACATTTCAAAAGCTTTGCACCCCTCATGAACAGTGATAGTAAATCAATGCTTGCAGAGGGATGAGTTTCACCCCAGAGAGTATTTCTGGAGCAAAAGACCAGTCCAAGGTCTATGCAACACCTAAATTCCCCTTTAAGCCTTAGCTTAAGTAAAAGTGGGATTTATGTGTTGTATAAGCCTTGTGTTGGCCCTCTGCACAGGGGTGGATTTCACTATTATCACCTAATTCTCAGAGGAGCATTCACAACTCCTATTGGTTTTGGTAAAGCTTAATTTAATTAAATTACCTTTTAACCTGCCTTATAAGGTTTATAAGCCGCCTTCCCATTACTTATCTGCATCTGTACATTGTGCTTCTGCCCACAGCAGCCCTGCTAGCCTGGAGAAATGTGTTGTTAAAATTAAATGTATCTTTATAGCATTTAGTAATGCAGCCATTGTCCTTCAGAGCACCCATAGCAGATGTTCCAGAAACAAATCGGAGATTTCCAGTGCTGGGTAGAAGACTGAGGTGATGTCTCAGTCTCCAAAAAAATGGAAATTTAATTCTTGATGTAGCAGTGGTGCTCACAAATTGATCAAGTGAGGGCTTCAGAAGAGAAAAAGACTTCACAACAATCTGGCACTAGCCACACCACCACCCAATGGGAAGTACTGAAAAGGCTTCCTCCTTTCACCTCTTTGCCTTAGCTAATGTATCCCAAGGAGCAGAAGCTGACAAGAGCTGAAATGGGTAGTAGTCAAACCTGACACACACACAGCAGGACATTTAAAATGGATCCAATGTGTTGATCACTATGTTTCAGATAAATCTTGACCATGGCAGGAGACTGGCCTGAACAAAGCTACTGGCCCAGGGACCCAGGAAAAGCAATATCTCAATCATTTCCAAAGTAAGAGGGAAGAGTAGAGACAAAAAAGGGGAAGACCAGGAGAAGAATGAAGCAAAAGGGCTGTGTCAGTATTAGTTAAAATTGACTCTGTAATTCTCCCCTCTGCTCAGGAATCTCCTGATTCTTCTCCTTCCTGTTCTACCCGCTCATTTTTACATGTGCCCTTTCCCCATGTGCGTCTATGGAACATGAGTAACACTGGAAAGCAGCTTGTTCTCCCTTCAGCAAAGGAGGCACAGGCTGTTCATTACTAGATGGCTGTGTTTCATTACCGGCACTGTGGGAACACTCTTCATACCACTTCCCCTTGAGTCACCAAGTCCCCCTCACACCTCAGAGTAAACGATACTCTGCTGCATGTTTGAACATTGCTCATGCAAAATGGCTGAGTGTGGTTGTTTGCTGAATGTAGGAGGGCAATTGTGTACTGGTGTACCTTGTGCAGCCTCTTAACGATTTTTTTTTTCAAATAACTCACATGGCCCTGCTATAATAAAATGTTTCTAAAAGCCCTGAATCATGACACAGAGTTAGTTACTGATGGCTTGTTTTCCTGTGTGTGTTTTGCTGAGGAAGCACACTGGGGTGGTTGTGCCGGAATAGGAGGAATATATTTTATAAGCAGTGGTCCCCAAACTGTGGAGCGTGCCCCCCTAGGGTGGTGTGGAGGAACATTCGGGGGCAGGGAGGCATGCAGCTCCTCCCCCAACCTCGTTTAGCCCCCAATCCCGCTCGACCTTCAGGCCCACTCCGCCCCCAGACCAGCTCCGCCCCCAGCCAGCTCTACCGCTAGCCCTAGCTCCTCCTCCATCCCCAGTTCCACACAAAATAGCTTACACTCCCCATCACGCAGCAAAGGCAAACATCACATCACTGTTTCAACCTGCCCTTTAGGCAGGGGCCTCTGTAGCTACAGGTGGACCAGCACTGTCTGAATCAGTCCTGGCCCCTACTGAGCCACAGAAGATGCACACCAGGAATTAATGTGGCGACAAACAACATTAACTTGTGCATGGTCTTTTGCAGCTAAATGAAGGCAGCTTTGCTGGACGCAACGCTCCCTGGTCTCTCCACCCTCCTCTTGCTTTTGGCAAGTGATACCCCGAAGACCTATGAATATTGTAAAGTAAACACTGCTGTGGTGGTGGCGGCTCCTGAGGGGAAGGGAGGAAGCATGTCTTTTCCATCTGTGCTGTTTCCCTAGCCCCGTGTAATCACAGTAACCTGGGTTTGAGCCGCTCCCCATTGCAGAACAGCCAGGAACATACAGCCATGTATTTTGGAATCATTTTATCCACACTTAATCACAGCCACCTCTTCAGCACAGCGCAGCAGCTATTGTCCTCACACACCACCACTGCACAGCGGGTTAGGGCAGGCTGAGGCAGGGAAGAAGAATGACATCTCTTATGGAAACCAAAAAGGGGATTTAGGTTAGCAGAATGTAATAGTTCACACCAGAACCTGGCTGATACCCCAGAGTTAATCCCTGCTCTTTGGAAGACAATCACACAATCTTTAATATTCACAAGTGGCTAGGACCTCAGTTTCATATATCTATTCAATTGGCACCACCTGCACCAAACTGGCACCTTCTAGCACCATGCGGGGCCAATGGTTCAATGCAGACTTTGAAAAAAGAGGCCACTTACTGAACTACCCACATGACTTGCTACAGATGCCAGCTTCTTACATACACATGTGTATTAACTAGGCCTGATGCTACTTAGCTATAACACCTGGCCAGAGCACAGTCCAAGAACTCAAGGCTCATGCAGGAAACATTTTGTGAGCACTTGCTGTGTATGGTTCTGCTGTCTATTTTTTTAACACATTAGGTAACAGGATAATTAGCAACATACAGAAATCACCACTGATGAAAAGCTGCAGGACTTGCAAGTCTTACCATGTCTTTAAAGGCTCCAAGTACGGCTGCCGTGACTATCCCAAGAAACAATCCAACGATGTTCAGGACTGTGGAGGCCCACAGCAGCCGGTACAAGTGAACCACATCCTGACAGCTGTTCACTCCAAGAAACTCGTAGTAGCTGGTTGACTGTTCTGAACTGCAATGGGATAGAAATGGTGTCACTACTACATCAGTGATTTACAGAGCACCAGCCCAGCTAAATCCTAAAATGTTTAATTTTTTCTCAGGCAAAATAGCTGAAGCAAGAGCAAGTAGCCCAGCCCTGTCTGAATGAGGAAATCGTACACAAACATTCCCACAGGAGCCAACATTGCTCAGCTAACCCCCTGGGAGCTCTGGTATAGATTCTCTGCAGCATGACCTGTTTTTTTAATCACTATGTCAAATTAAACTGGCTTAACAAAAAATAAAGCTACCAATGGCCATGCTAGGGGAGCCCCCAGTGCTACCCCTCATTCAGCTGACAAGCATTAGCACATGTGGGGATTTTTTGGTACAATTTTCTAGCATAGCTATGGCACTAATAGATGATGCTACATTTCTAATTTGCAAGCACTCTTAGTAATGTGTTTGAGAGCAGCTACCAGCTAAAACATGCCTAGCACAGCTTCCTCCTTAGTTCACCTGTAAGCATTGCTTCGAAGATCCTTGTCGAATGTGCATGTTGCTTAAGAAGTGAATCCAAGAACAGGGAAGGGAGATTTTACTAACTGGCTATATTTGCATAGTGTCTGTGGTTTCAAACTGACAGAGGCAACACAATTCAGGACCTAATGGATATCAAAAAGATGTTTCTTCAAATTGCAGATTGTGCTATCTAGAAATAATATTTTACATTCATACATAGCAACTACTATTACAAACCAGGCAAATTATGAACCCAAGCTTTGTTTGCTGCAGAGTCTGTGCACTGTGTGGTATTTGGAGAAACCAAATACCATGTTTTGAAACACCCTGCTATTCTATTTGCAAACACAAGGCAAACACAACTGCCGAGTAGTAACACTTTCCCACCCACCCACTTCCATACCAGCTATCTCAGCTGGAGAGAGTTTCTGCCTGCTTGCTCTAGGGATATGTGTGCTACCTCCGAAGCCCTTCCCTTCACCATGGGGACATTTTGATGAAAGGCAGAGAAGAGTGTCCTGTGAAATGTTTGCTCTGAGTTCCAGTGAGGCTCATGGAGTGCAACTGGGGATGCTGGGTAGGGAAAATGCTAAGGAGAAAGGGAAGGCATGGAGAAACCTAAAGTGCTCCTGTGCAGAGCCAGGCCAGCTCTGAGTATTTATATAAATATCAAACCTGTTGCTGCAGTGCACAGTTGCGGCAGCACACCACCTGTTGCTGGGGTCAGCTACATCCCATCGTAGACATCGATCACCATAGCAGATAAAGCCAATGGTCCCCTTAGCACTGGTCACATTCACAAAGGTACTTAGGTGCTCTGCTGCCTAATGGCATCCTTAATTGTTATTGATAAATCTAAATATTTAATTGATTCTATGAAGAAGAACAGCTCCAACAGGAGAGACTGAGAGACCCGCCCCAGAATATCCAGCACCCCAGCGGTCAGAGCACTCACCTGTGCGGTGACAGACCTGTGTTCAAGCACCTGCTTGAGAGCAAGGATTCGACCTGAGATCTTCCACCTCCCAGGTGAGTTTCTGAACCACCAGCTTACTGGGCATTCTGGGACACACACCCCTCTGCACCCCCACAGACTGGCTTTTGTGCAAAGCCCTAGCCCACAGGGATGGCTTTGCACATGCCTGCTGGCAGAAATGTAGGTGCTTTGGGGACTTCAGGATGAGATGGCAAGCTGAGCCATGGCTTTGAGAACATCCATGATGCCTAAATGTTGAATGCAAGTGCCTAAGCACCTTTGTGAATCTAGCTCTTCACCTCTCTGTGCCTGTTTTCCCTTGAACCCTGTACAATCTGCAGACAAAACAGCTAAAGCCTTTAGGGCAGAGATGGTCTCTCTGTCTGTTTGTTCATTGATTAGCCCAGTGGGGCCTTGATCTTGGTTGGGGTCTCTCCAATATCACAATATAAATAGATAATAAAATCATCTCCTGTCTTGGGTGATGACCAGTACTAGGTGCTTCACAGGGAGGTGCAAGAAGGTCCATAATGTACAGGCTCCATGGGCTGCCTACAGGGGAGTTTCTTCCAAGCCTCTATCAGTTAGTGGTTCATGCCCAGAAGCAAAAGGGTTAACTTTCAATCCCTTATATTTTTCACTCTATCCCATAACTGTGGATGTTCTATTTATCCATGTAAGGATCAATTCTGTGTTGTATCCTGCTAACCTCTTGGAGTCAATGTTACCTTGCAGCAGTGAGATTCACCATTAATTATGTCTTGTTAAGAAAATATTCCCAGTTTCAATATATCACCTTTGAATTCAGGTGGATTTCCCTTTGTTCTTATACTATAAAAAGGGTGAATAGGACAGTCTAATTTACCTTTGCTATGCCATGCATTATTTTGTGCACCTCTATTGTTACCCTCTTATTTCTCACCTCTTTAACCAGGCCAAACCGCTTCCTGAAAACCTTAAGAGTGAGGTTAAATAAAACATACACACACTAGGATGAGTGAATAAATTGCTTTCACTAAAATTACAAAAGGACAGATAGCACTAACCTGATCAGTAGCAGACATACCATGGCAGTTCGATTTAGCATCTCATAGGCAAGGAAAGAAAAGCATTCATCCAGACTTTGACATTGTCAAATTGGTTCTATAAATCTGAACCCCAGAAACTCATCCACTGCTCTAGCATTCTGGGGAAACTCTTATCTCCCTCTAGTCCCAAACTTCACTTTAATCCTTCAGGGAAGTAAAGCTTAACAAAATGTGATATTATTGTTGTTGGTTTTTTTTTTTTGTTTTTTTTTTTTGGGGGGGGGGGGGAGTTTGCAAAAGCAAAACATATTTGTCCGTTTCTCTGCCAGTTTCATTGAAAACCTTCTCCCAAACTTGTATGACTTTTGGAATTCCCGTATGTGGCAACCTAGGTTTGAGGAGGGCTGGGTCATTCAGGGTTGCAGGCATGGGTAAAAACAAAAAATGAGAGCTCTGATGTGAACTTGGGGGAGGTTCAGGAGGTCAATATAGGGTGTGTGACACTAAAATGTGAAATAGCACTTTCCAGCTGGTACACAAAAAGCACAAGAGCCAGCATCTCCCCCTTCCCTACCAGCCCCACCCCAGGAGATTTTCCTGAGAGTTTCCTGCTCTTTACACAACATGATGCTGCTTGCAATGGTACTGACGTACATGTGTGCAATAAGGAAGGCACTGGGAAGGGATTTCAGGCTGGAAATAAATCTCATGGGTTTATTTTGTTTGGCAATACTGTTATTTGCCAGCTAGGGGAGGCCACATCAGCCTGCTGCACCACCACTCTGAGCCCATCTTGGGCTAGCCTCTGTCCAAGGGCTGATGTAGTCACCTACTGTTACTTGACTAGCATATTCATGCACTTCCACGGTTATATCTTCTCAGCCTGTATTTTGGTAAGATTGACTTAAAATGGAAATCTTTTGGAAATATGATCAACATTCTCCTTTATACCGTACCTATCCTCATGGCCATTGAATAAAATCCCTTGAGCACATAAATGCTTGTGAAAACGCCAAGGCCCTGTCTATGATGTACAGTTTTGACATGGAAATGATATTTCCATTAATTTTGCTTCCCAGAGATCAGTGAACAAATGATCACATGAAATCCATTTTGAAAATTGTAATACTAGCTCACCAAAGAGTCTTTACAAGGTTGTGCTTTATTTATTTATTTTGGTGGCCACATAACAAAATCCTACAGACAATTTTTAAAGAAAACCCACTGAAATAATAAGAGCACTGAGGGGCAAACCATGTCCCCTTCTCCACTGTGAGCAGGGCCCCCAGAGATAGTTTATCCTACATGTCCATGGGGAAGGGAGAACAGGATCAGGGGAATGCACACTCCTGTGCAGTACAGACCTCACCATAGGGACCTACTCTGTGGCTGAATGCAGGGGGGCTATTTGTATTATGTGAAGGGTGCTGCAGGCAATGTGGGTGCTATTGCAGCTTTTTGGCCATGCACTGGCTCTGCAGTTTGGGGCGGGGAGTATTCATGTGCCTTCTCACAGGGTTATCATCAGTGCACAGCCTGCTAGCCAGCTGTGTGCTGATTCCCAGGATACTGGCCTAAATGCAAAGGGTCTGTTCTCTAGAATACACATACTGTACAAATAAACATACACATTCTGATAGAGCATGTACTTACTTTTCACAATTGTACAGGTCACAGCAATAGCATGTATTGCTCTTTACTCTCAGCTGGCACTTGCTGCTTAAGGTGTAACACGTTACCTGGGAATAAGAGAAGGGATTGTTCTATAGTCTAAGTACTGTAGCTACAGCCTGGCCACCATTTTACAAGTCATCCCACTGACCGCATAGAAGCAACACATTTGGTTTACTCTCACTGGTACAAAAATGATCTTTCACCCAAAGGAGAGGAAGCAGGCAAAGAGGCCACAGTGACACTACAGCATCATACAATAACTGACAGGTATCCAAACATTCCTTTTGGATTGGAAACTGGAGAGTAACTGTACAAACCACCTCCTGCCATAGTGTCTTCAGCATTCAAACACAATACATACAACCCCAGAAAAGGTTCTTGCATTTTTTGTTTAAAGCACCATAAAAATACTGAAAATATTTCCCCTCAGATGTTATAAGGCTTTGCTGTCATGAACTGGTTGGATCAAATCTGTTCACCTTTTTTTATAATCTAAACATGATATCATGGGCCTGATTCTCATTTATCCTAAGGCCCCTTTCTGCAGCCAGAGATGCGAATAATAATATTCTCTAGTGAATTATATTAAGTCTTTCTGTCTACCTGTTAGAACCTCCTGTATCTCCTGAACAGGGCCGACTCCAGCTTTTTTGCAGCCCCAAACGGCAATGGGAAAAAAAAGAAAAGATAAAGCATTTCATTCTTCAGCGGCAATTCGGCAGCAGGTCCTTCGCTCCGAGAGCCGAATTACCGCCGAAGACCTGGACGTGCCTCCCCTTTCCATTGGCCACCCCAAGCACCTGCTTCGTTTGCTGGTGCCTGGAGCCGGCCCTGCTCCTGAAGGTCTCACTCCTTCTCCCTTCAGCTTTTATTACACCAGAATAAAAAAATGTAGAACAAAAAACAAAATATAATAGGAAAAAAGTCTAAGCAATTAAGCAAATGAGTACCATTTCCAGCAAGCTCTGGAATACAGAAATGAAAAGGTTGCTTTGTGAGACTATTGACTCTAGAGAACAGACATATAAATGCAGACATATGCAAGTCACACTCTATTCAGACAAGAGATCATTTTAATGACCCTTACAATGTAATATGCATACATCATTTCTATTTGACATAGCAGGTTAATTGTAATATTTTATAGGCAAGTTTATTTTTGAGGTCTTTAACTTTATTAATAGAGTTTCAAAATATTGGAACTGCTAATGGTATGGAAAATACAGTATTGTTACCTTTTTTCTTAAGTATGCTGTGACCATTCAGAAAGGTTCTGTTTGTACTATGAAAAGAGCATTTACTAGTGAATGGAGCCTTTCTCCTCATGAAAGAGATGGTAGCAACAGGCTTAGGAATAAATTGCTGCCTTTGAAAAGCACTTATCAGATGACCTCTGTCACCCATGCCCATCCAATAATGTATTATTCCAAGAGAGAATATGGTGACTCTGGAAGACGTGAACAGCTCAAAGAAAAAAAAACAACAGAGAAGACGGGGGGCCACACAAAGACTAAGGAGTTAACAAAGGAAGTCAGTGACAGAAACAGACAGAATTTGATGTTTTCGCCTCACAGTAAATGCAAGAATATCTCATAGACTCATAGACTTTAAGGTCAGAAGGGACCATTATGATCATCTAGTCTGACCTCCTGCACAATGCAGGCCACAGAATCTCACCCACCCACTCCTGTAGCAAACCCCTAACCTATGTCTGAGCTATTTAAGTCCTCAAATCGTGGTTTAAATAAAGACCTCAAGGTGCAGCGAATCCTCCAGCAAGTGACCCGTGCCCCACGCTGCAGAGGAAGGCAAAACACCTCCAGGGCCTCTGCCAATCTGCCCTGGAGGAAAATTCCTTCCCAACCCCAAATATGTCGATCAGTTAAACCCTGAGCATGTGGGCAAGACTCACCACCCAGCACCCAGGAAAGAATTCTCTGTAGTAACTCAGATCCCACCCCATCTAACATCCCGTTACAGACCATTGGGCATATTTACCTGCTAATAATCAAAGATCAATTAATTGCCAAAATTAGGCTATCGCATCATACCATCCCCTCCATAAACTTATCAAGCTTAGTCTTGAAGCCAGATATGTCTTTTGCCCCCACTACTCCCCTTGGAAGGCTGTTCCAGAACTTCACTCCTCTAATGGTTAGAAACCTTCATCTAATTTCAAGTCTAAACTTTCAAATGTCCAGTTTATATCCATTTGTTCTTGTGTCCACATTGGTACTAAGCTTAAATAATTCCTCTCCCTCCCTGATATTTATCCCTCTGATATATTTATAAAGAGCAATCATATCTCCCGTCAGCCTTCTTTTGGTTAGGCTAAACAAGCCAAGCTCTTTGAGTCTCCTTTCATAAGACAGGTTTTCCATTCCTCGGATCATCATAGTAGCTTTTCTCTGTAACTGTTCCAGTTTGAATTCATCCTACTTAAACATGGGAGACCAGAACTGCACACAATATTCCAGATGAGGTCTCACCAGTGCCTTGTATAACGGTAGTAACACCTCCTTATCTTTACTGGAAATACCTCGCCTGATGCATCCCAAGACCGCATTAGCTTTTTTAACGCCCATATCTCATTGGCGACTCATAGTCATCCTGTGATCAATCAATACTCCGAGGTCCTTCTCTTCCTCTGTTACTTCCAATTGATGTGTCCCCAATTTATAACCAAAATTCTTGTTATTAATCCCTAAATGCATGACCTTGCACTTTTCACTATTAAATTTCATCCTATTACTATTACTTCAGTTTACAAGATCATCCAGATCTTCCTGCATGATATCCCGGTCTTCTCTGTATTAGCAATACCTCCCAGCTTTGTGTCATCCGCAAACTTTATTAGCACATTCCCACTTTTTGTGCCCAGGTCAGTAATAAAAAGATTAAATAAGATTGGTCTCAAAACTGATCCCTGAGGAACTCCACTAGTAACCTCCTTCCAGCCTGACAGTTCACCTTTCAGTATGACCTGTTGTAGTCTCCCCTTTAACCAGTTCCTTATCTACCTTTCAGTTTTCATATTGATCCCCATCTTTTCCAATTTAGCTAATAATTCCCCATGTGGAACTGTATCAAATGCCTTACTGAAATCGAGGTAAATTAGATCCACTGCGTTTCTTTTGTATAAAAAAATCTGTTACCTTCTCAAAGAAGGAGATCAGGTTGGTTTGGCACGATCTACCTTTTGTAAAACCATGTTGTATTTTGTCCCAATTACCATTGACCTCAATGTCCTTAACTACTTTCTCCTTCAAATTTTTTTCCAAGACATTGCATACTACAGATGTCAAACTGACAGGCCTATAGTTACTTGGATCACTTTTTTTTCCTTTCTTAAAAATAGGAACCATGTTAGCAATTCTCCAGTTGTACGGTACAACCCCTGAGTTTACTGATTCATTAAAAATTCTTGCTAATGGGCTTGCAGTTTCATGTGCCAGTTCCTTTAATATTCTTGGATGAAGATTATCTGGGCCCCCCGATTTAGTCCCATTAAGCTGTTCGAGTTTGGCTTCTACCTCGGATGTGGTAATATCTACCTCCATATCCTCATTCCCATTTATCTTCCTACTATTATCCCTAAGCTCCTCATTAGCCTCATTAAAGTCTGAGGCAAAGTATTTGTTTAGATATTGGGCCATGGCTAGATTATCCTTAACCTCCACTCCATCCTCAGTGTTTAGCGATCCCACTTCTTTCTTTGTTTTCTTCTTATTTATATGGCTATAGAACCTTTTACTATTGGTTTTAATTCCCTTTGCAAGGTCCAATTCTACATGGCTTTTGGCCTTTCTCACTTTATCCCTACATGTTCTGACCTCAATAAGGTAGCTTTCCTTGCTAATCCCTCCCATTTTCCACTCCTTGTAGGTTTTCTGCTTTTTCTTAATCACCTCTCTGAGATGCTTGCTCATCCAGCTTGGTCTACAACTCCTGCCTATGAATTTTTTCCCCTTTCTTGGGATGCAGGCCTCTGATAGTTTCTGCAACTTTGACTTGAAGTAATTCCAGGCCTCGTCCACCTTTAGATCCACAAGTTCTTCAGTCCAATCCACTTCCCTAACTAATTTCCTTAATTCTTTAAAGTTAGCCCTTTTAAAATAAAAAACCCTAGTCCCAGATCTATTTTTGTTTATCCTTCCATTTAGTTTGAACTGGATTAGCTCATGATCGCTTGAACCAAGGTTGTCCCCTACAACCATTTCTTCTATCAGGTCCTCACTACTCACCAAAACCAAATCTAAAATGGCATCCCCTCTTGTTGGTTTTTCAACTACTTGGTGAAGGAATCCATCAGCTATCGCACCCAGGAAAATCTGAGCCCTATTATTATTACTAGCACTTGTCCTCCAGTCTATATCTGGGAAGTTAAAGTCTCCCATGATCACACAATTCCCATTAGTGTTTACTTCATTAAAAACATTAAAGAGGTCTCTATCCATATCCAAATCGGATCCCGGCGGTCTGTAGCACACCCCAAGCACTATTCCAGGGGAGGCTCTAGTAGCTTTCTTTCCCAATGTGATTTTTGCCCAGACAGACTCTGTCTTATCCATTCCATCCCTTCTTATTTCTTTACAGTCTACCTCATCATTGATATACAATGCTACTCCACCACCTTTGTCTTTATTTCTGTCTTTCCTAAACAGCACATAGCCTTCAATACCTGTACTCCAATCATGACTACTATTCCACCATGTTTCTGTTATCCCTATAATATCTGGTTTCACTTCCTGCACCAGTAGCTCTAGTTCCTCCATTTTGTTACCTAGGCTTTAGTGCACAAACATCTTAATTTTTGCCGTTTGGCTTCACTCATATTCTTTACCCGATTAGGCACAGACATTCTACTGCCAGTATCACCTATTAGACTGATATCTTCACAACCCTTCCTCCTTGCATCCATTCTCATAGCCACGGCTGTATCCTTTCTTACTTTGTTTTCTTCCTTCTCAATGTTAAATTCCGGCGTGGAGATTACCTGGACATCTCCCAACCATCTCCCCCAAATTCCTAGTTTAAAGCTCTTTTAATCAGTTGTGCCAGCTTCCATCCTAGAAGTCTATTTCCCTCCTTACTCAGGTGAAGTCCATCCTGAGAGAACAGTCCTCTGTCCATGAATGCTTCCCAGTGGCCATACATCCCAAAGCCCTCCTTATAGCACCGCTGCCTATGCCATCTGTTGATCGCCATAATCTTGTCACACCTTTGTTGCCCTTCTCTAGGAACAGGCAGAATCCCACTGAAAATCACCCGAGCCTCGATTTCCTTAAGCGTCTTCCCCAGCCTGGCACAGTCTCCCTTGATACGGTCCAGCAAGAATTGAGCCATATCATTTGTTCCCACATGAAGGACAATCAGCGGATTCTTTCTCGCTCCTGTTAGGATCCTTTTCAGCCTCAGGTCCACATCCCGTATCTTAGCACCCGGCAGACAGCACACCCTTCTGTTCTCTGGATCAGCTCTAGTTACAGGCCTGTCTATTCTTCTCAGTAAGGAGTCCCCAATCACTTACACCTGCCTTTTCCTGGTGATGGTGTGATTCTCCGGTCTATCCCCTGCTCCCTCTGACTGCAAGTCCTCTCAATTTCTATTGTCCCTTGTAATTCTCCGCAATCCATCCTGTATCCTCCTGGGGCTCATATTTGGTGTTATCATCTCCATTGACTCTTCCCTTCTTCCTATAGGACTAGCTGCTCTTCTCTTCTTCCTTGGCCTCTCACCTTCAGTGACCACCTGCTGTGCCCCTTCTTCATTTTCCAACTCCACAAACCTGTTCCTGAGCTCTATTTCTCCTTCACTTCTCCGTATTTTCCTCTGCCTCGTTCTCTTAGTCACACGCTTCCACTGTCCACTTTCCTCACCCAGCAATCTCCCCTCAGAGTTCTTTGGTCCTGCTTCCATCTGCAAGTCTGAGCTTTTTCCTTCAGTCTCCTCATGTCTTTGCTCCATCATCTGCTCGAACCCCCTTCTAAACTCCACCAGAGTTTCCACCTGCATCTCCAATCCTCGGATCTTTTCTTCCATCAGCTCTGTCAGGCGACACTTCATGAAAACTAAACTCTTTTCAGATACCCCCTCCAGGATCATGTACATGCCGCAGCTTCCACATCCAGTCATCTTCATTGTGTCTTCCACTGCTGCCTCTGTATCGGTCATGGCCTTCCCACCTAAAATCTATTAGTCCGGGAAACACAAACCAAACCACCAACACCCACAGCAAAACAAACCCCCAACAGGCACCAAAACACCGGCAGAACAGCACCTCCTCCCTTCACTAGCCTGTCTATTCCTCTGCCTAGCTCTCTTAGTCTCCCCCGCAAACTCCCCTTGCAAACTCCCATTGAAACTCCCGTTTACAGTTCTGTTTGCTGGCTCCTGTGCCACTGCAGCTGTCTATGCCGCTGCCTGACTGGCTGGCCGGCTACCTTTAATTGGTGCTAAGAGGAGGTCAAGGCACAACAGCCAAAACTTGAAAAAGGTAACAGTCTGGTCACTGAAATGCAGACATAGAACTTGATATGCAGAACAAACACAAATGGCACATGGTTTAGGGTCTGATTGTCCTCCCTAGCTCACATTAAGTAATACCTTACTCCTACTGAAACCAATGGACTTTGTGCAGGGCCCACAACTGATGAGGCTGTAGAAGAAAAGAAGAAGAAAAGCAGCGTGCCCTTGCCGTAGGCCAAGATACCATACAATGGATACAAGCTAACTGAGAGAACATCTCAACATGATATAGGTCCCAGACTCAGCAAAGTACTTAAGCACATCCTTCACTTTAAGTATGAGCCTACATCCCATTGAAGTCAATGAGTTTGCTCGATGAGTCCTGTCACAACCTGGCCTAGTCCCCCTTTTTAAGGACTGGTTTGTGTGGACACAACCACTGGATCTCACATGCTACTAAGCCACCTGAGCCTGGGAAGAGCTGGGTCACTGTTCACACCTCTAGGTCCCTCCCAGGGGCAGAATTCCTGGCTGCTCCCGTTCCTTGGGATGTGGGGTCCCACAGCCTGTCTGCCTTAGACCCTGAAGCCAACACTTCAGCCCTCTTGCGCCCCCTGCCTCCACATTTGCTTATACATTCCCCCTCAGAGGTCCACCTTCCTGTGGGCACTTTGAGGGTCTCATTTAACCCCTTCAGGAAAAATGTGGCAGGCAAGTATGGAATACAGGCTTAGCAAAAGAATTTCTTAACCACAGCCACTTTACTCATAAGAAATCACTAGAGAATTACAACTCTTTGCATAATAACGAAAGTTCTGAGATCTGGTTCTCACTCCTTCTGTGAGCCTGAGATCTGGTCAGCGTTTCAGGCAAGGCAGAGTCCCCCCCGCCTTTTCTCTCTTTCCAACCTTGTTTTCTGGCACATGGTGATGGTCGGTCTTCCTGATCAGAGAAGCCCACCCTTGAATACAGTCTCTGTCCCTATTTGGCCCATGTACTCCAGCTGGGAAATTCTAGACCCTTCCCGCAGCTTGGCTTATGTGCAGAGAGTCCATTGTCCCAAGAAGAGGGTCTAGTAGTTGACAGATAATCAAAGGTTGATTGCTCTGTGCTAATTTCACTATCACACTCATTCAACCAGGTGTCAAGCCCCTTTCCTGGGTAAGGTGTCTGTCTCATATATATCACAATAACCCTGCCCTGGGCAAGGTATACATGTATTCAGTCTGTAATACAAACTGGATGCTCTAATCCAAAGTGGAGGTTACACTATGAAATGAAGGTCACAATGAAGGTTACAATCCAAGATGGAGGCTGTAATACATAATTCACAATTTGATACAGATATAGCTTACTCCGTCACAAGCCCACTGAATTATGGTGTGTTTTGTTTACCTCTGTCTTTTTTACTTCAAGTCAATGGGACTTCAGTACATGCATAAGTGCTTTCCTGAACTGAAGGCATAAATCACCAAGGGCCTGATTCTGCTGCCCTTCCTCACACTGAATAGTAACTTACTTTATGAGGAGACCCACTAGTTTCAGTGACTACAGCAATCTAATCGAGTGCCACTATACTGCATGACATGTGGCAGCATCTTAAATCTATCTGTAAAATAAAGTTGGTGCAGAACTTAGCCACTTGCTTGTTACAGGGGGCATCTACCTGGCAGCACATGACACTAGTGCTTATGGATGTGTGCTGGCTACCTATTGGCAACTAGGTAAAATTTAAACTGCTGGTTGGTTTTAACCTATCACATATGTTCGTATTGGCCTGAGACCTATGTATCTTAAAGACTACCTCTCTCCTTATGCCATGCTGCCAGACTCGAGATCAGGAAGGACTCCAGAGTTGATGCCCCATTTGTACAAGAGAGGAGGGGTACCTGGAAGGCCATTCTCTGTGATGACCCTGTGGTTTTGGGACTCATTCGTTTGAAACTGTCCTAGTTTATCAACATTCAAGGCATACTGCAACGACCATACATTTGCCCTGTCTGAAAGAGTTTGGAAGTACATTAGAAGAAGATTGTAAAGATCTTAAATATATTTTCAGCTTCTGAGTTATGATATATACTAATTATTGGATGAGAGGGTTACTGGAGTTGTCTATTTTAAAACTGCATTTTTAAAACGTGCTTGGAGTGCCAAGAACAAGCACTCCTTTTTATGAGAGTAGTGAATAAATCCAAACAAATAAATACTCAATGTGAGCAAGGGGGACAGAATCAGCCACTAAATCATGTGCCACTTGTGGTTATTCTGCATGTCAAGTCCCATTCCTTCATTTCAGAGACCAGATTATTATCTTTTTCATGTTTTGCCTGGTTGTGCCTCTCCATGCCCTCAACACCAATTTAAGAGATGTTCTCGCCTCATAGTAATTGCAAGAAAATCAAATTCCAACTGTTTCTGCCAAAGGAAGGAAATGAAATGAGCAAAGTCCACCAGTTATGTATCACTTGCATGCTATCAATGGCTTTTCTAAGGAAACTTGTGCTCAGGAGAATTGCATGAAGCAAATAATCTACCTTCTTGGTGAGAAATTTGCATGGAATGTGGGTCATGCCAGCTGGTAACCAGTTGGTTAAAATAAAAAACACAAAAGCTAAACTTGACAGCTGTGGATCAATATCTCTGGATTAGTTTACAGAAATCCAGATCAATTCAGTTGGAAAAACATGTCAGTGGACAACAAAACAAGAATTTATTACAAGGGCATTAAACTAAAGATGCTATAAACCCATATTACTTTTTTTGCCAGAAGAGGGCAAAGATCTCAAAGCTGCTCAAATGTATACATTCCTAGGAGCTCTAGGCATAGTCGAATATCTCAGATGCCTTTTAGAATCAAGAGGTCTGCTTGAGAAAATCCACAGGGAAGCTTAATCAACTTCACTTTAGCAGAGAAATAGTTCTGTTTACTTGGTAGACATATCCCTGGTATTTTTTATTTTGTGGGGAGAAGAGGGAATTAAAACTATGGGAAAAGATGCTGACACAGGACCTACGTCTTATTGAGGTAGGTCAGCAAGAAGATCAGTAAAATATTCCTTTAATATATTTTCTTAAACTACAGAATGCTCTGGTTCCAACTGCATTACTCATTTACACTTGTAAAAGACTTGTCTAATATTATTAACAGTAACATTTCCCATAAGCTCATTCAGAGCTGTGGAAAGAACTGTGATTACGGATATCTGGCTTCCTGTAAGCCCTAGTACTGTTTGTCTATTTTCAGTTCGGCTCTGCTTTATTTCCTTCTTGCTACCACCAGTCTGGAATCCCACATTTGAGGGAAAAAACACAGAATTAATAGAATTAATACTAAGGAACATAGCGGGGGAAAAAAATAAGTCTAGATTTTTCAGGAGGCAACCTATTTGGGTACGGTTATTCTTCCTGCCATTTTAATATGGTTGAGATAATAAAGGGAAGCTGAATACAGAATATGGACCTTCTTGGCTTATATTAGATGATTACAGTGGAGATTTGAAGTTTTCTGGCTAATGCAAATTTATTAACTTAGATATTTACTACAATAGTCCAGGCAGCAAAACCTCCTGAAGATTATGTAATAAAGATGGAATGAGAATGGCTATACGTGATGTAAATATTATAGTCAACTCACAAAAACCTTCTGAGAAATACATTATTGAGGGTGCTATTGGGGGAAAACAAGAACATTTGGGCTTCTAATGAACCCCTCAGAACATCCCAAAGGAAATAAATGAGCTATGATATCATTTTGTTTACCTCTGTCTGGTAGGCATCGTATAAGAATCCTATTCCACTTGAATAAAACTGACACCTTCTAGTGTACAAAGGTCTAGGGTCCTGCAAGGAGAAAAAATATTCATGAAAGTATTTAATCCGGAATAACTGTGCAGTCATAATACCATCCCCCACTGCCAAAGGAACATGTTGGGTGACCAGTTAAGTGCACTGCAGTGCTGTCTGCTTTCCAATCTGTATCTGCTCAGAAATCAGTTGCAAAGGGTTACATTTCCCTTGCCCTCTCTACCTCTAGGCTGTGCACAGATAATTTATTTTTCTCTGACCCAATGGCCTCCTTTGACAGACCAGCATCTCAATCATTTAATACCTTTTTTTCCTCCCTACTACTTTCTTCCACACAGAGGTCAGATGAATAACATACTCTTCTGAGAATGGTACAGCCATTATTTCCCGACGCATAAAATCTAATACAATTAATCTTAGAATTAAAGAAAAGTATTTGGTCATTTATTTTAAAATATAATGCCTTACTTTTAAAGATTTTAAGAGTCTTTTTGCCATAGAGAGAACACAGAAAATAAAATAGGATCTTTAAATACACCACTCAATTTTTCATACAATAGGGCCCCAGGGCACTAACTCTTCTCGTAAACTAGCTAACTAAATAAATTGAAGAAAAGACAATAATGAAATGAAGGAGAAAATCTAGAGCTGAGCTCATAATTCATAATGAATCAATATTTGCCTCTTTTTCTGTTCATGAATAGCTGCAAAAAGATTATGATTTTCTCAAATATATTCACTACTCAAATTTACTTCATTTTCTTGATGCAAAAATCTACTCAGTGATAACACAAAGGGAAAGTCTGACAGGAATATCTACTGGCTGGCAGGGAGGGGCATGCTTCAAGCAGCAACCAGTTAGTAAATGACCACTTGAAGGCTACTGATGTTTGCCTCTGCTAAATTCAGGACTCTGAGTGGGATCCACAAAAGTACTAGGCACCTAAATCCCATTTTTAGGCACCACTGCAATCCACAAAACACCTGTTCAGCTGCCGTCTAACCCTGTGGGTGCCTCAAGTCACTCAGTACCTACAATAAAAGTTCCCTAGTGCCTATATTTCTGCCTCTGAATATGTAATCTGCTTTCTCCCTTGAGGTGTCCAGGCACCCATCTCCTGCCTCTGACCCAGAGCGGTGCACGAATTGGGGAAGATAGGTGTTTGGCCACCTAAATAGCACGTGGGGCCCACTTCAGTAGGTATGCTCAGAGGCTGCCTATCAGACTGGGCCCCTCGGTGAGCTCACACAAAATAACTCAGAGAACGACGACTTCCCTTATAACCTTTAGCCCAATTGTTAGGGTACTCGTGGGGTGTGGGAGAGCCCCAATTCAAGCCCCCCCCACTCCACCTGAGGAGGAGAAAGGAGTTGAACAGGGATCTGTTACCCCTCAGGTGAGTGCCCAAACTAGTGGGATATAGAGTCATTCAAACATTATCTCTGGCCCAATTAATATTTAATTATTCAATTATATAATTGCAGTGGAACAGCTTCAACAGGAAAGATTGAGGAAGCCCCACATCTGACTATCCCATAGCCTAGTGGTTAGATCATTCACCTGTGAGCTGGCTGATTTCTGTTCAAATCCCATCTTCTATTCATCAGGCAGAAGTGGAACTTGAGCCAGGGATCTCCTACATCCCAGATGAGTACCTTAACCACCAGGCTAAAGGTGATCAGAGAGGCCTTCCTGCTTTGTGTAGTATTAGCCAGACTTTGAGCACACCTACTGGATTGGGCCCTGCACATGACTTAGGCAGCTGAATGCCTGTCTTCCCCTGCAGCGGGAATCACAAACAGAGATAGGTTCCTCCCTCCAGCCTGGACTGAGGTTCCGAACTCCAAGAGGGGCGTTCGCTGTTCAGGACACACCCCTCTTGTTGACATCTTTCATTGGATAGTTTAGGCAGCTCCTGTCTAGAGTGCTGTTTTGCAGATCCCATTCTAAGGCTTCTCTCTCCCCCCAATCATTGTATGGGGAGCCACAATGCAAAACTCAGGCTTTGTGGATCACAGTTGTTCCTGTGAATTTTCTAGGCACCTAAAAGCTAGAGCTAAGCATTGTGACAATGAGCGTCATAATCCCGAAGTCCCTTTTGTGGATTGTGTGTGTGCAGGGGAGGGATTTAATGACTGCACAGATCTCTCTCACCAGTTGTATTTCACAAAGCAAAGCAGAGTGTGGGAGGAGTGGATCTGAATGAAGCTGGCACTCACAAAAAATTCCATTTTGCCATGCAGGTTTTTTAATATCTTGCTGAAGCCTAGTCCAGCAACTGAAGAGCTCTGAGACAGCTCTATCACAGAGTGTCAGTGAGACCACGGCAAGGAAAGGGGTGGGAACACCATTATCTACCAAAACCCTCTTTTCCTGCAAATTTACAGGCAAAGGACTAGTAACCCATTAGAAGAAACTCAACCCTCCCTCACCTGTCCTTTACTGTGTCAGCTTTGGTTTCAAAACCTGTTGAAACCAGGTGTAAACTGGCAGCTGAAGCTAGGGCTGTGCTAGTTAAGATCTGCTCTCAATATTTTATAATGAACTGCATAAATCTGTAAAACCCAACAAGGCAATCAGAGAAAATGCAGAGTCCTGCAGGAACGAGACAGGTAGATTAATACAGCTCATTCATCATGTTACTTGCTTTGACCTTCTGATTATCCTGGCAAGCTAAAGTAATAGCTTGAAGACAACTGCCTAAGGATTGGGTGAAGCTTAACGTTGCATCCAATAATATTTGTTTATACCATACAAGTAGAGAATGAATTGCTTCAATAACTCCTATTCTTTGGAAGAACAGGAAACACCAGAGTGGTGGAAATAACATGTCATTTCTAGAAATTGTAAAACTGGAAGGATGTTATTTTTCTACTCTGGGAAAATATTAGGTTTTAGCAGTAAGTTCTTTCACTGCTTGGGGGGGGAGGGAGAGGGAGAGAGGAGTAGTGAGCAGAGCTGAAAAGGAGCACAACACCAAGAGAAATGACGCTTGCTCCCAATATAGACATCGGTAACTTAATTAAAAATTGCCATTCGTTATGTCCACAGCAGAAGCAAGCTTCATATGTGACAATGGAAGGGCTGGAGCTAACCTTTCTTTGTGCTAATATCCTGCACTGTCAGAAGAGATACTCAGTGCTAATGTTGTCAAACACAGCTGATCTTACATATTTTTAGAGGAAGTGAGAGAATTCCCCCTTTTCCACCACCAAACATAGGAAGAGGCCTTCGACTCTACTCTCCCAGCTCACATGATGTTCCTACTCTTTACGTCTCCTTCCTACTTAATAACAAACTTTGCTTATCTCCTCCTTAGTGCTTTGGCCACTGAGGGGGCACTTGATGTGTCCACACTGCTTGGCTGTCCCGGTGAGGAACAGAACAGGGGTGATGAACCAAACTGTTCAAAATAATCATTGTTTTACTGGAATGTTGTGTGGAGAAAATGATTAGGCCTTTGACTTGTAGTGGCCACTGTAAGTACAATTAATTCATTTGGTGCAACAGCATAGTAACCCCATACATTTTTGCATGCAGCTACTTTTGAAAATGAAGTCATCTGAATATAGAGGGCAAATTTTCTGATCACAATCAATGCCTCTCAATGTATGTGTGTGTACATTAGCCTAAATTTAGTTGCCAGACTACATTTTTATTTGGGTGAAGGGTTCAGATTTAACAGATCAATGACCCACAAAGATACTAAAGATTAATTAACATTTAGTTTATTCAGATATCCAAATAAATCAATAAATCAGGGATACAGTCATCAAGGTTGATTGTGCAGTATATTAAGGCTGCTTAAAAGTAGAATAAATAAGAACCATGATTTGATTTTTTTTTTTTTATATAAACTTGCTCATATACAATGCAGTCTGCCTGAAGATTAAGAGCACACAGAATATAATAACAGAGACATTAAAAAGTGTTTAAAAATTATCCTACAATATGTCATACTTTATTAACGCTTATATGATTTTATTGCTCCATGTAATGACAAAGGAAAATGAACCATGTTTCAAAGCTGTGAAAGTATTCCTACTGGACTGCTCATAAAATGATGTCTGATTTTTTTATATTGCTATCTGCAGACTGCATATGCATATGAGAGAACTACCAATCCTTGACACTAATACGTATAGCAACACTTTCAGAAATACAGTAGGTCTACTCCAGGGGTCAGCAACGTTTGGCACGCGGCTCGCCAGGGTAAGCACCCTAGTGGGCCAGGCCAGTTTATTTACCTGCTGATACGGCAGGTTTGGCCGACTGCAGCCCCCACTGGCCGCGGTTCGCTGTCCCGGGCCAATGGGGGCGGCAGGAAGCAGCACGGGCGAGTGATGTCCTGGCCTTTGCCTCTTGCTGCCCCCATTGGCCCGGGACGGTAAACCGCGCCCAGTGGGGGCCACGATTGGCCGAACCTGCCGCATCAGCAGGTAAATAAACTGGCCCGGCCCGCTAGGGTGCTTACCCTGGAGAGCCGCGTGCCAAACGTTGCTGACCCCGGTCTACTCTTATACTCTATTAATATGTATTATTTTAACCTATTAACATTAACTCTAACATTTTACACCAAGAATATACTTTTGTTACATGTCCAAATAGTACTGAAGATAAATTAAAGAGGTTCTATTAAAAACAGACTGATGTCATTTTTAGTGTGTGCACATTACACGCACACAGTAAAAATGCCATTGATGTATTATAAAAAGACACTCTTTAATATACACACAGAGATGAAGAGATGACTAGGGCAGCTAGATGCTATGGTGATACAAATAATAACGTGTATTTAACATGGGCTAAGAACTACTCTAACAGTTCCCTGGAATACTGGGGAAAATGACAATTTTTCTTGAAAATTAATTCATTGTGGCACATAACTAAATAGCTAGACAAAATTCAGCTTCATGTTGTCAGTAAATCATGGTTTCACCTGTGCTCTCCGCAGCAGGTCTATGACTAGTGGTGCTTTCCAATATGCCCACTCTGAACCATCTCCCGTTAAAGGGGCATTATCCCAACAATGTTGTTTGCTGCTTGAAAATCAGTGGGAAGGGAAAGAATAGCGCTGCGTGTGTACCCTGTTACATGATCCTGCAAAGACGGAATGACAGTTCTCCATAGGGCCTGATCCTGCAAGGTGCTGAGCATATTTACATTCCCGCTGATATTACTTTCAACACAGGGCACTCAGGGTGAAATCCTGGCCCCAGGAAAGTTGAGGGGAGTTTTGTCACTGAGCTCAGTGGGACCAAGATTTTGCCTTAGCACTTTACAAGATGAGGCAACTGAAAAGCACCTGCGAACTTCTGAGGTTTGACTGGCCTGGATCCTGTAGGGACCTCTTATGATTTACATTTTAGGCTGAGATTTCCATAATCATCAAAGGGATTTGGATGCTCAATTCCTATTAATTTCTGCCAAATCACAAAAGTCTCAGCCTTTGTGAAAAATAATTTCAGACACAAAGGGACTGAACTGTAGCCCTCTCCCAACCTGGTTTTTGGTTTTGGAGTTTGGTGCACATATTAGGACATAGGTCTGACAAACAGAAGGCTGGGAGAGGAGAGTTAAGCCCAGAAAGAGAAGATTCTGGCCCAAATGCAAACAGTTTTGGTTTGGCTGATTTGCTGTTTTTAAAAGCACATGGCACAAAACCCACATTCTCCTGGATGCTGGCAGCATCCCATTGCAATTTTTGAAGAATAAAATAGCCTTTGAACAATATCTCCAGCAGATTTGGCACAGCTGGTTTTTGGGTTTGTTTGGGTTTTTTTAAGCTCAGGTATGGAATGCAGGTTTTCTCATCCCAATTTTTGTTTCCTTGGGGAAAAACATACATAGAGTAGATAATACAATGAAAATTCCATGTTCTCTCTGTCTGAGCCCCATCCTACAGTTTCTGAAGGCTGTAACAAGCATAAACCTTGGTAAGTAATGCTTATGCAACACGTTGTGGATGTGAAACATTTATTAAAAATTATTATACACTAAGTGCTAATTTTTATTTTTCTATCATTTTTTATCCTCCAATACTCGATTAATGGCTATAGAAGCTCAGAAGTTCTGAGTTTCTCATTCATTTGCTTCTTGCTGATAAATTAGGTTTTTGTACTGAGTACTCCTTGAGTTTAGTCGTGAGCACATTACAGATAGTAGCCAAGATTTTTCAAGAGGATCTAAATTTAAAACCACACACAATAAGACAAGACTTCTCCAGAGATAGTTTTCCTGTGTAACAACAACTAAACTCTGGTTCCAAACATGTATCTGTATGTTTCTAGTTATTCTAATTCTCTTCAATATCAGGCCATCCGTTGCCTTTTTGGAAACATACATGCAAATACACAGGTGTATGTTACCTCATTGTTACTGCAGCAGGGCAAATGTAAATGTGAATTCCAAAATCATCTGTCTGCCAACCAAAATGGGTAGGCTGCCTTTGTGTTCAGTTACTATAAAAACTACATTAATATGAAGGGAAGTGTTCTGGAGCTCCTGCCATTCCTAAATCTCTCTGATCAAGAACTGTTTCTTTGGCAAGAGGACATTAAATCATTTGGACAAAGCTCAAAGGAAGATGTGTGACTGCTAAGTAAGGTAACCTCTAGAAAATCCCAGTGACTTTTATGAATGATCGGTTCCCTAATTTTTCTGGAGTCATATATAAAAAAACCACAAGATTTTTATTTAAGTGTTACAGGAAACTTCTCTTCCCTATGACCAGCAGGACATTAGTGAATATCTGGGTTGAATATGTAGGATAGAATTTTCAATGCTGTCGTAAACAGGGTATAATTCATAGGAACAGAATATTCTACCCCCCTTTGTACACCTGACCCCGGCAACCCCTAATTTAAGCATAAAATTACACATTATGGAACCATGAACAAGTTGTTCTCTCTGGCAATTATTTTCAGCTTCTACTTCCTGAAGTTCTGTGTAGAGGTGTACAAAATTCAGTCTGTGATTTGCAATTTTTTGCAGTAGAAACAGACCCTTTCGTATACTCTTGTAAAAGAAAGAAAAGAAAAGGAAAAAAAAAAAAAACCAACACCCCCCCCCAATTTATTTTGCATAATTTCACAACTGAGGGAAAAAGTAAAAACTGTGAACCCCTGAACTCTCCCTCCCATTCCATGCCACCAGAACTTTACAGGATTTACCCATTGTAGGGCCCAAGAAAATAAAATACACAATAAACAACAATATTGGTTGCACATCTTCTAGAAAGAATCAGTAATCGTAGAATCGTAGAACTGGAAGGGACCTCGAGAGGTCATCTAGTCCAGTCCCCTGCACTCAAGGCAGGACTAAGTATTATCTAGACTACCCCTGAAAGGTGTTTGTCCAACCTGCTCTGAAAATGGTAGTGCAGAAAACTCTATTTTCAAATGTACTATTTACTTGTAAGTACATAAAACTATAAATCCCAGCAATCATGGGTGCTGCTTTATTTAAATGAACAAATGAAATCAATTTAACCAAGTAATCATTTTATATAGCCTTTAAAAATAGGGTTGTGTTACTTTAAATATTGTTGCAGTTTCAATATTAGGCAGAGCATGTGTGCCCTCTAGAGGAATATATGTATCCTCACCAGTACAGTAAAGTTCAACCAAAGGTTAGAAGCCACAGAATATAAACTCTGGGCTTTTCTTTCTTTCTTTCTGTTCATGGTCCCCTTCATTCTGTGCCATACTGGGGACTAACTCAGTTAGTGAGTAAGGGAAATGTCTCAAAAAGAGGTTGTCATGACACGATCCCACTTCTCACCTAATCCCACAGAACCATTTCGCCTTGCCCTCTGTACATCAACTGAGAAGCAGCCTCTGTGTGTCATACTCACTTTACCCCAATGGTTTTCCAGGCAGGAATCCATGTGGCAGTTAACACTGGTTGAACCACCATCATGTCTCCTTCATGCCCCTCAAAAAGTAGGCAAGGTGCAAGTCTAGGGGAGAGTGGAAACAGAGGGACAGGGCTGTCTCTTCTTGCTGATGTCCCAGAATCCATGATTTGCACCCATAATTCTCTGCAGAGTCAGCAGCTTGGCATTTATTTGTACAGTGATTGTGGGGGGGGGGAGGGGTTATAAAAATGACATGAAGCCACCTTTACTTTGCTTCTCCCTAGAACTGTTAGAAAAAAATATGAATTTCTTAAAATGGTCAATGAAAACTTTTTACAATATAAAAAAAACCTTTTTTTTTTAATTTGCTGATTTTGGCCAGCTTAAAGGATGGTCGAAATTTTTGCTGAACATTTTTTGAAAATTTTCCATATTTTTTTCTGCATTTTTTTTTTTTAAATCAGCTCTATGTTCCCCTCCCCATTCCCAGTCTTGGCCTGCACCGACCAGAGAATCTAGCCCTCTATCTTTTATTAGATGCATGACACTTCAGTTTTAATTTGCATTTGCAAGGGCTCTGCATCTGTTGTGAAGGAGACTCTCTGTAGAATTGCATCCAGTAGCTACTAGCGAATGGCAGAGAAAAAAGAGATAGATAGAACATCGACAATATAGCAGAAGGAAGAATGAGGATACTGCTAATAATGATGCTGTTGATGTTCAAAGGTGATGAGTACCAGCACCTCCTTTTGACTCCAATGGAAGGTGGTATTGCTCAGACTAAAAGCATATAGTGCGTTAAAGTGCGCACACATATGCAGTGCATGTTATTGTTTAAATTGATCAATGAAGAACAATTTAATGCAAATTACTTCCACAACGTTTTTTTAAATGGAAGCAAAAGCCTGGAAGAAATGTTTAATCAAACATATTAAACCACATGTCCATTTCAACACTCTTAAAATACTGTACACTAGCTCTCTTTAAGTGCCAAATTATTAGGAAGAGCTTAAATGATTATTTAATAGTCTAAAGTGTCAAGAGAAGAGAAGGACCCAGTCTGTCAAGTTAAATAGGAATTATAAAAAGAGGCCTTTGAAAGTGCAGCATGGAAGATAAATCATTCCTAGGAATGATGGGGAAATAAATCTATTTTATGAGGAAATGAGGTTATTAAAACCATAGCATTTGTTCTGCCTTCAGCACTGGAACTAGTCCAGTTCAGAACAGCAAAAACGGCAGGCTAGCTTTTTAGAATGCCGTACAGGTACCGACACGTACAGTGGTATGGGATGGGCAGAGAAGCACAATAAAGTACTTAAGCATATTGTGATGATTTCTGAACCTCTTGTAATGTAAAATGAAACCCACACACTCACACTGTTCCTGCCCTATCTGTCTGTCTACCCATCTATCTTGCCTCCATCACTATAATATCAGAGTGCCTCTGTAGTAATCGGTGGCCTTTTAATAGGTCAAACTCTACCCACAGATGTGTGCAGTATCAGACTAGAAAAATCTGTTACTTATATGAGTGAGAAGCACAGGTGGTCCCATAAGTAGCAGGAAAGCTTCAGAAAATGGCTTGCCAATAGAATCTCACTCATTATTTAAAAATCAGACCTTTCCTATTCCCTTTTCTATTTTAAGAGATATAGTGTGTGGGGAAAGTTTTGCAATAAGTCTCAAGACAGCATGTGCTCAGTTTTAATTCCAAAGGGGTAGGGGATCTTATTGTGGTGCTAATGATAGGCCTCTCTCAACTGATCAATATCAGGTTTAGATTTTTTTGCACAAATATTGGTCAAACAGATTGAAAAATTTAGGCCCTGATTCTAAGGCTTTCTGCAGCACCTTTGCAATGACTTAGCTTTGAGGTTACTCTGATTGATACCTGAGGGGCCCGTCCTATGCACAGCAGCAGGATTTTGGGAATGCAAATATATGCTGTATACTGTTTTTGCACACACACCTTTGCTGATGCCCACTCAACCTGTGCAGTACACTCCTTAACCACAGCCAGAGAGTGGCCCATAACTTTGTAGCCTGTCAGCAGAGATAACATTGACAAGCAGGGCAAAATATGAAGAAAAAGTTTAGAGGAACAAGAACAAAGGCCTGTGGGACACCAATTTAGAGGGGGGGGGGGAGAATTATTATCCTGGAGTAACCTGAGAGAGTAATCGTGTTAGTGGGGAAGAAAACCATTGCACTGGGAAGTTAGCAAGATATAGGTGCCGAGGCAACGAAGGAGCAAAGAGTGATGTTCAGTCTCAAAAGCAACTGATAAGTCAGATAGGATAAGAACAGCAGTGAGATCTTTGGTATTAGCCAGAAGCAAAATATTAATAACTATAGAAAGGGCTGTTCTGGTAGAATGGTCAGAACAAAAAAAGAGGTATGAGTTATCAGAGAAGTCAATTTTTCCTCCCACAGCCAGTTTTACTCTGTTTTTCTTCTCCCTCTGGGCAGATTTTTCACAATTATTTTCTTTCAAACTTCTCTGCACAATCCTAGTGACCTTATCCTCTAATGTTCATGGACTTCCACACTTTCCTTTCAGTTGCATATTTCACTTTCAGGGCTTTTGGTTTTGTAGCATCACAGTGTCCCAATTTATTGTCAGTCACAAACACACTGCCAGTTTACTGGGTATTTTGTGCTTTTAGAGAATAGGAGAACATAAAAATAATGGACACAGTCCAAATAACTGAACTTTTACCAGCTATGGACCATAATTTCCCCTCCCAGAGACAAATCCCTGGGAAAGAATAAAGGATTCAGAACATTCATCATAGAACTCATCATGATCATCTTGTGCTCCTGAAGAGACAGGAAATTGTATCCCAGTGAAGGAGGCAAGGACATAACCTGTAAGAAACCCCTTGCCAAGCAGTAGCAGAGCTAGGTTTTGCAACTGGAGGGGAGGGGATGGGTGATGTATGGCAGTGCCATCTCAAGAACATAAGAACGGCCATACTGGGTCAGACCAAAGGTCCATCTAGCCCAGTATCCTCTCTTTTGACAGGGGCCAATGCCAGGTGCCCCAGAGGGAATGAACAGAACAGTGCATTTTATTGAGTGATCCATCCCTTGTCATCCAGGCCCAGCATCTAGCATGGGGTTGCAAACCTGACCATCTTAGCTAATAGCCATTGATGGACCTATCCTCTGTGAATTTATCTAATTTTTTTTTTAACCCCAGTTACAGTTTTGGCCTTCACAACATTCCCAGCAATGAATTTCACAGGTTGATTGTTTATTGTGTGAAGAAATACTTCCTTATGTTAAATTAATATGCAGCTGGTATAAAACTAATTGAGTGATCTCTGAATCTTGCGTTATATGAAGGGGTAAATAACACTTCCTTATTCACTTTCTCCAAACCATTCATGATTTTATAGACCTTTATCATGTCTCCCATTAGTTATCTCTTTTCTAAGCTCAGTAGTCCCAGTCTTTTAAATCTCTCCTCATAAAGAAGCTGTCCCATACCCCTAATCATTTTTGTTGCCCTTCTCTGTGCTTTTTCCAATTCTAATGTATCTTTTTTGAGGTGGGGCCAATTACTCTATTGGCTTGTTAATTTCATACATTATCGTGCCTGTGTATTTTACATGTTGTTATGCCTGCGGCACCCTCCACACCAGCACTGCAACGCTAATCCCAGCCTGGTATGAAGGGGAGGTCCTAGAAGAGGGTTGTGGCTGGAGAGTGAGCCCACCCCAACGATGGCTCTCACAGGCGCCGGCTTCCTCAGGGTCCCAGGGGTACTCAAACCCCTGCTCTGCCACTGAAAGTCTGGTCAGTGGTGCAGCAGGACTAAGGCAGGCTCCCTGTCTGCCCTGGTTCCGCATGGCTCCTGGAAGCGGGCGGCATGTCCAGCCCCTAGGTGCAGGGGCAGCCACAGAGGCTCTGTGCACTGCCTGTGCCCTGAGCGCCAGCTCCACAGCTCCCATTGGCTGGGAACCACAGCCAATGGGAACTGTGGGTGCGACGCCTGCAGGGGTGGGCAGTCCGCTCCACGCAGAGCCACCTGGCTGTGCCTCCACCTAGGTGCTGGACATGCCGGCCGCTTCCGGGAGCGGTGCGGAGCCAGGGCAGGCAGCGAACCTGCCTTAGTCCCGCTGCACCGCTGACTGGGAGCTGCCTGAGGTAAGCACTGCCCGGCCAGTGCCTGCATCCTGAACCTCCTGCCCCAGGTCAAAAGCCCCTCCTGTACCCTAACTCCTTCCCAACACCAACCCCCTGCCCCATATCGGAACCCCCTGCTGCACCCAAACTCCCTCCCGTGGCCTGCGCCCCACATCCCCTCCTGCACCTCAGGCCCCAGCCCTGAGCCCCCTCCCACATCCCAAACCCCTTACCCCGCTCTAGATCCCACACCCTCAGCTGTAGCCCGGACCCCCTCCCTCACCCCAGAGCTCACTCCCTCACTCCAAACCCCTTGGCCCAGCCCAGAGCACCCTCCTGCACCCCAAACCCTTCATCTCCAGCCCCAACCCAGAGCCCATACCCCCAGCCAGAGCCCTCACCCCCTCCTGCACCCCAACCACCTGCCCCAGCCCAGAGCCTTCACCCACACCCTGAATTCGTCATTTCTGGCCCCATCACAGAGCCTGCACCTCCAGCTGGAGCCCTCACCTCTTCACGCACCCCAACCTCCTGCCCCAGCCCAGTGAAAGTGAGTGAGGGTGGGGGAGAGCAAGCACCAGAGGGAAGTGGGCTGGAGTGAGTTGAGGTGCGGGGCCTTGGGGAAGGGGTGGGGCAGGGCAAAGGTGTTCGGTTTTGTGCAATTAGAAAGTTGGCAACCCTAACCCAGCCTGTGGCTGTAAGCCTCTGAGCCCAGGTCAATAGACTCAGGCTTGTGCTATCGTACTACAAATAGCTGTGTAGAAGTTGCAGTTATGTCTTGAAGCCTAAGGATGGAGGTGGGCTTCTGAGCTCTATCTACGCAGCTATTTGTAGTGTGAGCACCAGTCTGTCGACCAGGGCTCGGAAGCTCACTGCCCTAGCTGTGTAGATGTACCTTTATCTGCCCTGTGCCTCAGCGTCTCAGCTGTAAAATAATATTATATAAAGACATTACAGATTATGTAGTGCTCAGATACTCCAGGAATGGTGGCCATCTAAGTATCTCAGCCCTGCCCCCTTTCTGCTGCGAATGCTCCTTGTGCTCGGGTTACGACAGAGTAGCTGCAATTCTACCTAGAGCAATGAGGATCCTCATGGAGCCAGAGCTGCCACATTTCCGGCTGCTTTGCACTGCCATGGTACTCGCCAGGATCTTTCCCCAAACGTGTATATGTGTATCAGCTGGTACAGTCCTCTCAAGAGACCTCAAAACAAAATTTCCAAGAGAGCTTAAAACACATGGCCAGATTCTGACCAGCGTGAAGCCTAGGGTGACTCCTACCTGGATACAGAGTGTGGGGGAGGCAGAGGGAGCATCCAGAGACTGCCTCCAACCCCAAATACAGTGCATTTCCCCACTGCCTGCATTCAGGGGGGGGCTCTTCTAAATGCAAGGATGTCTGGGAGTCTGGAGGGAAAGTGCAATGGAACTACTTTTTCTCCTCCAGTTTGGCTACTACTGCTGCCAATTGTGTTACCTTCCACATTGCACAGCAATAGGCAACTCTGGCTTCTTAGCCCTGGTCTACACAACAAACTGATGTCGTTATAACTACGTTGCTCAGGCGTGTGAAAACCCCTGAGAGACACAGTTCTACCAAATACCCCCAGACGTAGACAGCACCATGTTGACGGGAGGGCTTCACCCATCAACATAGCAACCACCTCTTGGAGAGATGGGGAGAAACTCTCCTGTCAGTGTCGGATGCGTCTTCACTAAGCACTCAAGTGGTGCAGCTGTGTCAGTGCAGCACTATGTGTAGACAAGCCTTCAGTGTTGCACTGAGAATACTGTTTTTAATTTTCTGAGCATTAGCACCTAGATAGTCTAGTGGGGGGGGGGGGGGGGACTTTGAACTGCCAATAATAGAAATAATAAATACTATTTTTGTATATTTGAGCTCTTTACTTTGGCTTTAATGTAGTATTTTAACTAAACAGTTGATTGATATTATTCAGAGCTGTGATTTTAGTTATTGCTTCATGCAATTATACATTTAATTGCTTATTATATTTGATTACTTACATTGCTTGATTATAGGGCTCACTCTGTAAACTGACTGCTGTCTCTTGATTATAACTTCATTGTGTCATTTGAGCAATCACCCAATCACATGAACTACTCAAACTATTTAATCTGTTGCTGGCAATATAACAGAGCTATATTAAGTAAAACAAAACAAAACAAAAAAAAACCCACAAAACCCTCCTCCTAATACTACAATAACTCAGTCTTTAAAAACATAAATCAGGAAAATCAAAGTTATGGTTGTTGTGGGAACCACAACTCTGGAAGTTCCTAACTTTTAATTGCATTAAGTTATGTTTTTTACATTTATAATTCCTTTTTGCTTTTATTTTATGTTAAAGAGAAGGAAAGAGGAAGGCACTGGTGCAGTGGTGGGCCACCTGCGGCCCATGGTCTATCAGGGTAATCCGCTGGCAGGCCACAAGACAGTTTGTTTACATTGACCATCTACAGGCACTGCCACCCACAGCTCCCAGTGGCTGCAGTTCGCCATTCCTGGCCAATGGGAGCTGCGGGAAGCCGCGGGCTGCAGGGACATGCTGGCCGCTGCTTTCCACAGCTCCCATTGGCCGGGAACAGTGAACCATGATCACTGGGAACTGCGGGCAACCGTGCCTGCGGACGATCAATGTAAACAAACCTTTTTGCGGCCCGCCAGCAGATTACCCTGACAGGCCGCAGTTGAATGATCACATATCCAAATAAAATGCTCCAAGTCCTCCCTGTTTATTATTATTTATTATTTTATAGGACCTGTAAATGTGCAAGGTGCTTAGAAAACAAATTGAAGCCAGGTGCCTGCTCCAAGGCACTCTCAATCAAAGGCCCTGATCCTGCAAACATATCCACATTTGAGGTAAACCTTCAAACTCTCACAGCACCCCAATGAAGTCAATAGGTCTCAATAAGGGTGAAAGGATCTTCCTACATTGATGGGAATGCAAAATTGGAGCCTGAACACAGCCCAACAGACAAGCAAGATGACAACATACATGGAAGCTGAAGGAGGAAGGATGTGGGTTATACAAGTAGAGAAGGGAAGTGGGGGAATAGTCAGGATGGGAAATAGAGGATTCTCCATCTCCTGATGTCTTTAAATCATAACTGGATGCCTTTTCGGAAGATGTGCTTTAGCCAAACACAAGTTATGCTTTAGTAAAAGACAAGTTATTGTGCTCCATATAGTGAGAACAAGGTGAAGTTACTGGTCTGCGATATACTTGAGGTCATACCAGATGATCTAATGGTCCCTTCTGGCCTTAACTCTATGAATCCATGATACTATGAATTAAGATGGCCTAAACTGAGTAATCAATCAATTCATGTGTGTGTCTTGATTGTTCAGGTGTTGTGAGTTTTTTCCTGTCTCCTCTGATCATCACTGCAAATTTTAAAGTTCAAGTACATCTCAGAAGTTCATGAATATTGAAATGTACCATGTCAGTGCTCAACAAAAAGCACCTGCGTGCGGGTGCATCTACATAACTGCACCATGACACATGCAAACCAGTATGGAAAATGTCTGATGCATGATCAATATACTATTTTCATTAATTTATAACTCCTTCATTTTATAAACAAACTTTTCTAAACTTGGCAAAGCATGTATTTCTCAATGAAGACTAAATACATGACAAATATGAAGTGGATTATGAAAGCTTATGCCCAAATAAATTTGTTAGTCTCCAAGGCGCCACAAGGACTCCTCGTTGTCTTTTTTTACAACAAATATGAACATGCAAAATAAATATATGTTCAAGTTACTCCAGTATCAAAAAAACAAAGTGGAAAATTTGTTTAAAGGATGAACGTTGAAGGAAGCTGCCCCCCCCTCCAGTCCCTCACCTTCCTCCCATTTTACAGATGAGTATAGTAAAACATACAGAGGAAGCCTTGAGAAACCTTTCACCAATTCCCTGGTGAATACAGATCCAAACCCCTTGGATCTTAAAACAAGGAGAAATTAACCATTCCCCTCCTTCCTCCCACCAACTCCTGGTGAATCAAGATCCAAACCCCTTGGATCTTAAAACAAGGAAAAATCAATCAGGTTCTTAAAAAGAAGGTTTTTAGTTAAAGAAAAAGGTAAAAATCATCTCTGTAAAATCAGTATGGAAAATAACTTTACAGGGTAATCAAACTTAAAGAGCTCAGAGGACTCCCCTCTAGTCTTAGGTTCAAAGTACAGCAAACAAAGATAAACACTCTAGTAAAAGATACATTTACAAGTTGAGAAATCAAAGGAAAAACTAACACGCCTTGCCTGGCTATCTACTTACAAGTTTGAAATAGGAGAGACTTGTTTAGAAAGATGTGGAGAACGTGGATTGATGTCTGGTCCCTCTCAGTCCCGAGAGCAAACGAACCCAAAACAAAGAGCACAAACAAAAGCCTTCCCCCCGTCCAAGATTTGAAAGTATCTTGTCCCCTTATTGGTCCTTTAGGTCAGATGCCAGCCAGGTTACCTGAGCTTCTTAACCCTTTACAGAGAAAAGGATTTTGGAGTCTCTGGCCAGGAGGGATTTTATAGTACTGTACACAGGACAGCTGTTACTCTTCCCTTTATAGTTATGACAATGTCCAATGACCATGTTAGCCCTGTTAGCCCCAGCCATGCATGGGAACGTGTGTTCAATTTGTCATCCACCATGGCCCCTAAGTCCTTTCCAGGATACACTCCCTCCATCCTGTAACCATGGTCCCCTTCTTTAGATCAGATCCTCCCCGCTCCTCTAGCTCCTTCACTGCAGGTAAAAGGGCCAGAGTGGCATAAAAGGGCCTTAAAAACCCATATCAACTGAGAGGATTTCCCCAGTGCAGGCACTGTGGAAGACAGATGTTGGGCTGACCTCTGAGAAGCCCCAGTCCAGCGAGCGTGCCAGGATGGGACCATGAGAAGAAGGGTCATATCAGGGGTCGGACCACAAGACCCAGCACTATGGAGATTCCTAGAGGGCCGTCCAAGAAGGCTGCTGTAACTTAGAGAGGCCTCCAGGGATGTCTAAATTATGCCAAGGCCCTCTCCTGGGTCAGAAGGGCATAAAGGTTGCTGAAAGACCCCCTAGCCCGTTCTTCTTCCTGACTAGGGAATTCTATGCTGTACCTTTTAGAGGTGCAGAACTAGATGCATGACTACACTTGGCTCTATTAAAATGATTATTATTTGAATGGGCTCAGCACCTGTCCTGCTAGAAAGGCTTCCATTGATTGGAATAGCCCTGCTGGCAGCATTAAGAGCCAGATTCTGCTGTCATTTAAGTCAGTGGGAGCAGGTATATAACACACAGTATCTTTCCCAGACTGCTGCACAATTTAGAGGGCACTATCTAATTTGTGCAGCAGCCTGTGAAGGACACTATATATTTTCCATTGTACTACAAGGTGTGAAATCCAGTACCGTACTCTATGTCGCAAGAGCATCAGCTTCAAAATACAGTGTATCCTAAATTATCACACTGCATTTTAAAGTCATTTAATAAAACATTCTCCTACACTGATTTTTCTTTTAAGAACATCAGTTTTTACTAAAAAGCATCTGTAAGTGCCTACTCCAAAAAATAAAAAGCATACAGCTGAAAATAAAGGCTTTTAATAGGAGCTAAACATCACAAGTGAGCAAGTGTTAGTCTTCAGTTAGGAATAATTAGTTCCGATTCAATTGAAAAAAATCTTACAGTATATGCCATGTCATTATATTAATGAGTCATAAAGGATGGAAACGAAATTAAAAGTAATTAGCTGTAATTTTGCATCATGTATCAGCACTGAGAAAGTAAAATGCATTTATGGTTTTCCTCCAGAGAAGCTTTATAATTTAATTGAGGCTAGAAATGACATATGACTTTAGTTCAGTTTTCTATTACCAGTCGTCAAGGTAACAACTTCTTTAGAAATGAAATAAAGCTATTTGTTTTTCCTTTAGATGAAAGGTGAATATTATAATATTTTCTAATGGGTTCGTAAAAGATTGTACAAAATGGTTTTAAATTTGGAGGGTGTCTGTATGAACTTAATGCTCAAACAGTGCTAGAGATAACCCAGGAGATTGAAGTCACCTAGTTGTACACCAATGTGGTGACCAACGCTAAACTCCCCAAGTTACATACCCACACCTTGGTTTTGGTTCAGCTTCTGTAGTGTGAGAGAGAGAAAACCTTATGGGGGAAAAATTGGAAATTCCCTGCCATTCCAAGTATAACCACCCAACAGTGTCAAGAAATCCATCAGTTCCTGGGCTTCAGAAGGCGCACACAATGGCTAAAAGATAGGCCAGTAGCACATTCCTCTCCTACTTACCACATCATATAGGTAAACTGCAAAGAGCTTCTGCCTATTCAGTGCACGTGAATTCCTTTGTTGACAGTGATATCTTAGCTTCACTATCATGGGATTTTCATTGCACCTGAGACTTGCAGTATGCGTCTTGTATTAAACTTATGTCCTGGGTACGGAGCTGACAGTGTTTGATTATTTCAATCATTGTTGGATGTAACTTAGTCACCTGTAGCAGTTTGCTTCTTGTTTGAGAAGAATGGGAGGCTGGTAACACACCTTCTCAGCTATCGCCAGCAATCCCTTTGATTCTGAGGCAAGCTACGGCACAGTTTGTTTCAGTATCTCGCAGGAGGTTGAAGGAAAACTTTCACTGTAGGCTTTGATCTTTTTGTCAGTTTCCATCACTTCCATAAATCTCCAGTTTAAAAACTCATCCAAATTTGTCCTCACATTCCTGGAATGTCCCTCTCTCCCTTTAGTACTATTGATGTTCACTTTTACCCAGCAGTCCTAGGTTTCACCGGAAATAAATTATTTCATCCGGTATAAAACACAATTGGCTGGCTTTCTGCCAGATGCTCTGAAAATCATGTGGTGGTTAAAATCCCTTTTTTAAATGCTCACATCTGGCAGCAGCCCAGCTGCAGCAGCTCTTGGACCCACAGCCAAGACACTGATATTCACCTTGTGTCCCATCCCCCCCATATGGGCATGTAACGCTCTGGATGTCATGGAGAATTACGTGGCACCTCTCTCAGTTCTCATGACAGCACCTGGCCCTATGAGACAACAGAAGAGAGTAGAGGTTGGAGAGTCCATGGCCTATCTGATACGCTAAAGAGATATAACTACTTACAGGCAAGACAATAAGTAAATCTAGATTCACTGGCTATCAAATCCCCCGCTGTGCAGAATCATTTGCCATGATGATTTCTCAACTTCTCAGTCTAAAGGAATAAACACCACATGGCTGATAATATTTCCACAAGCTCTTTGTGAGAAAAACTGTTATATTCAAAATATGTATCTCCCAAAGTTGCCTATGTAAGATACAAAGAGCTGCAGGACAATAAGCCCAGAAAACATGGTGGCAGGTAGCCATATGTTCAAACTAAGTCATCTTAGCCAAACTTAGTCTAAGTCAAATACTAAGTCATCACAGGAAAACCATCTGCAATTAGAACTCAGGTACTTGCATAGTCCCAGGTTGCTCACGTGCATAGGGTATATATATGATCACTGTGGCTGCAAATTCAAAACCGTTAGTATAAAAGTCGAACAGCTGTAGAAATGCAGGCATTTCACAGGGTGGCAGTGTTATACTTACTGCATTTCTAATGTCACCCACTACATAGGACAAGAGGTAACAATGCAAGTTAACAACACTGGCCCAAATACTGCTGAATAACTGGAAGGAACACTTCTAAACATGACCACGTCTAAACGACACATTGGCTTTCACTGCTACTGCCAATATAGGCTGTGGTTTTGTGATATAAATGTGTGTCCCCTAAGAACTGTACAGACACTACCAAGCAGCCACCAGATAGCTATAAGAGTATAATAACTTTTGATCATTCATAGAATCATAGAATATCAGGGTTGAAAGGGACCTCAGGAGGTCATCAAGTCCAACTCCCTGCTCAAAGCAGGACCAATCCCCAACTAAATCATTACCAAACTGGACTTGATTCAGACTGGGAATCAAGAGATGAAAGACTCCATATCCCCATTATCAAGTCTCTGAGCTACCCAATTCCCCACATAGCCTGTTTCAGTACTTCTCCTTCTCTTATTAATTCTTCTTTTAATAAAACATGTATAAAGACAAACATATCAAGTTTAAAATCCTAAATGCTCAAAATTCTGTTATACTTTATAAGTGTAACCCTTCTGCCCCTCTGAGTTGGCAGCAACAAGGGCCGGGTTCAGTATCTAGGGGTTCCGTTTCAATAACGCAATGCAAAACCGTCTCGAGCCCCCACCCAGTGACCTGGGACAATTACATACCACCACCCCCAGGCACCTCTAGGAGGCAATACTTCCCCTCTCGCAAGCACGGAGTCTGAGTGTAGCAAAAGCCTTTTAATAAAGGAGGGAAACAATGCGGCATTACGTTGGGGAAACACCACAAAAAGGATTCATAACACAAACCATGAGCAAAAGACCCCCTCCAAGTAAGTTTGGCAGTGTCCTTTTCCCCTCAGGGTCTTAAGTCCAATCACCCCGAAGTCCAACAACCCCAAAGTCTCTGTCCCTGGTCAGTGCCGCCCCAGAGTTCAGAAGTTTATCTGCTGAGTTTTACCCTCCCAGCCTGGGCAGAAAGGGGGGGGGCACACGGGATGTTAAGGGGCACCTTACATGGTCCGAGGCTGACTGCCCCACCTCTCCGTGAAGTCCTGCTGCAGCCTTTACCACGAATGGCTCCACTCTACCAGCCACGCCTCGCCGCTCCGCTCCTCTAGCCGTCTCCGCAAACTGCTCTGCTCCCCGTTCCATGGGCCGCTCCAACCGTCCTACAAACTGGTCAGCTCTGCCAGCTGCTCCACTCCACCAGCCACAAATGGCTCAGCTCCCCTCTGTGCCGCTCCACTTGCTGTTCCATGGGGCGCTCCAACCGTCCCACAAACTGCTCGGCTCTGCCAGCTGCTTAGCAATAAATCTTCAGGCTCCCCCACTGGTTAACACAGCACTCAGTGATCTCAGCTCAGCAATTTTAGCTCTTTTAGTGATTTCAGCTCTTAGTGATTTCAGCTTGTAGTAGGGGAGCTCCAGTGCTGGTGCACCATTGTCCCAAAGCAAATTCAGTTCAGCAACTTCTAGCTAGACTCCTAATGGAAGCAAACTTAGCTCTGCTATTCAACAGTGGAGAGAGGGGGTAGTGCAATTGGTGTTCCAGGGCCTCAAAAGGGGCCCATACCATCAGGTATAAATACCTGTCCCCAACCTCTCTCAATTCACTGGGTTTTGTAACCCATATCCCTTGTCTAGCGAGTGCTACTTAGTTACTGGTGAGTCCCTCTGTCATACAACAGTTCCACTGGCCTTGATTCACAGAATCAGGGTAACAACACTTTATTCTTTCTGCCCCAATAACAGAGAAACTGGGGATCCCACACCAGCCAAAGTAACCACTTTCAGTTGTTGTCCCAGGCTAGGCGGGTGGGTGTGCCTATGCAAACAAGATCAGCCCCTGAAGTTCTTTTCCACCCTCGCCATAATTCACCACCAGATGTCAGGGTAGAGCTTATCCCGACTCTGCTCACATAAGCAATTGTACAATTGTTCTTCAGCAGTTTACAAACTATGCTTTAATTATTTGAGTTAAGAGTTCATTTTTATGGATATGCATTTCATAGCTTTTTTTCTTTGATGTCCACCTCACTGTGATTTCAGCAATATTTAAGGTGTATATTCATTTCAATGCAAACATTACATAATGCAATGTTCAGTTTTAATTCCTTCCCCTTACCTACCTCCCACCAAAAAAAGAGAGAAAGAAATCAGGACATTTGAAGTTAAAAAAAAATAAACTTAATTTTGTTACAAAACTGAAAGTTTTGATAACTTCAAAAATAGTGTAACATGACAGCAAATTTAAATCTATCACATAAACATTATTGTCAGAGAAGGGGCAAAATCAGAGGCCCAGATATGTACTTATTTTCCTGTCACAGTTCTAATGCACTTGAAGTCTTTAGAACAGCTCAAGAGAGTTTGCCTCTATAATCAAAACCTGGATCTTGGTACGTGGCGCTGGTCAGCATGGAACCCGAACCTAATCTGGAGACAAGTGATATCAAGTCTGGGTCTTCAGAAGCTTCCCCCCCCCACCTCCCTCCAGACACGTGCAGTGAGGTTAAAATGCTTCAGCCAAACAAGGTCACTGATATTTACAGTATATGATTTCAGATGTCATACAACCTCCTCTCAGAGGCTCTACAGTTCAAGCTCTAGATTCTATGACAACTAACATTAGAAGAAGCCCATATCCAAGCCTCCACAGCCATTCCCTTATTTAACCATCACTTCTCGCTAGTGACTCATGAGAGTCCATGTAACAGAAAGTAAATAAGCTCCTGGATCTCAAAAAACAAAGTAAAATTTGTGCTTCTATTATCTAAATAAAACAGACAACATCCTCCCCTGACTGTGGACAGGCAGATCTTGTAGGGGAAGACATTTTATCCTCTCTATGGCCAGTTTCCTTGACATTTGTGCACTTCTTCCTCAGGCTCAGACCAAGGATTCTTAAGAAAATTAGGGAATGTTTTAAAGGGATGTAGTCTCCTGTAAGAAGAAAACACAATTCTGAAGTTTCTAAGAAATGGAGCAAAAAGTTTTTCTTGGTTTGTTTCTGGCTTTACTCCATAACGCAATGCCATCATCTTACTGCTCACCATTATTATTAGAGGACCGAGACATATTTTATTGTTGGCTGCCCATGAAAACCCACCATTGACTGCCTCCAATTATTTGGATCCCTCTTTCATGTAAAAGGTCTTTCAGCAGCTCTCCATTCATAAATAGAAGTTTTAAGCAGCAGTTAACCTTAATAATGTTGTCATCCACTGCAGTTCCTTGAAAGATTATCCACTCAACTGACACAAGTCAGGACTCCCAGGTTTCAGAAACTTGGAAGGTGATGTTTGGGGTTATGGGATAAAAGAGAAAGTCACAACAAATATAAATAGGGGTAAATTTTCAAAACATTGTAAGAGGCTTTAGTTGCACAACTCCTGGCCAAGCTATTCTAACTTAGGCCTGGTCTACACTACGGGGTTAGGTTGAATTTAGCCGAGTTAGGTCGATTTAAAAATGACTGCGTCCACACAACCAACCCCGTTCCGTCGACCTACAGGGCTCTTAAAATCGACTTCTGTACTCCTCCCCGGCAAGGGGAGTAGCACTAAAATCGAATTTGGGGTAGTGCAGACGCAAATCAATGGTATTGGCCTCTGGGAGCTATCCCAGAGTGCTCCACTGTGACCGCTCTGGACAGCACTTTGAACTCTGATGCCCTAGCCAGGTACACAGGAAAAGCCCCGGGAACTTTTGAATTTCATTTCCTGTTTGGTCAGCATGGTGAACGCAGCAGCACAGGTGACCATGCAGTCCCAGAATCTCAAACAAGCTCCAGCATGGACAGAAAGGGAGACACTGGATCTGATTGTTGTATGGGGAGAAGAATCTGTGCAGGCAGAACTCCGATCCAAAAGAAGAAGTGCAAATATATTTGCCAAAATCTCACAGGGCATGTTGGACAGAGGCTACACCAGGGACACACAGCAGTGCCACGTGAAAGTTAAGGAGCTCAAGCAAGCCTACCAAAAGACAAAGGAGGCAAACGGTTGCTCCGGGTCAGAGCCCCATACATGCTGCTTCTATGAAAAGCTGTATGCCATTGTGGGGAGGGGGGGAACCCTACCACTATCCCACCACTGTCCGTGGACACCTGCAAGGGGGGAGTCTCAAGGAACATGGAGGAGGATTGTGTGGATGAGGAAGAGGAGAATGCGCAGCAGGTAAGCGGTGAATCCATTCTCCCCGGCAGCCAGGAACTTTTCATCACCTGGAGCCAATACCCTCCCAAGGCAGGATCCCCGACCCTGAAGCCGGAGAAGGCACCTCTGGTGAGTGCACATTTGTAATTACAGTACAGGGTTTAAAAGCAATAGTGTTCATGGTCACCTGGTTGAAATAGGGGAATTTGTGTAAGGGAACAGTAAAAGGACCCCGTTCAGGCTGGGCTGTTTGTGCTTGACTAAAAGGGATCATCCCGGAGAATAGCCATGTGGTGGTCGGAGGGGAGAAGGGATCATCCCAGAGAATAGCCACGTGGAGGGGTGGGGGTAGGTGTGTGCTGCACATCTACCCGAATACTGCAGCCCCTCCTTTTAAATGTGAAACCCAACCCATTGCTTGCTCTGGGAAAGGGGGGCGCTGCAGTTTGAAAACATTCCCACATGTTATGAAGGCGTAAGAAGCCAGCCCAATTTTACTCTCCCTTTTTATCTCCCCCCCCAGGTGCAAATGTTTCTACGCTCCCCCATCATCTCCATCTCTGCAGTTATCGCAGATTAGAAGGCAAAAAAAACCTTGCGATGACATGTTTTCTTAGCTGATGCAGTCCTCCCGCACTGATAGGGCACAGCTTAATGCATGGAGGCATTCAGTGGCAGAGGTTAGGAAAGAATTAAGTGAGTGCGAAGAGCAAAGGCAGGACGCGATGCTGAGGCTAATGGGGGAGCAAACTGACATGCTGAAGCGTCTGTTGGGGGAGCAAATGGACATGATGAAGCATGTGTTGGACCTGCAGGAAAGCCAACAAGAGCACAGACTCCCTCTGCATCCACTGTGTAACCGCCTACCCTCCTCCCCATGTTCCATAGCTTCCTCACCCAGACGCCCAAGAACGTGTGTGTGTGTGGGGGGGGGGACCCAGCCACTCCACTCCAGAGGATGGACCAAGCAACAGAAGGTTGTCATTCAAGCAGTTTGATTTTTAGGGTGGCTACAATAAACAATGTGGCCTTGTCCTTCCCTCCTCCTCCACCCCACCTGGGTTACCTTGTCTGTTATCTAATTTTTTTTAATTAATAAAGAAACAATGCATGGTTTTAAAACAATAGCAACTTTATTTCAAAGGTGGGGAGGGTGTTTGGCTTACAGGGAATTAAAATCAACAAAGGGGGTGGGTTTGCATCAAGGAGAAACACACACAACTGTCACACAGAAGCCTGGCCCGTCATGAAACTGGTTTTCAAAGCCTCTCTGATGCGCAGCACGCCTTGCTGTGCTCTTCTAATCGCCCTGCTGTCTGGCTGCTCAAAATCAGATGCCAGGCGATTTGCCTTAACCTCCCACCCCACTATAAACATCTCCCCCTTACCCTCACCGATATTATGGAGCACACAGCAAGCAGCAATAACGATGGGAATGTTGGTTGCGCTGAGGTCTGACCTACTCAGTAAACTGCGCCAGGGAGCTTTTAAATGCCCAAAGGCACATTCTACCACCATTCTGCACTTGCTCAGCCTATAGTTGAACTGCTCCTTACTACTGTCCAGGCTGCCTGTGTAAAGCTTCATGAGCCATAGGAGCAAGGGGTAGGCTGGGTCCCCAAGGATAACTATTGGCATTTCAACATCCCCAATGGTAATTTTGTGATCTGGGAAGTAAGTCCCTTCTTGCAGCTGCTCGAACAGCCCGGGTTCCTAACTATGCGAGCAGCATGCACCTTTCCCGGCCATCCCACGTTGATGTCAGTGAAACGTCCCTTGTGATCCACCAGTGCTTGCAGCGCCATTGAGAAGTACCCCTTGCAGTTCACGTACTGGGTAGCAAGGTGATCCGGTGCCAAGATGGGGATATGCATTCCGTCTATCGCCCCACCACAGTTAGGGAACCCCATTGCAGCAAAGCCATCCACTATGACCTGCACATTTCCCAGAGTCACTACCCTTGATAACAGAATGTCAATGATTGCATCAGCTACTTGGATCACAGCAGCTCCCACAGTAGACTTGCCCACTCCAAATTGATTCCCGACTGACCAGTAGCAGCCAGGCATTGCAAGCTTCCAGAGGGCTATCGCCACTCGCTTCTCAACTGTCAGGGCAGCTCTCATCTTGGTATTCCTGCGCTTCAGGGTGGGGTAAAGCAACTCACAGAGTTCCAGGAAAGTGGCCTTACGCATGCAAAAGTTTCACAGCCACTGTGAATCATCCCATACCTGCAACACTATGCAGTCCCATCAGTCTGTGCTTCTTTGACTGGCCCAGAATTGGTGTTCCACTGTAACAACAAGCCCCAGTGGTGCCATGATGTCCCAATTGCCACAGTCCATGCTTTCAGAAACATCTGTGTCCATGTCCTCATCAAAATCCTCCTCATGCTGGTGTCTCTTAGCCCAGTTCTGCATATACTCCAGGATAACATGCAATGTGTTTACAATGCTCACAACGGCAGCGGTGACGGTGAGCTGAGTGGGCTCCATGCTTGTCGTGGTATGGCATCTGCAGGAGAGCAGGACAGCAGAGTTGCAGCAGAAGCAGTGGATGACGATGGTTAGCTGTCCTACTGCACCGTCTGCAGACAGCAGCACCTAGGAGGACCAGAATAGATCCCCCGAGCTCGTCGCTGGGGAGCAGGAGAGCAGAGTTGCAGCGGAAGCAGTGGATGATGACTGTTAGCACTGCGCACATTTCAGACAAAGTGGAGAAATTTGCTATTGAGACTGAGCTCATTTACAAGAGCAGGAGAGCAGAGTTGCAGCGGAAGTGGTGGATGACGACGGTTAGAAGTCCTACTGCACCGTCTGCTGACAGCAGCACCCAGGACACAACAGCAACAGTGACGGTGAGCTGAGCAGGCTCCATGCTTGCCCTGGTATGGCGTCTGCATGAAAAAAAGGCGCGAAATGATTGTCTGACGTTGCTTTCACAGAGGGAGGGGCAACTGACAACATGTACCCCAAACCACCCGTGACAATGTTTTTGCCCCATCAGGCATTGGGAGCTTAACCCAGAATTCCAATGGGCGGCGGAGACTGCGGGAACTGTCGGATAGCTACCCACAGTGCACCGCTCCGTAAGTCAATGCTAGCCACGGTAGTGAGGACGCACTCCGCCAACTTAATGCGCTTAGTGTGGACTTACGCAATTGACTGTATAAAATCAATTTCTAAAAATCGATTTCTAAAATTGACCTAATTTTGTAGTGTAGACATACCCTTAGCCTTTTCAATAAACTTTTAAGTCTGTCTGTGGAAGAGGGACAGGTCACCAGGAGAGAAACACCAGCCAATCAGCAAGTGGACAGGGCAGCAGGCATCCACAACTATTCCATTTAGCAGAATTATACTGTCCCTCCATTTCTTTACAGAGAGCCTACCTAAAATCAAACCATCTTAAAATCACTTCTGTTTAAAGCACCTTTTATCAAGTCTTAGACAAAAACCACATTAAAATGAAGTTAAGGTTGAGAGGAGAGTTGGACAAAAATGAATTTTTTTGGTTCACTGGCAGCTGCAAAAAGAAAAAGAAAAAAAAAAAAACACAAAATTTCGTTTTGGGTGAAACCAAACATGACATTTGTCAATTTTTTTTCAGCAAATCGAAATGTCAACAACAACAAAAAAGTCAAAATTAATCAAAATATTTCGATATGACTGAAATGAAAATTTTCAAGTCAAAACATTTCAGGAATGTCAAAAGGTAACATTTCGTTCCAACCGGAAATAATTGCATTTACAGGCATTTTCACCTACACAAGCAAAAGACAAAATGGCCAACAGAGGTGGTGCCAGCAGTGCCTCCTTTATAAGCTGTCACTCATTCTTAGTGACAATTTGTAGGCATTTGTGATGAACAGCCATTGGACCAGGGAAATGAGTGTGAATGACTATGTCCTGGTGGTTAGGGCACTCACCTAGGATGTGAAAGACAAGTCCCTGCTCCAGTGACTCCTTAATTATTTATAAAAGGTGGAAAAACTTCAAGAGGAGAGACTGAAAAAGCCCCACATTAGAATATCTCATAACCCAGTGCTTAGGACACTTTCCTGTAATGACCCAAGCAGGCATCCACAACTATTCCATTTAGCAGATTTATACTGTCCCTCCATTTCTTTACAGAGAGCCTACCTAAAATCAAACCCTCTTAAAATCACTTCTATTTAAAGCACCTTTTATCAAGTCCTAGACAAAAAACACATTAAGATGAAGTTAAGGTTGAGAGGAGAGTTGGGCAAATAATGACCCAAGTTCAAATCTCTTCTCCAGATCAGGGGAGTTCCCTTACCACTGGGCTACAGCTTACAAAGGAGGAGGAGATGGTAGCACCCCGCCCCCCACACACACACACCTACCTCTTCCCCCATTTTGGGACTACTTTGCTTGCTTTTGTTAAAATGCCTGAAAGTCAAAATGCAATTTTTCAGGTCAAAACAAAATGAAACATTTTGTTTCAATGCTACTGAAAATTTTTGACTTTTTCTATTTTGTCAAAACTATTCAGAGAACTCCACACAAATTCACAAAAAGTTTCAGTTGACCTGAAACTGAATTTTTTAGTAAATAAACTATTTGTCCAAAAACATTTCACCCAGCTCTAGTTAAGAATACATGCCAGTAATTTAGGATAAAATACATTACAGGGATTCAAGCTTTATTAACCCAGAAAATTCACTTAAGGTTAAATTTAAAAGAAAACCAGACATGTTAAGGAATGGAAATTCACAGTTAGGACACCCAAACAACCTTAACTTTGCTCTGTAGTGACATTATGAGGGGAAATTAAAAAAAAAATTGAATGTGTCTTTCAAAATCAGTGTACAGTACTCTAATCTGGATCCACACAACATTAAAAAGCCTACACTACATTTGCATGGTTTTTGCAGTGTCACTACAGAGCAGAGTTGGAGGATAAACACTGTCATGAAGAATAACAAGAAAAAATTACCAATAATCATAAAATATATATTCAAATGTATCCTATGCACAAGATTTCAGAGTTTAAACTATACAGGAAGTTTGACAAGGCAAAACTAAGGTTGTTTGGGTGTTCTAAATCTGCATTTCAGTGCAAATATTTAGAAAATTCATTCTGAATGCACAGAGTAAGTTCTGTAATCTTGGAGTGGATATGATATATTCCAGACATAATGCAGGATTCAACTTCTTTGTTAAGTGCAAAATTAAACTCAACCTTAACTATGGAGTCTGTACCAATGCCTTCACAACAAGTCAGTGAGTCATGAACAACATTATTTAAATTCTTTCCTCTGCTGTTCAATATATTTATTAATGATCTGGAAAAGGGAGTAAACAGTGAAGTGGCCAAGTCTGCAGAGGATACAAAATTATTCAAGATAGTTAAGTCCAAAACTGACCACGAAGAGTTGCAAAGGGATCTCACAAAATTGGGTGACTGGGTGACAAATGGCAGATGAAATTCACCATTGAGGAGTACAAAGTAAGGCACATAGGAACAAATCATCCCAACTACATATATATAATGATGGCTTCTAAATTAGCTGTTACCACTTAGGAAAGATCTTGGCATCACCATGGATATTATTCTGAAAACTTCAGCTCAATGTGAAGCAGCAGTCAAAAAGGCTAACGATGTTCGGAACGATTAGGAAAAGGATAAAAAAGACAGAAAATATCATAATGCCGCTATAGAACTCCATAGTGTGCACACACCTTGAATACTGTGACCAGTTCTGGTCACCCCATCTCTAAAAAGATGTAGTGGAACTGGAAAAGGTTCAGGGAAGGGCAACAAAGATGATCAAGGTAATGATTTCCATACAGGGAGAGACTAAAAAGATTAGGGCTGTTCAGCTTAGAAAAAGAGATGACTAAAATGGGATATGATAGAAGTCTATATCTTCATGAATGGTGTGGAAAAAGTGGATACAGGAGTGTTATTTACACTTTTCCACAATACAAAAATCAGGTGTCACTCAATGAAATTAACAGGGAGCAGGTTTAATACAAATAAGAGGAGGTTCTTCTTCACACGGCACACAATTAACCTGGGGAACTCATTGTGATGACCAAAAGTATAACTGGGCTCAAAAAAGAGCCAGATCAGTTCATGGAGGATAGCCACGATAGTCAGGGATGCTTGGGGTGACCTAAACCTCTGACTGCCAGAAGCCAGGAGGGGAAATCTGGGGTGGATCATTCAAACTGCCCTGTTTTGTACACTCACCCTGAAGCTCTGGTACTGGCCACTGTCAGAGACTGGTTACCGGGCTAGATAGACCATTGGTCTGACCCAGAATGACAGTTCTTATGTTCTGATGTTTGCAGAATCAGCGCTAGAGTCTACTGCTAGGTAACAACATGCCTCAAGCAAACATGATTTGCAGATAATGGATTCCTGTAGTCTCCATATTTTTCTGAAATAACATCTCTGCACATTACTTGTAGCTTTGATTTGTTTTATTTGATTCTAGTTTTTTTTTCTTTTTTTTTTTGTTTTTTTTGTTTTTTTAAGGTGAAGAGTGCAGTTGAATGGATTAGTGCTGAAACGAACCTTACACGGTAAATTACATCTACACTATTATTTCTCAAATGAGCTAGTGCCACTTTAAATCAAGCTACTTTTACTTCAGTGTCTTTAATTTTATAAGTGCTTTGCTCCAGAGCTTTCTATTAAGTGAAGTGTTTTTAAATGAGTCTTAAATAATTTAAATATATCTTTTCTGAAGAATATCCCCTTCTAAGCAGGATTTTGTCAATTTTATGTCTTTTAAGAAAAACAAAAACCAGAGAAAGTACTTTATGATTTCATCCACAGCATTATAAAAACAAGAGAAACCGGGCTTTTTTTTAAAAAAAAAAAGCCTCAACATTCAGAAGCAGGCACGAACTGACAAGGATTATAATGTGGTGATTTATTTGCCTTGTTTCCATCTCTTCCTACTTTAATGAAGTCACGAATGAAAGACAAATAAGGGACGTTTCTTATTTTTAATTGGTGTGAAGGGTTGTGTTGTATTTGTTGGCGTTCTGAACCAGGCTACTTTATCATCTTAATTCTACCCTTCCCCACACTCATGCCCCTACAGTTCTCATACTCATATTGTTTCACAATTTTAGATCATTTAAAAAAAAATGGTTTGAAAGCCCTAACTTTCTGCCAGCTCATTCCTGCATAGGTGACTGGAAATGCCAGGTTTCTGCTTGTGGCGCTCCCTCCTGTGGCTTCATTGTGAGGAGGAAAAGGCATTCTGTGCTGCAACCCCTCTATATGGAACTGGAAAGGGATTCAGCCGGCCTAACCAGAAGATCTCGATGGAGATAAAGGCCATCTGTGTGGAAACCCTGTACCTCTCTAAACTGCCTTCCTGGATTCAACTAGTGCCTTTCTCCCTCTTGGAACCATGCTGCCAGGGACTCCTCTACCAGCCCCAGACCCTTCCTCCAGACAGATGTCTGCATTAACCAGTCAAGTTCTACAAAAGCTTCATTAAACTTAAGTTGGAATCCTCACAAGTTGGAGGGGGATGAGTAAAGAGCTACATAGACTGGCCGTCTTACCTGCCCTGACCCCTGTCTCCCAAAGCCCAGCTTCCTCCACACCCATGGATCCCTGGAGGAACATTTGGGGAGGGGAAAGGGAACAATGCCACAGAACAGCAATCCTCTATGTAGGCCAGGATTTTGGCTTCTCCTTGCAGAGAAGGCAGCTTGGACCAAAAATCCATAAAATGATTCCTAAATGGTAGCAGCCAAACCACATCTCAGATATTAGTGAGCAGCGTGATACAGGTACAGTATGAGAGCTACTGGCAATATCCTGTGAGGGAATGGAATTAAAACACTGTTACTACCCCCATCAAGAAGAAAATTATATGGGTAAAATGGGGCAAGGTAAAGAATTATTAACACAACAGCGACAAAGGTGGGCTATATGATACGCCTTCCTTCGATATGCACTAACTAGTTCATGAGACAACATAGGAGTGAGCAGCAACTCACCCTCCACCCGTTTGGTGGTCAGTAAATTTAGGTGAGCAGTCACCTTATTTCACCCTCCCTTATTAAGTTCTTGCACTTCTCTGTTAGGCAACTAAGAATGGAATAAGTTGGATGGTGACTATAAGTTTTGCATGATCTCTAATTTTCCAGCAATATTGCTAAATAAGTCTTTGTACTGTACTATTGGAGAAAGATGGATGGATCAAACTCAGACTCTGTGTCAATAGATAAACAGTGTAAACTCCGTTGATTTACCCAAAGGCCCGTGTGCTAGGCCTGAATTTGCCTTGTTTCATTTTAGAGTAAATCTCAAGGACAAATGTCTGTATTTTGTCCTGCACTGTTAAGTCTCCAGCACTGAGCAGATGACAACTGCAACTTAATTGGCTTAGTCACTGACCTGCTGGTTTGTGAAATACATCCAAGACTGCAATGGGCCTTCTCTTTGGGGCAATGCAACACCCTTGTGTCTTGAAATTGCATTGTGATAAGCCTTTGAATGTCTAGCCCCAGAACTCCCCTTTCAACTTCACAGCCCTGTACGAATAAGGCCACCCCAGGGGCATGCCATGATAGAAAGAGGCGTGCAGATATTTGTACTCTGGGAAAAATATAAGTGGTGGGTATTACTTGAGACATTTTTCTTCAGATATGAGTGTACACACATATACTAACATGATATTACTATTTGCTCAGGATAAGGGATAAATGTAGTTTCTGGAGCAGATATGTAAAGTAAGAGCAGGGAGCTGAAAGGCAAGAGAGTGAAGAATGACTAAGCAAGTGCCTAGAAATATTAAAGGGCTGTTATTTGTCTCTGTGTTTGAGATTTTGCCTACACAGTGCCCTCAGATGCAATACTACGCATCAGAAAAGGTGACATTCTTTGTCTAACCCTTTAATATCTTGATGGGCTGAACACGCTTTTGGATACATACACAATGATCACTTGTTCAACGTGAGGGTTGAGTCAGGGAATGAATCATAAAAATACACATCTTACCATACTAAAAAGGTTCTCGGATACCATGGTGCTGATAAATTGAATTCTACACTATTCCTATTGACAGATTTTACAAATCTGCCCCATTAACATATTTGTAGATCTCACTCCATACATGAATGTGAATGATATTTATATTAACAGCAGCATTATTCCTCTGAACGATTTGCAAAGAAATCAGAGATGATAAAGAAGCCACACCATAAGTAAGATAGAGCCAAAAATATAAGGAAGGACAAAGGGGTCACAAAAAACTGTGAACTGATGCTCAATTTAGGCCAGACCCTGTTCTGTCCTGTACACAGATACATGGGAGTAACCAGGTATAAAGTGCTTCCTTGTGCCAGCAACCAACACGACCATTACAGGGCAAGAGGGGAAGCACACTCTGCACAGCGTCTACGTTCCCAGACTGAACAAGAGATGGGAGGACAGCCTTCCCCTCTACAACTCACAGGTCAGCATACCTGTCCTGATGCATCAGTAACTGCATGCTGCACCTGATATTGACTTGGAGCACTTTACTACTTCTCCAGAGCAGTAAGGAAACCAGGAGGGAGACTGTGAATCCTAGAGTTACAATATTTCCTAGGCAACTCCAGAAAAACACAACAGTATGCAGCCTCATTGCTCAGAGCAGACTGAAAGCTTATCACATATTTATAATAATAAAATCATAATTAATAATTAATAAATATAAATCACCTTCAGCTGAGATACTAGGGGTTCTGTACAGCTGAAATATAAAACCTACCAGCCACAAGAGAAGATTAAACCAGATCATGTAATAACCACAAAACAAAATTTTTTTAAAGTAACAAATCGTTAAAGTTCCTCTTCCTCTCCAAGTGCAATTTTTATTTTTAGTAATAACCAGAGAGAGAGAATGAATGGCTCTATAGCCCCTGCTCATGGCATTCACCTGAGGGGAGGACAGCCAGGTTCCAGTCCCTGCTCCAATAAAAATTTAAATTATTTATACAAAATAGAACAGCTTCAACAGAAGAGACAGAAACCCATCCCAGAATACCAAATATCCCAGTGGTTAGGCACTCACCTGGGATGAGAGATTTGGGTTCAAGTCCCTACTCCAGAGCAGATGTGGTATTCAAACCACATCCCAGGTAAGTGCCTTGGGCTATTGAGTATAAAGGACGTACTGCCACCATCTCCTCCTCGGTTTGGTGAAAAACTGAAACATGTCAAAGCAAACTATTTCAATGTTTCCAAATTTTTTCTTTCCGACCAAAACAATCCACCAGAATGGACCCGAGTTCACTAAATGTTTCAGTGGACCCAAATCTGCATTTTTCAGAAAAAGAAGATTCAGCCAAAAAAAAAAAATTCACCCAGCTGTAGTCTCCACATTGTTTTGGAGGGGAAAATAATGACAAAGAAAAAGCATCCTGATCCTAGAGTCCACTTGCTCTGCCACTACACATCAGGAACCCCATCAACTAAGACACACCAGTGTAAGTCTGAGGAAAATCAAGCCCATAAAATTTTGTAGCAATGTGTGTGATGTGTGTATTTTAGTCAATATGCTATGTTGTGTGCAATATATCTGAGTTACAATTCTGTTAAAAATTTAACTTTGCATTCTTGACATTTATGCACATAAAATCTTAATCAAAAGGATGCATTAATGTAGATTTCTGCACTTGATTTCCTTGTTTTTAAGGGAATTAAAAAAATACAAAGGAAAAAGAAACAGGATTGATAAAAATCTGAATGTGAGCTGGGATATTCAAATCACCCCACATTCAAATCTCTGTCTGCGTCCATAGACAGTCTTTTGTTTTATTCTTAAATTGTAAGTTCTCTGGGGCAGGGATTGTCTTTTTGCTTTGTGTTTGTACAGCACCTAGCACAATGAGATCCTGGTCTATGACGGGGGCTTCCAGATGCTACAGTAACACAAATAATAAATTTTCTAGGACTTAATAATCAAATAAACGGACTAGTGAAGTAAACAGTTGAGAGGTTTTTTTGGTCGGAAGGAGGATAAGGTCATTGCAGAGTGAGGAACAAGGGGCTGCATGGGGCTTTTGAAAATGCTTGTCACTCTGGTGGGTGGAGCATTAGGCAGGTGGGAGATGGTCAGGTTGGGATTGTTTGTCACTTGGTAGGAGTCCTCAGACAACTTTCCATCCTCTCTACCGCTAACCATAGCCTTACCATCTCTCTATGTTCTTCTCCATCAAAACGATCTCTCTTCCTTTGTTGTACCCCACTCCCTTTCTTGAAAGAGCCTGGGGCAAAGCTACCCCTGTGCTGTGCATGGTGTAGTGTGACTGCTTTGAACAATATGTACCCTGAACAATATGAATCTGGAGCGTTCCACATCTGGACTGGCCATGCTCAGAGCTTCTGTATGTCTGGAGTTCTGAATAATGAAATAAAGCTTTTGGGGGAGCCTGAAATATCCTCACTTTCCTAAGCAGGCACTAGTCTGTGAGCTCCTGTCATTGTATCATTTAACTTTTCCTCAGTAGCTGAAACTCACATAGACATGAACATATTCTTGGCAACATCTCTAAGTTTTGACATTGATTGGGGTTTCCTATTCGTTTTCTGCCAACAGGAATGGCATAATCGTCAATGAATAAATCATTTCTCGAACTAGAAGGGCTACCAAGTAACTAAAACATCGCTTATCATAACCCGGAAAAAAATATTTCCTACTGGAAGTGCCATGAGCATTCTGAACCAAAAGAAAAAATATTAAGGACCATACTTACTATGTGTCGTGCTGCAAAGACTCCATCAACTATTGCACAACAGAATGCTGCTACCACTCCAAAGCTGATAAATACGATGGATGCTACCAACTAGAAAGAGAAAAGAGGATTTAACAACTTGTTCAATGCAATTCTTGAGACACAATTATAAAACAAATTGCTTTGGCAAACTAGAACGAGACGTTTCACTTGTGTCATCAAATGTAATCACTTAGTTTGCCACCAATTCAGTGAGAATACCGGTGGCACAAGGCAACAAGGCAGAAATTCCTGCAGCTACCAGTACCGCTGAATTGATATAAAACCCAGTTTGTTGGAAAAGCTTAAATCTTTCCATTAAAAATTAAAAAAAGCTGCAAGAGCTATTAAATGCAATGGTGATTTCTCCTAAATCAAGTGTATCAAATAAACCAGCAGTGGTCTCTGTAGGGTGCATGGCAAAGACAAAAGCCACTTCCCCATTGGCTCATATCAATCTGTAAAGTATTGCTACAGCAGCAATTCACACACACAAATAAGAACCTTGCAACAAGCTAATAACCAGCCAAATGCACATCCGTCAACTGTAAGAAAGCTTTTGCTACCCCAACCAGTTTATTTATTCTTTTTCCCTTAGAAAAATCCAAGGACTAAAGTTATATTCCATGTTTAGCTCCTCCACATTGTTTATAAGATTTTCCAAAACTGCCTGGAATCACCTCATTTCCTCTGGAGTTTGTTTAAACATTTCCCAACATTTAAGATGTTGGGAATACATTAAGTGAAGCATTTTATTTATTTAAATCAAAACAAAGTAGAAATACCATCAAAATATCCCAACTTTGAAATGCCCTAGTACGCTACAATTAAATGTTATAGCACATCATTCACACTATATCATAATACTCATCAGCTACAATAATGGAAATGTAGCTAAGTACAATAGACAAAGTGATGTATCAATGGTTGGTAAGAAGTGCTGGAGTGGCAGGGAAACAGAGTGTAAGAAAAGGAGCTCTGGCAATTTGTACACTTACAGGTGCCCTTTCAACCTTTTAAGCCATCTAAGTCAATTAATATACCTTAAATAATTATTTGCCCCGACAATCTTCTCACCTTGACGCTGATCCTATTTACCTCTATGTACTGAGAGGAGTCCCACTGATCGCAACAGGGCTTCTCACAGAATATAAACTTAAGCATTTGCATAAGTCTTTGCAGGATCAGAACCTTTATTCCTAAGGTGCAGTGGGGGAGGTTTAAGGTTTATTTTATTATTTAATATGAGCTCTCCCCCACATTGACTCCAATAGAGACCAACTCTCCCTTTACAGGAGCTGGTGCCAGTAACTGCAGGAGGCAGGTGACACTATACAGATCCTTAGGGGTTGTCTACACTTACTGGGGGATTGACGTGCGGCGATCGATGCATCGGCGGTTGATTTAGCGGATCTAGTGAAGACCCGCTAAAGCGACCGCTGATTGCTCTCCCATGGACTCCTGTCCTCCACCAAATTGAGAAGAATAAGGGGAGTAGACGGGAGAGCGTCTCCCATCGACATCACGTAGCGTGGACCCCACGGTAAATAGATCTAAGCTACGTCGATTTGAGTTATGCTATTCCCGTAACTCAAATTGCATAGCTTAGATCGAATTTTCCCTTAGTGTAGATAAGGCCTTATTCTCACCATCATGGAATCTTCTGTCTTTAAAGATTTTCATTGAAATGGGCATCCTCGAAGTGGCTATGGGTTTTCCCCCCTCTGCTCTCTCCCAAGTCTCTTACTCAGTCTGAATCTAAACTATAGAGGTGGAAGGAAAGCACATTGGAGCAGCAACGGGGGAGTCGTTGGTCTTCCTGTGTGTTTTATAGTGCCTAGCACATTTGTTTTGCTACCACAATATAAACAACAATCATAATCTGCAACTGCTGGTTTTCATCTTACAAGTCTACTAGCGACAGCTCTGGACTTCATTTCAATTATCTCATTAAGATTGTAATTAAAATCAATTAAGGACATATTTATTCACGGAACAGAAGGGCCAGTGTTGCCCTTCTCTTAACAGATAGAGACCAATTCTTATGCCAGCCACACACACTCAATAACAGTTGCTTATTCTTAGTTAAGTATTGGGCTCAGTAGACTTGGGTTTGCCTATGATCCAATGAGCACTATCACTAACATCCTCCTCCAAGCACATAATTCATTACTTAAAAACATGTTACAAAAATATTACACAGCTGACACATCAGCCACACTAAGACAACACATAATTCCCAGTACTCTAAGCATGCATTAAATTGATACAAAGGACCAATAAAGGCCAGAGCAGCCTCATTGGCAGAAGCTATTAAGGAGACACATGCTCAGAGTAGTTCACAACTGCCCTGGCTAGAACTCTTTTCAGGCCATTGCCACCACTTATTTTTGGGACTTCACTGGCCACCATGTGCCTTTTGGTGAAGGAGAGGTTTTGGATACTTTCTAATACTGCAACCTCCCTCCACTCAGAGAACTTATTTCTCCAGGGACTCTGTACCTGGGTTTGTATCAGCAGAATTCAGCGTACACATAAACTGAACCTGGCTCACAGTTCCCACCTGCAACTTTAACCAAAGAAAGAAAGAAACAAACTATAACAGCACCTTTAACACACAGTTCCATTAGAAAGAACAGGAGTACTTGTGGCACCTTAGAGACTAACAAATTTATTTCAGCATAAGCTTTCGTGGGCTACAGCCCACTTCTTCGGATGCATAGAACGGAACATATATTGAGGAGATATATGTATGTGTATATATATCTCCTCAATATATGTTCCATTCTATATGCATCCGAAGAAGTGGGCTGTAGCCCACGGAAGCTTATGCTCAAATAAATTTGTTAGTCTCTAAGGTGCCACAAGTAATCCTGTTCTTTTTGCAGATACAGACTAACACGGCTGCTACTCTGAAAGTTCCATTAGAGAATTTTGAAAATGTCTGTTATTTGCTATATTGACAGTAATTTCTCCTTTAAAAGCACATGATGTACCCAAGAAAAATCCAGGTCTGAATTATCAAACTGGCCCCTAAAACGGCACTCACACATTCCATATAATACATTCATTTGCATGCACAAGCCTCATATTTGAATTTCAAAATACACACACAGAAAATTTGCTGGCATGGCATCAGAGACCCATTTGAAAAATTTGGCCCTCTTTATTTCTGTTTAAGCCTTTATTTTTAAATATGTTATTTGCTTGCTGTAGAGCCATTATTCTCCATCATATTCTGTCACTGTTATGTTAATACATATTGACTTATTTTAAAAATTTAAGCCAGTGGGTGGGTAGGTAGAGAATCTTATAGCACATCCTTGTGTAATAGCAGATTTTTAGGCAGACACGCATCAATTCCATTTAAGATTGAGGTGACTCATTCCCTGAATTTGACAAACTAGACAGAAGCCTTCTCCCAAACCAAATTGACTGGCCTATGCTATCGTTTAAGCCATGCTGGGCAGAAAGCCAGTTTGTGCAGACCTTATGTAGACTTTCCCACTTTCCCTGTACTTTCTTTCTGTTCCTCAGTGGTTTTATGGCATATTCCATACTCCCTTCCTGCTCCTTCTGTACCATCCTTCTCTCTTCTGGACTCTTTGGAAATCCTGATAACCACTATAAACAAACACTCACTGGGAAAGACAGACTTCTTTGTTTTGATCCATCCATCTTAAGAACATAAGAACAGCCATACTGAGTCAGCCCAAAGGTCCATCTAGCCCAGTATCCTGTCTTCCAACAGTGGCCAATGCCAGGTGCCCCAGAGGGAATGAACAGAACAGGTAATCATCAAGTGATCCATCCCCTGTTGCCCATTCCCAGTTTCTGGCAAACAGAGGCTAGGGACATCATCCCTGCCCATCCTGGCTAATAGCCATTGATGGACCTATCCTCCATGAATTTATCTAGTCCTTTTTTGAACCCTTTTATAGTCTTGGCCTTCACAACACCCTCTGGCAAGGAGTTCCACAGGTTGACTGTGTGTTGTGTGAAAAAATACTTCCTGTTTGTTTTAAACCTGCTGCCTATTAATTTCATTTGGTGGCCCCTAGTTCTTGTGTTATGAGGAGTAAATAACACTTCCTTATTTACTTTCTCCACACCAGTCATGATTTTATAGACCTCGATCATATTCTGCCTCCCCCTTTGTTGTCTCTTTTCCAAGCTGAAAAGTCCCAGTCTTATTAATCTCTCCTCATACAACAGCCGTTCCATACCCCTAATCATTTTTGTTGTCCTTTTCTGAACCTTTTCCAAGTCCAATATTTTTTTTTGAGATGGGGGGCGACAACATCTGCACACCGTATTCAAGATGTGAGCGTATCATGGATTTATATAGAGGCAATATGATGCTATAATAAATCACTCATGTAACTTGGCGCTTTAATTTAAAAACAAAACAACAGTTCACAATCAATTAATCATATACAAATATTCATTTTTAACTATTATCTAATATTTATACAAAGCTTTTCATCCTGAAGAATAACACTGAATACAGCACATACAATTAGAATTTTAACAAAGAAGCTGTTTTGGATTAACACCAGTGAATAAAAGTAAATTATTGGCTTTTTGAACACCTATAATTTCATAATAATTTCCCTCTAGCTGATGCCTTACATAGAGTACCATGTTTTACCCTAGAGCAAATCACTACATATTCATTATGAAGCCCTGAAAGAGTGAAGTTAGACTTTAAAACTTCACATCCCATAACTACAGCAACATTGGTGGACACCAGTGTCTTCAAGCAGAAAAATTGATAGTGTGACAGTACCAAATTATGATCTTGCAATCCTGCATCATGTGATATATACATATGGGGTAATATTGTACCACCCACTTTGAAATAAAATGCCTCAATGAAATCAATAGAAATTCTGCTTAAAAACTGATGGCACAATATGGCCCATGTCTTTCAAATGACATAATTCATGGGTGCTTTTTTAATATATCCTTTCATCTCTTCATGCACACAGAGCTATCATGAAAGTTTATTCTAGTTACTTATGGGATGTTGGACTGTGCTGTCACAGTGTAAGTAAAGTTGCTAAGACTTATGGTCTCTTTATCTGAAAGACAGTGGACATACAAAAACCCTAAATCAAGCCAATCTATATGAAGCTCCAAGATATCTCTATCTTGTTTTTCAAGCCATAGCAGTCACTCAAATAATTAGTGTATTCATCCGAGTGCTACCAAATTGCCTATCTGAGCTGAGAATGAATTACTGGAACCTGACCCAGAGTTGCCTTTCCTATTTCACACATGAGCAACTTATTGATGATTTACACTCCAAAATCAATGTTTTCCCTTCACGAGAATCACTTAAATCATCTAACAAGATTTTGCTAACTTTCAGCTTCAGAATTCCAATACTGAGTTCATCTATAAGAAATGCCTACATAAAGGTACCCAGTAAACTGGTTTTGTAAAAAAATTGTGGGGTTAATTCTGCAGCCCTCCTTCACGTTAATGATCATTTACCCATGCAAACACTTTCATGGATTCAAAAAGATTGACTCTGGTCTAGATTCTGCCACCCTTACTCATATTGAATAGTAATTTAGGGTAGCATTCTTACTTAGGCACCTAACTCCCATTAAAACAAAACGGGGAGGGAGTTAGGCATCTATACACCTTTGTGACTCCCTCCCTTACTCTGAGTGATCTCCTACAGAAATTAATACAACAACTTGTGGAGTAAGGTAATATGTGGTGTGAGTGAAGATGACAGAATGAGGCCTTACTTCAGCTGGTTCTTTTGGTTCATTCAAAATTTATGTAAAATATCTCCAGATACAAAAAAGATTAAAAGAAACAGAAAGAAAACAGAACAAAGAATATCTTAAAATAAAATTACAGACTAATATTGTCTCTCCAACTCTATTTTTCTTAGTGAGACAAAAATCAAACTACAAAATGAGATACTTCACAAAAAATGCAGCTAAGACAGCAAAGTGAAGAAAACTTGTAAATTCAAAAGCTTATTCTTATGACTGCTAGAGTTGTTATATTACTGAACATTCCAACTGTTGGTCATTGACAGGGAAAGAAGAGCAGTAGTAAATAAATTGTAATGGACAATTTTACTAAGTGGCAGCCAGTGAAAAATAGGGGTCAATTTAAAAAAAAATAACAGGTTCAGATCAATGACAGAATCTCATATACATCTTAATATTGGCCATCATGTTTTACATGGTAAGTTCTTCTTTATTAATAAGAATTCCTTTTAACATTGATTCAGTAAAAATATCTGCTTTAACTGTTATATTGCTATGCAACTGAACTTTTCCACCTCTATTATTATTGGAACATATTATTGGCACTGGTACAGAATACAATAATTTGGTTGTTTCCAGGGGAAACATGTACAGTCAATTAATAGACAGTGAAAACTGTCTTAAGTGAATAATCAAAAGAAAAACATAAATCAGCTGTTTAAACAGAGATATTTTTGAAAAAAGGACCGGACTAGCGCTCTGTATCAAACAGTCCTGCAAGCATTTACTACTGGATAGAGAGTCCACTATCATGACTAGCCCCACTGAAATATAAACAGCTGAAATATAAAATACTAAAATGGGAAAAGCTAAAGAAAGGGTAGATTAGTGAACAGTTGTGTTCTAAGAAAACAGATGTGTCGGTTTCACTGTGTAAGACTCTATCCGTATTAGAAATCTCATGTCTTCTTATTAGTCATATAGCACACTGGGTGTGCATGACTTACTCAATAGACAACATCAAAGTATTCCCAAATTTTGAACACCCATTTTTGAAGTTTTGGATACTGTCAACTCTGAGTTCTTGTGCAATCAATAAGAGTGCTGGGCCTTCTCTTCAGCCTACCTGACTACGAGGAGCACAAGTGGTCACCATGTTGCCCCAACTCTGCCTCTCTGGAAGCAGCAGAACCTGAAATGTTTCCTTCTTGCTCACCATTGCAGACATGGCTAACACTCGTGCGATGTGAGATACCCTAGAATGCAATGGGCCAATCTCGAACCCATGCACATACTCCTCCATCTCTCAATAACATGCAATGCCATTGACCATGAAGTCTAACTAATGAGATTGTTCACCCCTCTTAAACACCTGGCAGGTGACTGGAAGACCACTGAGCTGGCTTTGATACTTACTATTGATTGCACCCAAAGGGTTGCAAAAGACAACTGCTGACATATCTCAAAAGGTCTAATCTGTGGAGTTCCACAGGACTCAATACTCTCCCCTAGCCATTTATATAAAATCGCTAGGAGAGATTTTGTCCTACCTCAGGCTTAAAATCAGCCCGCAGACAATATCCAGTTTTATCTAGGGTTCATGTCAAATGCAAAAGCCATCAGCATACTGGTTTCCCAATGCCTGAATGAAATTAGCAGCTGGACGAATGAAAGCTAGCTGAAGTTAAACTTTGGAAAGACAGGCTATAAAATTCTAGAAAGTTTGGCCAAGCCAGTTGGTTCCCCCCTACACACATAGAAGGGTATATAAGACCATTGGGTCTCTTCACAATGGCAGCTCAAGACAGTGGGTGGTAGTGAGTGAGCCTGTTCAGTGAGAAAGATGAATAGCCTGTAGTGGGGAAGAAGGTAATGGGGAGTAGCATGTTTTGGTATGAGAGGGTGCTTTACAAGTTTTGGAGACTTTTATAAAGTGCACCCAAATTCTGAACCTTAAAAGTTTGCCTCTGCTGACATAACTTTCATATTTTAGATCAATGTGTAGTGCCTCTCGGTATGAATAAACTACCTCAGTGTATGATTTTGTTACATGCTGGTACCCCACCGTCTGCCTTCAAGGAAAAGTACAGCCCTGTAAGTCCTGCTAGGCTCAAGATTGTGGCTCTGATATGTACCTGGCTCCTTCATGGTTCTGAATCAACCATTCCTTGTCTATACTCAAAGACAATATCTAAATTAAGATTGTTGTTATAATCACTTGTGAGTGCTGGATGCTTCTCAAGATACATCACCCTCTGCTTTTAGGCTAAGCCGCTCAATCTCTAGAAAATATATGGATTTTTTTTGTTTTCTAAATCATTACTGCATAAGACGTAAGTAACATTATATCTAACAAGAACATTTTACTCATGGTAAATGGTTGCTTTTGCATTGAACAGGGTCTGGCGTCTGTGTACTGTGCTCCTCATCAAATCTCCCTGTTTTTTCGCCCCCAAGTAGAGGCAGAGTCACAATTATCTGCATCAATGTAAATTGAGAAACACTGTCATCTGATGCCTTTTGGTCTGAAAGGAGAAGGCACTGAAATAGCTGCATATGTGTTACACCACAGGTTTTCAAAGCACTTTATATAGTCAAATTGGGCACAGCAAACACATTTAATAAAGAACTACAGGAGGCAATCTGTTGTAGCTGTCCCTAAAACTAACTTATCAGATGTATAGTTTGGTTCTGTGGAGCTTTTAGTACTTATATTTCCATGCATCTCTAAGTTTAGTGCTCAAGATGTAGTCAAATAAGGTCATTGCACTTTTTCAGCTCACCGGTTAATACCGTAAAAGCAGAAGTTTACAAACCGGTTGCATACTATATCACCATCCACAACATACAAGGACTTTCAATACCTGGCACAATCCTCACCAAGAACTGCATCTGTTACTATGGCAACTAAACAGGGACACAGATTAATAACCTGTAAAACTAAGAGAATAAAACACATTGCATTCTGCTTGAGGTGCTGCTACCAGTAGAGAGCCACCTGTGTTGTCAGATATAAAAAAAAATATCTTCAATTGTTAATTAACACTCTGATTTGGGGCCTCTGCCTCCTCTTTTGCACAGACTTCTTCACAACAGCAGCTTTTGCCACCATCATTAACTGAAACCATTGCTCTGCCTCTATGGAGAGAATTTAAACAGGCCAGACTTTTATACCAGTGCTCACTCTTGGGTTATTAAGGAGGCTTATCGCTGCACTAGGTAATGTGCCTCACAATTTATGGCCTGTCAGCCCATTCTTTCCAAAGGTCGGTTCTTCAGTAATAGCATTGCTGTAATGGAGACTTTGCTCGAGAGCTGTCAGACCACAGGAGATATGATTATGTCATGTGCTGGAGCTTCATTATTCATTAATGTCAATTCTAGTTGTAACACAGAGTACAATTACCGGAATTTCTAATGATGAAAGAATTTTGTGGTTGTTCATCCAGTGCCTGTGGGTTTGTTTCTTAGACTGGCCTCCAGATCAGGGAGGGGAAAAAAATCCAAATACTATTATGTTAAATTACAGCACTGGGAACTGAAAGAACCAGAGGTAGAAAACTATAATTTGTGAAGATAAGAACTCAGCTGTATCAGCACATGCTTTTACCTTAAGGAACGTCCTGCGTAACTAAATATGGGACTTTCAGTACCGATTTCAACTTTCAAATTTAAACATTACATATTGAAAAATGCATTCAGCCCTCTCCAAAAGAAAATCTACATGGCCTTCTGAATGGCACAACTGGGGGAGCATTCTTGGCCACTTGCATAATGGCACAATTAATATTATTTAGCTGATTCAAAGGAGGACATACCTGGAAGCAACACAGGCAAATCTGGCTTAGCTAGACCCTAAAAACCTATTTATGATATGGCTAGAACAAATTGGTAGGCAAGAGTGTCTAGCCATCAGATAAGGTGATGGAGTCAGGAGAGCTGGCTCTTCTTGCCAACATCATCACAGTATGTCTGCTTGGGCAACTCCTTTACCCTTTTGGTGCCTTAATTTCCTCCATCTATGACCTGGAAATAACACTCACTTTTGAAAAGAGCTTTCAGATACTTAAATGAAAAGTGTCATGTAAGTGCAAAGTATTTTTAGAAGTTTAGGCAATGAAACAAGTTTGTACAAACATAATGGGCTTGGTTCCCCACTATCTGGCAGTTTGATTAGTCATTCACCTCTGTCCAATCTGAGGATGAAGTGGGTGTAGAAACACTACCTACTATTTTGATTTGGTAGCATTTTACACTCATTTTGCTTAAAGGTCTGGCTACATCACGTATAAGGCAAAGGAGAATCAGATCCAATAGCTTTGCACCTCAGCAAATGGCACACCAGCGTCACAGAAGAGGTAGCTCATACCTTGCAAAGTGCTTTTCATAGAGATAACTGGTATCTTAAAAACCTGAGGACTTCCTTCCACTTCCCTGACTCTGAATGTTTTCTTGAGTGTTTTAGGAGTTTAGGATATTGGATTAACATGACATTTGAAAGAGTGGAGCTGAGTCAGTTAGGGATATTGAAAACAAAGAAATGTCTTATCATGGTTGTGACAGACTGACAATTATCTGCAATATCCTGAATGAACTTAAACCTTATTGAATAAGTTTTAAAATCTTTGGAGTCCATTGTATTAAGAATGCAATTGTGTATGTGTTATTGGGGAAATGTATGTATTTGCATGGGAAGGGCAAATAGGAGAACAGCAGGGGGTGAGTAGGTAAATTCGCTCAGGTTGTAATATCTAAAGAGAAGTGCCTCCCACCCCCCAAAGAGGTAAACGGACAACACCTCTGCTCCATGGAAGGCCCCAAACCTAAGGAAGGGTCAGAATGACCGGGCCGGCCAGAATCCAAAGCTTCTTAGCATACGTGTAGATCCTTTTATTGTTTGTAATATGTATTATCTGTAATTCTTTTTAACTTAAGAATAAAATAAGTTTGCATAGGAAGAACTGCATGGTATCTTATAATTGTTGACAATCTCTCCGACACCAGCCTCTGAAGAGAAAGCTAGCAGAAGTCCTTGGGCAACCTGTCTCTGCTGGGAGATACACAGAGAAGGCAAGGAACTGTTCAGCCTGGAAATACCTCAGTCAGAAAGGAGAGGCGCAGGTCTCCACACAAGACAGGTAACAATAGGGCAGCTGCAAGACTGGAAGTGGGTGCCTTTGCTGAACCACTGAGGGGAAATACATGTGTAGTTGCCTTGAACTATGAGGAGGAGGAAGTTTACAAAGATGCAAATAATCAAAGCCCATCAGAGAAAGCTGTACTCCCTTCCATCCCGCTCCGGGTTCTGCCATTTCTTTTATATCTGCAGAACCAGAAAGCAAAACAATTGCATGAGAGCGATAGTATTGTCTGGAGCTAAAAAGCATAGGATTGGGAGGCACGATGTCCTGAGCTCTGGTTTTGGCTCCACCACTGACATTATGTGTGGCTTTGGGCACGTCCATTTACCTCAGTTTTCACATCTGCAAAATGAGGATAATAATGCTGGCCTTACAAAGATGTTGTGTGGATAAAAAGTTAAATATTTGTAAAGAACTTTGCAAATGTAGGACCAAATTCTGCTTTTGATTTTCCTAGTGTAAATCTGAGTGACTCCATCAAAGTTAATGGAGTTATTTAGATGTACAGTAGTGTAACTAAGAGAAGAGACTGACCCATAAAGCACAAAACGCCAAGTATTATTACAAGTGCTACAGTGATGTAATTAGAAACATATGTAATAACGTAAATGTATAATTCTAGTTCCAGTGGAGTTAAATCAATTTACATCAGATGAGGATCTGGTCCAATACCTTCTTTCAGAGGAAAATGTAATAACAAAAAAATGTTAATATTGTTTAATTTGTTTGTTGAGTATGTAAACTATAAAATATATATAGGAAAGAAATTTTTCACTTACAAACTATACCATTCTTCCAGTTACAGCTTTTCCTCTATAGCTTTTATGTTTGAATCTTGGTGACTACAAAAATAAAACATAGTTTTTAGTTACAATGAATAAATGATGAAGACTGGCTTTTGGTTTGCACTATTTTGTTCTTTGGGGTCAAGGGACACTTTTGTTTTCCTCTCTGTGAAGAAGTCCACTGTTTGGTAAAATGTCAGGAATAATTAGGCAAAACAGTGACAGAAAAATCCCAATGGAAATAACAGAGACACGGAAGAACTCCCAGGAGAAATCTTGAGAAAACTTACATGAATCAAAATGCACAACTGCTTAGATAAACTAAAGTGTGGGGAATGGACATCAAGAGCCACACCAGAAGTATCAATTATTTTGCTGGATGAAAAAAATAATTTAATCCTCTTTCATATTATGGACTACATTTCCCCCTCAGAAAATGCCTTTCATAACATTGCACACGCTGGCAGGCTCAATAGTCAGAGGCACGATATACAAGGGTTCTTTTTAGACACTAAAGCATGTTCTTATTTATCTCTACTTTTTTCCCTCCAGTGATACTGATAGAAACCAGTCAACTTTCTCAGACACTTATTTAGTGGCAACAATTTCCACTCAGAGCTACACTCCCACATAATGACAATGGGAGTCTAGCACCGTCTGGAACATCTAACCCCGGGGTCAGGAGATGAGGATCAAGAGTGGGCAATAATATCAACCCTCCAGCTGCACTGGCTAGGAGAACTGAGCCAGCAGAGTGGGTAACACGTTATAAAAGGGGACAGCAAAGGATACTCAAGCCTGCTTATCTCCAACATTCGCAGAGGCATTGCCAATTCTTTGCGACAGGGACTGTATCTTTACTAGTTATGTAAAGTGCCATGCACACCTGTGGCACTATATGCAAAAATTTAATGCTAATAATGCCTCTGGGAGTGACTACCTGTAACAGGGCCGGCTCCAGGCACCAGCAAAGGAAGCAGGTGCCTGGGGCGGCCAATAGAAAGGGGTGGCACTCCATCCATTATTGGGGCGGCATGTCCGGCGGCAGCTCAAGCGCTCCGCTTTAGCCTTCGGCGGCAATTCGGCGGTGGGTTCTTCACTCCGTCTCTTCCTCTTCGGCGGTAGCTCAATCTGTGTTACACCCCCCCGCTGCTTGGGGAGGCAAAAAAGCTGGAGCCAGCCCTGGCCTGTAAGCAGTTTCTTCATTACCTACCTCAGTGGGGCATTTTGAAGTTTAGCCAGTGTTTATAGAGCAATTTGAAGATGTAAAGTACTATAGAACTGCTAAGACTATTATTTATTATGGAGTACAAGCCAGTGTGGTTCTGCTTCATTTACTTCTCTGTTTTTATACCAGCATCATCAATGATGTTTGCAAAGTGCTGGGTATTGTTTGTTAGTCAACTTATGATCTGTCTTCTGCCAGAGCAGTACATAAAGTATTACCAGTTCTATATAAACAGACACAGAGGCTGTATTTTGTTTTCTAAATTATTGGTGATGGGAGGGTGAAGGAAGATTATTCACCATCAGATTATGTTATGATAAATCGAATTTGGGGCTTAACATACTTGATGCAGCTTCCATTGGGCTTGCAAACTCTATCTGCATATGCAAATTAGGCAATTACACAGGCATGCATATGACCATTGCTATTTTCAATTGCTCTTAAAAGAAGCCTTCTTTCATCTCTCCATTCATCTCTTGCATAGCAGTATCACTGACTGACTTCAGTCTAGGTTTCATTCTGACAATAGCAGAGAAACCATTCTCCAGAGGCATTAAAGTCTTCCTCTTTCCACTGATATTGCCTCTTTTGGCTTCATTTCAGCACAGCCTTCCCTGGACTTACATAGCTATGCAGGCATATCTAGTTCCTTCTTGTCGTGGTTCTATTCTTAAGGGTCTCTCTATCTGGGAATGGCTCCTCTTCTGCTTACATGGGGGATTCCACCAGTGCCCTTTGCGCTTTTCTCCTCAGCCCTCTCAGCCTCTCTATTTTTAACTTTAGACTTACCACTGTTGTGCTGAAGATATTCTGCTGTAGATATCTTTTGACACTCTGCTTCTTTTGAATAAGGAAATGTGGGGCTTCAATTCAGTTTCCTTCAGCTAAATGCTTCAAATAAAGAAGTTCTTTTCTTGAAGAGAAGCATCCTCAAACACATCTTCATTCCCTTCACCTTCCTCTATGATTTATGCATCTTGCTTGCTTCCACAGTCCATCATCTTGAACTCTCCATCTGCTCCAACTTCTGTCTGCACCTAGTATCTTAAAAATTGTAACTCCCTTCTCTATGCCCTTCACACACACACTTACAGCAGCTCTTAATAAACAATCATACTACCTCCCAGGAATTCAGTTCAAGATTGTCCTGGTTTTTAAAATTCTCCATGGGCTTGTTTCAGTTTACATCATATACCTTCTCTCTCTTTATTCTCCTTCCCCTTCTCTCTGTATTTTAGCATTGTTCTGACCATTTTGAGCACAAGAGCTTCCTTCTCTGAAGTTCTAACTTATCAACACCCTTGTTGAATTGTGAACACCAGAACTGGACACAGTATTTCTGCAGTGGTTGAACCACTGCCAAATACAGAAGTAAAATAAACTCTCTATTCCTACTTGAGATTCCCCTGTTTATGCATCCAAAGATGACATTAGCCTTTTGGACATAGTGTCACACTGGAACATTATGTTCAGTTGATTATCCACCATGATTCCCAAATCTTTTTCAGAATAATTACTTAAAGACTCAAAAAACACATTCTTTGTTCCTAGAGGTATATACTTAGCTTACACTTAGCTGTAGTAAAATGCATATTGTTTACTTGTACCCAGTTTATCAAGTGATCCAGATTGCTCTGTACCAGTGACCTGCCCTCTTCATTATTTATCGCTCCCCAAATTTTGGGATCATTTGCAAACTGTGGCCTGGTCTACACTACGACTTTAATTCGGATTTATCAGCTTTAATTCGAATTAACCCTGCAACCGTCCACACAACGACGCTATTTATTTCGATGTAAAGGGCCCTTTAAATCGATTTCTGTACTCCACCCCGACGAGCGGAGTAGTGCCAAAATCGATTTTAGCAATTCGAATTAGGGTTAGTGTGGCCGCAATTCGATGGTATTGGCCTCCGGGAGCTATCCCACAGTGCATCATTGTAACCGCTCTGGACAGCAATCTAAACTCGGATGCACTGGCCAGGTAGACAGGAAAAGCCCCGCGAACATTTGAATTCCATTTCCTGTTTGCCCAGCGTGGAGAGCACAGGTGACCACAGATAGCTCATCAGCACAGGTAACCATGCAGGCTGATAATCGAAAAAGAGCACCAGCATGGACCGTGAGGGAGGTACTGGATCTGATCGCTGTATGGGGAGAGGATTCAGTGCTTGCAGAACTTCGTTCTAAAAGACGAAATGCAAAAACTTTTGAAAAAATCTCCAAGGGCATGATGGAGAGAGGCCACAATAGGGACTCAGATCAGTGCTGCGTGAAAGTCAAGGAGCTCAGACAAGCCTATCAAAAAACAAAGGAGGCAAACGGTCGCTCCGGGTCAGAGCCGCGGACATGCCGCTTCTACGCCGAGCTGCATGCAATTCTAGGGGGGGCTGCCACCACTACCCCACCTGTGTTCGTGGATTCTGGGTTGGGGATAGTCTCATCAGCGACGCCTGAGGATTCTGCCGATGGGGGAGAGGAGGAGGAGGAGGATGAGGATGAGCTTGCAGAGAGCACACAGCACTCCATTCTCCCCAACAGCCAGGATCTTTTTATCACCCTGACTGAAGTACCCTCCCAAGCCAGTATCCAAGACCATGACCCCATGGAAGGGACCTCAGGTGAGTTTACCTTTTAAAATATAAAACTTGTTTTAAAAGCAAACGGTTTTTAATGATTACTTTGCCTGACTTTGCATTCGCGGTCAGTTCAGCTACTGGAAAAGTCTGTAGCTACTGGAAAAGTCTGTTAACGTGTATGGGGATGGAGCGGAAATCCTCCAGGGACATCTCCATGAAGCTCTCCTGGAGGTACTCTGAAAGCCTTGCCAGAAGGTTTCTGGGCAGTGCATCTTTATTCCCTCCTCCATGGTAGGACACTTGACCACGCCATGCTTGCAGCAAGTAATCTGGTATCATTGCCTGACAAAGCCTGGCAGCGTATGGTCCCGGTGTTTGCTGGCATTCAAGCAACATCCGTTCTTTATCTTGTTGTGTAATCCTCAGGAGAGTGATCTCACTCCTGGTAACCTGGTTGAAATACGGGAACTTAATTAAGGGGACAGAGGTGGCCGTTCCTACTGGGCTGTTTGCCTGTGGCGGAAAATAAATCCTTCCCTGCAGTTAGCCAAGCGCAGATGGGAAATTGGCCCTGAGTTTTTCGCGTTTGGCTAGCAGAGATCTTCCCTGTTACCAGCCACGCGGTGGGGGGAGGGGTACCGTGATCATCCCAGAGAATTCATGGCGGGAGGGGGGCGGCGGCGGGGGGGGGGGTTAGTTTGGTGCCTGCAGGGATCTTCCCTGATACCAGCCACGCGGTGGGGGGGAGGGGTACAGCGATCATCCCAGAGAATTCATGGCGAGAGGGGGGGGTGGTTAGTTTGTTTTCTGGTGCTGCTGAATGTTAACAGAAAAACCGCAGCACTCTACTTGCCTGAAGGGGCCCAGACAAGCCCCCCCACACTGCCCCCCCCAACTGGCTGAGATTGGACACAGCTCGTGTGGAGTGCTGCCACTTCATTTTCCAATTCTGCAGCACTCTACAAGCTATGCTTGGTATGTGGGAAAGGAGGGCGTAGAAGCTTACCATGGCCGCATGCAAGCCGAATTCTGTTGCCCAGACCTGTGATCTCTAGCAGCAAAGCCACAGGCACTCAGCATTAAGAGGCAAATGCGACCTTGCACAGAAATCACATGTGCTATGTAATGTGAACAGTGTTGGTCACCGTGAAAGAGTATAAGCATTGTTCTGCAAAATGTAGCTTTTAAAACAATTCTCTCTTTTTTCCCCTCCCTACAGCAGCTGCAAATTCCTCAAGCCTCCCTCCTCCATCCCGAAGGTTATCACAGATAAGGCGTCGTAAGAAGAGAACGCGGGAGGACATGTTTTCTGAAATTATGGAATCCAGCCGCAGTGACAGAGCTCATGTGAATGAGTGGAAGGAAACAGTTTCAAAGTATAGGAAAGAAGTCAGTGAACGTGAGGAGAGGAGGGACCAACGTGAGGAGAGGAGGGACCAACGTGAGGAGAGGAGGGACGCTCGAGATGAGAGGTGGCGGCAGGAAGACCAGAGGATGAAGGATGCAACGCTGGGGCTGCTCCGGCGTCTGGTGGAGGTTCAGGAACGGCTGCTGGATAACAGACTGCCGCTTCAGCCCCTGTTCCACCCTCCCCCCCTCCCCATGTTCCGTATCCTCCTCACCCAGACGTGTAAGAACTCGGGGGGGGAGGCTACGTACACCTTCTCATTCCACCCCAGTAGACAGCCCAAGCAAAAGGCTGTCATTTTTTTAACCTTTTCTTTGTGGCTTTTTCCTTCCCAGCAATCCTCCTCCCAAATACCACCCGGGTTCCCTCCCTCTTTTTCTAATCTATTAATAAAGAATAAATGATTTTTAAATGATAGTGACTTTATTTGGTTTGAAAGAAAGCTGGGGGAAGGGGCAGGGTGGGTTCCTTACAGAAAATCAGTCAGTAAAGGGGGAGGGTTTTCATGAAGGAGAAACAAACAGATATTTCACACGGTAGCCTGGCCAGCCATGAAACTGGTTTTCAAAGCTTCTCTGATGCACAGCGCTTCATGGTGTGATCTTCTAATCGCCCTGGTGTCTGGCTGCGCGTAATCAGCAGCCAGGCGATTTGCCTCAGCCTCCCACCCCGCCATAAAGGTCTCCCCCTTACTTTCACAGAGATTGTGGAGCACACAGCAAGCAGAAATAACAATGGGGAGATTTCTTTGGCTGAGGTCAGAGCGAGTCAATAATGAACGCCAGCGACCTTTTAAACGGCCAAATGCACATTCTACCACCATTCTGCACTTGCTCAGCCTGTAGTTAAACAGCTCCTGACTCCTGTCCAGGCTGCCTGTGTACGGCTTCATAAGCCATGGCATTAAGGGGTAGGCTGGGTCCCCAAGAATAACTATGGGCATTTCAACATCCCCAACGGTTATTTTCTGGTCCGGAAAGTAAGTCCCTTGCTGCAGCCCTTTAAACAGAGTAGTGTTCCTGAAGACGCGAGCGTCATGAACCCTTCCCACCCAGCCCGCGTTGATGTTGGTGAAACGTCCCTTGTGATCCACAAGTGCTTGCAGCACCATTGAAAAGTACCCCTTGCGGTTTATGTACTCGGTGGCTTGGTGCTCCGGTGCCAAGATAGGGATATGGGTTCCGTCTATTGCCCCACCACAGTTAGGGAATCCCATTGCAGCAAAACCATCCACTATAGCCTGCACATTTCCCAGAGTCACAAACTTTCGTAGCAGCACCTGAGTGATTGCTTTGGCTACTTGCATCACAGCAGCCCCCACAGTAGATTTGCCCACTCCAAATTGATTCCCGACTGACCGGTAGCTGTCTGGCGTTGCAAGCTTCCACAGGGCTATCGCCACGCGCTTCTCAACTGTGAGGGCTGCTCTCATCTTGGTATTCTGGCGTTTCAGGGCAGGGGACAGCAAGTCACAAAGTTCCATGAAAGTGCCCTTACGCATGCAAAAGTTCCGCAGCCACTGGGAATCGTCCCAGACCTGCAACACTATGCGGTCCCACCAGTCTGTGCTTGTTTCCCTTGCCCAGAATCGGCGTTCCATGGATAGAATCTGCCCCATTAACAACGTGATCTCCAAAGCACCGGGGCCTGTGGTTTCACTGAATTCTGTATCCGTGTCTGTGTCCATGTCCTCATCATGCTGCCGCCGCCGCTGCCTCCTCGCCTCGTTTCTCTGGTCCTGGCTGAGCATAAACTCCACGAGAACGCGCGAGGTGTTTACAATATTCATGACTGCTGTCTTGAGCTCAGCGGGCTCCATGCTTGCCATGGTATGGAGTCTGCAGTGTTCACCCACCCAGGAAAAAAGGCGCGAAAATGGTTGTCTGCCGTCCGTTGCTTTCATGCAGGGAGGGAGGGAGGGAGGAGGTGAGGCTGTACCCAGAACCACCTGCGACGATGTTTTTTGTCCCATCAGGCACTGGGATCTTAACCCACAATCCCAATGGGCGCGGGAGACTGCGGGAACTATGGGATAGCTATGGAATTGCTACCCACAGTGCAACGGTGCAGAAATCGACGCTAGCCCCGGTACTTGGACGCATACCACCGAAGTAATGTGCTTAGTGTGGCCGCATCCATTTCGACTTTATACAACCTGTTTTTCAAATCCGAATTATCTAAATTCGGATTAATCCCGTAGTGTAGACATACCCTGTGAGTGATGATTTATGGTTTCTTCCAGATCATTGATAAAAACATTAAAGTAGTGTAGGGCCAAGAACCAATCTCTGTGGTACCTCACTAAAAACTTGCTCAATGAAGATTCCGCATTTACAACTTAATTTTGAGACCTATCAGTTAGTCAGCTTTTAACCCATTTAATGTATGTCTTGTTAACTGTATATTGTTCTAGTTTTTTTTTTTTTAATCAAAATGTTGTGCAGTACAAAGTCAAACACTTTACAGAAGTTTAGGTATATTACATTAGCACTATTATCTTTATGAACCAAACTTGTGCTTTCTTTAAAAAAAAAAAAAAAAAAAAACAGATTAGTTTGACAGGATCTGTTTTCCATAAAACCATGTTGATTGACACTAGTTATATTACTCCTCCCCCTTTAATTCTTTATTAATCAAGTCCTGTATCAACTGCTCCATAATCTTGGCTGGGATCAATGTCAGACTAGACAGGCCTATAATTACCTGGGTCACTCCATTTACCCTATTTAAACATTGGCACAATGTTAGCTTTCTTCCAATCTTCTGGAACTTCCCCAGTGCTCCAAGACTTACTGAAAATCGACATTAATCAACAGCTCTTAAAACTCCTGGATGCAAGTTATCTGGACCTGATTATTTTAAAATGTCTAACTTCTGTCACTGCTGTTTAACATCCTCCAGAGATACTAGTGGAATGGAAAGAGTTGTATCATCATCATCGAATATGATCATTTGTTTTTTTCCCAAAGGCAGAACAGCAATATTTATTGAACACTTCTGCCTTTTCTACATTATTGTTGATAATTCTACCATTTCCACCTAGCACGGGACCAATTCCACTGTTAACATTAAGCTTTTCTGCTCCTTTATATTACATAGTGTTCAAAGACTGGCCAAACACAGAGTAAAACAACAAACTGCAACTTTTTTCCCCCACAACCTCATATTTGTAGTCCTTTACACCATATTACATTTAGGCAATAAATGTTTTAGAATCCTTTAAAGCATACAATTATCTGTCACAGCTGTAATGCAGAGCAGAGAGAAACTCAGAGGTTTGTATGAAAGAAGGCTCAAACTAAAACGTCTGCCTCGATACCACAACACCACCAGACAGCAAGGGTAAGGAATGTCTAGAAATTAGAACCTGTGGGGAACACAATGTGCATGTGTGAGGAGGGTGTCCAAAAAGTTCAACCACTGTGAAAACGTCAGTTATCAATGTATGATCATAGCACTCCCTTTTGTGTATCCTTACATCATCATAATCTGTTTTTCCCAAATACAGAACAGAAATATTTATTGAACACTTCTGCCTTCTCTGCAGAATTCTGCTTGTCCCTCAAGCATAGAGGCAGAGGTGATTTTACTTATATCTGATGGAGATGCTCAACAATTTGCTCATAAAAAGACTAAGGAAATTCTCCTTGTAGATATGTCTTTCTGACTATTGGGCTAGGATTGCCTTCATTCTAGGGCAAACAAAGGAATACACAAACTCATATAGCTTCATCTGCTGGAAGTGAGAATTGTTTAAAACACTCATTGGAAAAAGTGTTGTGTTCTATACCCTAGATGTCATAGGGATGGGCCCCACCAGAGATAGACCAAAAGATGGTTTGCAAATCTCTGAATAGAGAAACATACTGCTAAAGCAAGACTGTTGCAGTAGCTACTATACCATCCTATTTCTTTGCTAAACCTTTCTGAGAAGATTTCTATAGTTGCCAAGCCAGCAACTATTCAATTCTTCTTTTCTTTTGTTATTTGTCCCTTCAATATACTGTAATTCATTAATAAACCCAATCTTGGGTCTCAGATTGCAATACCTATAATAGCCCTGTTTGCTACTGTCAGAGCCTCTCCAGAGTGTCTCAACATTGTGTGGAATATCACACCCAGAATGAGTTTATGCTATACTGTTCACTATTCTATTTTATGCTTCATTTTTGTATTAAAATATTTTGGTTATATAGTAAATACACTTTAAGAATAAAAATAAATTAAACAGAAATAAATGTCAACATTATCTAGAATTAAAAGCAGTCCTGCCTCAGTACTCATATTAAAGAAAGTTACATAATCTTTTTCTCCCTAATACTGTTTGACTTTTGTGATTAAACCAGGCATTTTATTTATTTATTAAAGTATGTGGAGAGGAAAATAAGAGCATCATGCTGTGAAACGAAAGAAGACCAAGTGACTTTCTGGACTGGAGAAACATTTAGGATTCAGGAGCCAGTATTAGCAAGCAGCAGCCTACTGGGCACTTAGAACTGCTAAAACTCCCTTGGTGACCATCAACAAAACACACTTGTTTAAGAATGATTATAGGATGGGAGGGTACCAGAAATATAAACAAGAAGCAAAAAGTAACTACAGTAGTAAAGGAAAGACTATAAAAATTTAAAAAAAAAATGTATTTAGGTCTGCAGATCAACAGCTATGGCATTACAGAGACCAGCCAGGAACTTCCATTCACAGATGCTCCTTTATTGATTAAAATGTGAAAAGTGCATTTTATTGCTTTAACTAGAGTTTCTATTCAGAGCAATAAAAGAGAACAATACAAATGAAATAAGTGGCATGTTGGATGTCGTAAAGGTTTTGCATTTCCTGGTAAAGAAAAGTGAAATTTTAAACTGATCGAAATTATTACATCCAATATTGTTTTAACAGCAGAAAAACCTATAATGGATCTGTTAACCTGCAAAACTGTCTCTCAGACTGACTCCACTGATGTCTCAAAATACACACATCTGTTAGTGTAAATGCTAAATGCACGCCACCCACACAAACACGCGGATTAATTTCTAGTGCTGTGTTTATCCTCTAACTTGCATTTGCTGGGCACAGTAATCAATTTCTTTACTGTTCCACAAACACATTTCACAGGTTATAAAGTTTACTTCTGTTTTCAATCCTGGGACAGTAAAGTACCCACTGCTGTCATTCCATAAACAGCATAAGAAAACATTGTGAAAAAAAATCCTTATACACAATTAGTCCTGTTATTTCTAAAAGCACAGAACTTCACTTTTCAGGGACCATACTCTGTAGCTCATCTACTCAATTAAGGATATAAGGATTTACACTGCATTGCAATTGTCTTAGACTTTAGCTCCAAAGACTAGTGCTAATCCTCAGGGGTTAAACTGAACTGGTATGAAGGAGCTAAGTGATGATGTCCTTCTCTTTTAACCCCTAATTTCTACATAAATTTAAATATTCATTTACAAAAGAAAATTAAAGCTCTTGTGGTTGCAAAAGAAGCCTTCAAAATGCAAAACAGTGCACTGCAGTCTTACTGGCCTTCTCTGCACTAAATTTTCAGCACTTCCCATGTTGACCTGGTACCTGTTGGTAGTAATAGTGAAAATATGACTGTAGAACAGGTGCTGGCCAGTAAAAAGCAGTAGTGAAAATATCTATGCCTGGACTGCCCTAGTGCTTGTGTAAACAAGTTCTGAATGAACTCTCCCCTGACAGCTAGCTGGGGAGGGGAAAGACTTCAGGAGTACACTTCATTTACATGAACACACCTACTCTATATAGGTATCTAGCAGACAGGAGTTGTGTAGCTCCAAGTGATCAACTTTGGCTGGTGTTGGGTTTCAATCAACTTTAGTACTGAATGCAGGGGTAGTGAAATGCTGTTATCAGTGTTGTTGTCTTTACTGTATGAGTAAAGGGGAGCAGAACTGTGCTTAACCTGTCCCAAATGAGGTGGTCACCCTCAGCTGAAAAGACGTCATTAAGCCAGGGACTCAAATGCCAGACCCCATGAAAGCAGAGAGAGGTGGGGACAAGTGTACCAGCCAGGAGGTGTGGACACTCCCTAAGGGTCCCCAGTCTGGTTTAACCTGTTCCTCCCCACTGTTCAGAGCTAAATAGGCTTCATTAGGAGCCTTTTGTTATTTTAAGTGCTGAAATCACTTATGGTAGGACAGTGTTTCTGCCCAGCCTGATGAGAGCTAAAAATCACTAAAAGCTGACAATCACTAAGGGGCTGACCTACAGAGGTCCCAGCAGAGAGGCAGGTGGCAGCAGAAGATGACTGGTGGGAGTGGCGAGCAGGTGGCTGGATGGCAGAGCGAGCAAGGTGTCTTTTATCCCTTCCCCCACTGCCATGATAGATGGAGAATTCATGCAGATGCACCTCTGAACTCTGGGTCTTTACTGACCAGGGACAACAACTGTGAGTGGGGTGTTATGGGCGGGGTGGGGTGGGGGAGGAAGCACATTACAAGAACTTTGGTGTTGGATTCAAGAACCTGAGGCAAAAGACACGGCCCAGTGTACTCAGGGGTGGGTGTTTTGCTCCTTGCTTTTATGTTTATGAATCCTGCTTGTGCGGTTTTCCCTGATTAATGCTAAGTTACTTTTATTAAAGAAAAAACTCTTTCCACCTTGGATTCTGTGCTTGCGAGAGGAGAAGTATTGCCTCTTAGAGGCGCCCACAAGGTAGCGTGTAATTTTTCCAGGTTACTTGGGGGGAGGGGGGAGCTGAGCCAGTTCTGTGTTATATTGTTGAAAAGGCACCCCTAGATATTGAACCTAGCCATTCTTGCTGCCCACTTCAACTGGCAGAAGGGTTACACTTGTACCATTGCTACCCTGGTGGAGCTGTATTTAAATTTTCAGGAGTGCTGAAAATTCCCATGGCAAATACAGTCTCTGGATCTGCAGACAGATAGACTGAAACAACAGCTTTGAGAGAAATAATCTGCTCTTAGAGACCTATGTACTGTACATAAGATGGCAGACAGAGGAAGCAAGAGAATGGCCATGATGGTGGAATGTAAGGGTCACTAGGGCCTTACCTACACTTAAAAGCTTTTCCCCAGTAAATCTATAACTGGTTCAACCCTCCTAGTGTAGACACAGTTATACTCGCAAAAAAATGCTTCTGAAGGTATAGCTTATTCCAATTTGGCAAGCAAAATAAGCCATATCGACAAAAGTACTTTTGAGCTGGTATAACTTTATCTGTGCTAGAGCCTTTGCTGGCATAGCTATATCAGAATAAAATAAAATAAATAATAAATAAATAAATCACTCCCCTAACTGACATAGGTATGCCAGTAAAATGTTTACATATAGATCAGGCTCACATGTCTGACATACAATCTAAACTTTGATCCACAGGAAAATATGTAGAGAACAGAGAAGAGCAGATTCACAATATGAATGACAGAAGGCGAGTGTAAGCATTTACTTATGCCTTTGAGTCCATGAACTTCCAAGATCTCAAAACACTTTACAAACATTAATTAAGCAAGCCTCATAGCATCCCTCTGACAAATGGAGAACAGCCACGAAGTGGACCGTTGACTTGCCCAAGGACATAGAGTGTCCTCAATGACAGAGCTGTGAGCAGAAATCAATTCTCCTAGATCCTGATCTATGCTCTTGCCATTAGATCACACATCATAAAATATTAAACATAATTTTGTTCTCTATGAAGGTAAGAGGAATATAGCTACTCTGAGTCCAAAATAAGAGACATTACCAATCCAATCCCAACATTCAGACAAGATGCACGTTTAATAATATTGTTTATCAAGCAGAACAGAATGGGGATCCTGAAATTCTGAAATATCCATTAAGTATGACTTTAATATTCTCAGATGTTATACACCGATAAAATTACTTGAAATATCTGCACCTTAAAGTTTAAATATCAAAAAAATTGTGTATCAACCCAGAAATATTCTAGTCAATGCTAAAGTCTTGAAATATAGGAGTACTGTGTAAAAACAAAATCTCTCTCAACATTTTAGCTGATTGAAAGAAAGTTAATAACACAGACTTTCATTTACCTTGAGTTTATTACTGTCTGTACAGTATTTCACACTGATGGCAGCAATAAAATATAAAATTTCACTTGCCTTTATTGTGGAAGGTTCTTTTTTTATTGGCTATCCCTCTTTCCACCTCAGCACCTTTCCACCACTGATAACTGCCAGATTGGCCTTTTTCTTGTCGCAATGCATACTCAGAAGGAGACGATTATCCTGGTGCATGGTAGCAAAGGAAGGTGGGAAAGGTACCAGGACTTAATTGAGCCTTCACCAAAAGATTTAATTTTTTCCCCTCTACTTACCCCTATACCTTCCTTTGACCCAGAACATTCCTGTTTCCTGCTAGGCAAATCTCTAGGCCCCTATATCAACAAACCACCCTCAGACCAAACAAGTACAGAAGTGAAGTCAGAAAGCTGACTCATCCTCATCCTGCCAAGAGAGGCAACCAGTGCAAAGGATTCCACCCCACGTCTTCCAGTGCTGCAAACATATGACAGTCCAAACATCTGCTGACCCAGTAACAAGAATCTAAATTCAAAAATATGCAAAGCTATCAGCAAGGATGTGCCATCTCCTCAGCAGTATGAAAGGGGAAACCTAACAGACACTTAACAACTGGAAGATGGAAAGATGCAACCATCAGCAAACAGTTGCAGAAAGGCCACATTAGGGCAATAGCTACTTGGTTCTGTAGCATTTAAAGCCACTCTGGGAAAGCACCACCACTAGGCATTTTAGGCCCAAGGCGAGCATATTTGCACCCCCTAATGTTTTGGTTCGTTTTTTGTCAGAGGGTGAACATATTTCCCTAAACTGAAAACAGGACAGCAGGTAAGCGGCGACCCCAGGCAGCCTGGCATCACCACTGGCCTGAGCCCTGCCATCTCATTTTTCCACCCCTGCAGCTTTGCTCCCTTGGCAGCTGCCCCGCTCGCTCTGCCATGGTTACGGCCCTGCTCTGGGGAAAAAAGTGCTTATAACCCTACACTGGGGAAAATTAATAGGGACCAAGAAGTCAACAAGGAAGGTGCTTCCAGGGAATAAGTTGCTTAGGTATTATGCCCTTCACTGGTTTATCGCATCATTTTTAGGGTATATCTCACAAATTTAAAAAAGCCATATTTGAGCTCAGACACTATCAGCATCCTTAAACAGGTTGTCTCCTTATTTGTTTCCAGCTTATGCAATTAATTTATATTACAATCTCTAACTCATATATATGGTGCCAACAAACCATGGATAATGGATTGCTGGGTTTTCATTTTTAAAAAGGGAGCTAAACAATACAAGAATGGTTACTAGTCACATATTTTGTTCCATTCGTATTGATATTTTTTACATTAGCATTAATTGTTTTTCTTTCTTTCCTGGGTTCTAATATGAAGTATGGATTGGCAGTGGCAAAAAACCAAAACACACACAGGAGTGCTGTTCACTTCATAAGAAGTGTGAGTTCAAGAATGGAAATAATACCATGGTAATGACAATGATTATTGTCACATGATCTGTTTTTTCCCCTTGCAATATGAAACAAGACTCTTTATTTATTCATGTAAGAGTGGCAGAGACCTATCCTCAGGAATACAAAGAAAGTTAAACCAATTTATCTTCATGCAAATAAGATGCTTTCATTAGTCTAATATATGATTAGGGTGACCAGGTGTCCGGTTTTCGACCGGAACAGCGGGTCGAGAAGGGACCCTAGAGGCTCCAGTCAGCACCGCCAACTGGGCCGTTAAAAGTCCGGCCGGTGGTTCTGCAGCGCTAAAGCAGGCTGTCCTGTCTGGCACTGCGGTGTGCCCCAGAAGCGGCCAGTAGGTTCAGCTCCTAAGCTGGGGGGCCATGGGGCTCCACATGCTGACCCCGCCCTGAGCACTGGCTCCGAACTCCCATTGGCTGGTTTCCTCCTGGCCTCCCCGCCTAGGACCTGGACCTGCTGGCTGCTTCTGGGGCACGCACAGCATGGTGCCAGTACAGGCAGGCAGCCTGCCTTAGCCCCCTCACTGCGCCACTGACCAGGAGCCACCCAAGGTCAGCCCCCGCCCCAACTCCCAACTGCCTGCCCCAGCCCTGAGCCCCCCCAAAACCTGGAGCCCCCTCCTGCACCCCAAACCTCTCTTCCCCAGCCCCACCTCAGAGCCTGCATCCCCATCCCAGAGCCCTCACTTCCCATGTGCCCCAACCCGGAGGCCTCTTCCACACCTTGAACCCCTCATCCCCAGTCCTACCCAGAGCCCTCACCCCCTCCCACATCCCAACCCCCACCTCAACCCGCAGCCCCTTCCTGCACTCCAAATCCCTTGGCCCCATCCCCCAGCCTAGAGTCCCCTTCTGCACCCCAAACCCCTCATCCCCAGCCCCACCCCAGAGCCAGCATCTCCAGCCAGAGCCCTCACCCCTTCCCACACCCCAAATCCCTGCCCTAGCCCAGAGCCCCCTACCGCACCCTGAACCCCTCTTTCTGGCCCCACCTGGAGCCTGCACCCCCAGTTAGAGCCCTCACCCCCTCTTGCACTCCAACCCCCTGCCTCAGTCCAGTGAAAGTGAGTGAGGGTGGAGGAGAGCAAGCCACCAAGAGAGGGGGAATGTAGTGAGCAGGGGTTGGGGCCTTGGGTGTTCGGTTTTGTGCGACTAGAAAGTTGGCAACCCTATATATGATAAGGTTTCTATCAGCAACTTAAACCTTTATCCAAAACTCCCACTCAAATCCCTTTCCTCTAGGATGTTCTATTTGCATCTGAACAGCAGACAAAGTGCAATTCACGGCACTGATCCTGACAGGCATTAGTCTCAGGATCTATCTCTTGTGGGAAGTTTAATAACTGCCGCCTTTACAATAAATATCAAACACACAGCTTCTGATGGTTGTAAACTATTTATAAAATGTAATCAGTGTCAGAAATTGAAAGAGGTTTGGCTCTGAATACTCTTTCCACATGTAACTGCATTGGAACAGCAACAGCTTCAGAAAGAAATGTGCAGTACCTAATAGCAAAACTGGAGTTGCTGTTGAAGTACTGCCACAAAATGCACCACAGTACTTCATAAGCACTGCACCGGACCATTAGTACTAGCATGTGACTCTAAACAACCAAACACAGAGCCAAATAAATGTTATCATTGCTCCATTTCTCCAAACTCTGTAATAGTTGCTTTTTCAACATTTTATTTGAAATTTAACCCACATGACAGAGATCTAAAAAACAGCTATTTGTTGGTGCCCTATATAACTATCTTTTGATAAATCTGAAGAATGGAAAAATCTTTGAGATTATTTTTGCAGATCCCCAAGATTTACTGGGAAAACCTGAAATTTAAAAACACTACATATGTGAGAAACCAATTTCTGAACACTGACAGGGTCTCTCTTTAAAGAAACATACAACATGATATAACAACAGCTAAACACCAACCTCAGAACTGCTGTAGGCAGCTCTCTATACTACAACACAAATTACAACATTATCAGTAACAATCTGGTAGCTCAACCTAGCCTGGGAATGATCAGTGTGGCTCTGTCCTTTCCTCTCTCACACTTGTCTACGCCTAGTCCCTCTGCTGCTGCTCTGTTGTATTCTCACTACTGAACAGCAAGCTTGTGGCTTCGGTGGTAACTGAACCCCTTCCCACACTGGTACCCTACTGCTAGCTATTGTTGGCTGGTGGGATTGTGACATTAAAGGTACCTGTAAATCTGCTAGTCACTACTCTCCCCTCCTTTGTCACCACCATTGGTAGGCACCACCTCTGCAGACATTTTATTTTCAGCCACCTAAATAATACAGCTTTCTCCAGGATAGCTTTTAAAAGGTGTGTGGTTAGTACATGTTAGCTAACACTAGGATTAGCTAAAGGACAGCCCATGCTTTAACCCAACCAGTTTATCACATGTTAAAGTGTATGCTGCCTTGTCTATGCTATACTTTTAGAAAGTGTTAAGTGTTCACTAACGCAGTCTAACAACACATCTTTAAGTCCTACTTTAGACAAAGCCTATGAGAGACTTTTCATAGAGCTACTAATTTCCCTTCCTGAAATAAAATGGTAGTGCTGCTGAAAAATGCATCCACTTTCATCCCTGTGTGTCAGTCTGACTCTACATTCAAATCTCATACTCTGCTGTCATAGATACCCTCGCTTATTCTCAACCTCTCAGATCCCCGTATTTAATTTCAGCATCTCATTTTCTAATTGCAAATACTCTGTACTCTAAGGTGAGAAGACAGCAAGCAAGGTTGCTTCATGTCCTACAATCAAATCTAGATTTTAGAGTGATTGTATTTTCCAGGCACCAAATTGTAATAAGTAGCCACTCTGATGATAACAGAGTTTTACTGCTCTTCTTTTTTAATTGTATACTGTTCTGTTATCAGTGTCACCAGCTGTACACTTTTTTTTTTTTTTGAGGGGGACGGAGACACCGTTTTTTCCTTCAGTCATTTTCTTGTTGTCCTGTTCCAAGCATTCCAAATTACCTCTTCCAGTGGGAGATCATCCCCTGACTGGCTGATAGCAAATTTTTTATTTTGTTTTGTTGATGGAAATTCAGCACAACATAGAGAGGGGAGCAGATTAACAGCAGTAGAGAACTAATGTTAAATTATTTAGCAGTGAGATAACAAGCCTGATCCTGCAAGCACTAAGCACTCCCAATTCCCTCTGAATTCGGGATATACCAAAGTCAGTCTATTGAAGTCAATGGGAATTGAGGGTACTCAGTATCTCACAGAATCAGGTTTAAAATTCTTCCCTATGTCTGGTAAGTGTTTGAAATAGTGGAGCATCTGATCACTTTACTCTCTCTATGGTGATCATCGATGTTATACTTTAAGCACAAGCAAACTGTTGGCCATTCTAGCAGACAGAACTTTCACCTTCTTTCATGTTCAATCAGCACTGGATTTCTTCTGAACTAACTCTACCTAACCATAGCATACATCCACATACACTACTACTCCTGGGGGAATTCTGTGCCACTGCGCAATGCAGAATTTGTGCAGAAATTAATGTTGTGTGCACAGCATTTCCTTCCCTCCCCGCCCCCCCCCCCCCCCAGAAATGGACTGCAGAGCTGCTGGCAGCCACTAGGGGCTGCTGGACCTGGCAGATCCCAGCTTCCACATAGAAGACACTGCCGGGGGAGGGGGAGGGAGCTGGAGGGTTCCCAGCAGCTGCGGTTCCCAGCAAGCCCTGAAGGAAGGAGGTGGTGTGCAGGAAACTCCATGCAAGCCCAGGTTCGAGCATCAGGCTGTTTCTCCCTCTGAATTCCTTGGCTCTGAGGGGGGAAGGGGGCATGAGTGTCTGGGCTGGTGGGGGGTGCCCCACAGCTGGCCTCTGGAGGGGAGGGGAGGGGCGGGGACAGAGAAACAGGAACTGTGTTATCATAGGGGTTTCTTTAACTTTCTACTCCTGGGGGAATTTTCTGTGTGTCTGTATTGTTACAGACATACTGACTGACAGGTATTTTGAAATAAATTATCAAAATAATTGAAACTGATGTGATTTTATAGTGTTATTTTGACAAATAAAATATGCAGATTTTGCAGAATTTTAAAATATTGTGCACAGAATTTTAAAATTTTTTGGTGCAGAATTTTTAATTTTTAGCACAGAACTCCCCCAGGAGTAACATTATAAATGTCAATCATAAGAAAGTTATAATTAACAGCAATGAAAAATTTGCACTTGCAGCTGTAGACTGAAAATAAATGCAACTTGTAGGGGAAAAAAACAGGTTTACCAAGAAAAGTAAGTTAATAAAAAAAATTTCTCTGCTGTGGCTGAATCTACACTGATTTTTCATGTTAAGATTATTTGAAACAACAAAGATGAATCAAGTCTTTAGACAGGGCTATATCATTTTCAGTTCTGCATTGGGTTAGTCTCAAATTACACTGAAGGTCTATTTCAAACTAAGTTCAATTAAACTTAGAGCCACTGATAAATCATTTGCCTTCCCTACTGGATTGAATTCATAAACCATTTTTACATTATAGTAATAGGATACATCTGTAAAATTTCTATACTTATCTGGGCTTTTGTACTCACTTTGTTGATGATGGCTGCAAACCCATTTCAGCTACCCCCAAGCCTTTCAACAGAACACACTAAGTTAAACTCAAGAGAATAATTAGAGCCCTGGATCTTACAACCTATGACATAATCCCTCTTGTTTTAGAAGCTGTTTCTGTAATATTTAAAAACAAGCTACTGACTCATCCTTACCTTTGATAATGTTTAATGTTTTTGCAGATTATGGGATCTACTGATGGATGACAAGTTTAATTGGACTTCTAATTATTTTCTTACCCAGTTCTTCATCTGTCAACAGGCTTTTTTCCTTCTATTCCACAATGGCATATTTCACACCAAAAGCCTGCTTTTTTACTATTTCATGTTGGGATATGCAAACAGACACAGATACTAAGCAATTATGACATGCATTTCCCACAGTCCTTATTGCATGAATGTTACAAACATACCATGCAGTCTGAATTTCAAACACCATCTCATTCAACTCATTTTTTACGGCTTTTTGACTGCCTGTTGTGCATTAAAAAATATATATATATATATGGAAAACTGAGAGGTGAATTAAAGAAAAACTAAGAGGTAACGCTACTGTCAAGAGTGATGACAACTAGTAAACTATCCTGATTACAGTGGAAAACAAAATCCTATTCTCATCTGGCAAGCATTCTTTTGCCTTTAGATGAGGAGTCAGAATTAGCCCTGTTAGCAGCTCTGAACTCTGATATAGAAATCAGGGGCAACAGTTGTTAAAAATGCAAAACAAAAGTTCAAATATGGGGGGATACTTGAAATTGTATTCTGAAAACTACCGTACAATGGAAAAATGTCCTGAAATTATTTTCCTGTTTGTTTATAAAGAGCAATTCAGTTTTTACTGACAAAGAAAACAGGAAGCCTCAAAAAATAACCTGCTGTAAAATACATAGCAAAGAACAAAAGTAATTGGTCAGTTCCTCAGCTGTTGTAATTCAATGTAGGTCCACTGAAGTCATAGTATTTCATGAAGTTTAACTCTGATTTTTCTACTGTAAAATGCATATAGGACAACGGTGATATTCCGCCACCACACAACCACTTTTTGCACTGAGTAGGGTAACTTATTACACTATCTAGAGACCCAATCCTGCAAAACTTTATTCACCCAAATAGTCTCAATTACCTAAATAAGTGCTCACACAAGTAAAAGCAACTCAGGTTTGTAAGACCTAATTCAGCAAACCCCTACATAAATGTAATGGTCAGGCCATGTCTAAACTAGCCAGAGAAACTCTGCTATGACCTTGATAATAAGAGCTATAAGTGGTTGTTCTGTTGTTTTGAGACTGCACAGTTTTACAGAAGGCATTGCTAACATGACTTCCATGCTCAGTAGATACAAGGCTACAATGCATTCTATAGTTCCCAAAATCTTGACAGAAAGATAACTGAATAACTAAATTTAGGGGACAAATGCTGTAGTTTTTACTCAAGCAAAACTTCCATTAAAGTCAATGAGAGATTTTCCTGAGAAAGGACTAAGGACGGTAGATAAAAATTAGGGCTATTAAACTGCGATTAATCACAGTTAACTCACATGAGTAACTCAAACACTTCAAATATATTGATTTCAATTACAACAGAGAACACAAAGTGCACAGTGCTCACTTTATATTATTATTGTTGATTACAAATATTTGCAGTGTAAAAATGATAAACAAAAGTAACAGTATTTTTCAATTCATCTCATACAAGTACTGTAGTGCAATCTCTATCGTAAAAGTGCAATTTACAAATGCCAATTTTTTTTATTACATAACTGCACTCAAACACAAAACAATGTAAATCTTTAGAGTCTACAAGTACACTCAGTCCTACTTCTTTTCAGCCAATTGCTAAGAGAAACAAGTTTATTTACATTTACAGGAAATAATGCTGCCCACTTCTGATTTACAATGTCACCAGAAAGTGAGAACAGGCATTTGCATGGCACTTTTGTAGCGGCATTGCAAGGTATTTATGTGCCAGATATGCTCAACATTCATATGTCCCTTCATGCGTCAGCCATGCTTCCATGCAGATGATGCTCATTAAAAAAAATAATGCATTAATTAAATTTGTGACTGAACTCCTTGGGGGGAAATTGTACGTCTCCTGCTCTGTTTTATCTGCATTCTGACATGTATTTCATGTTATAGCAGTCTCGAATGATGACCCAGCACATGTTTGTTTTAAGAACACCTTCACAGCAGATTTGACAAAACACGAAGATACCAATGTGAAATTTCTAAAGATAGCTACAGCACTCAGCCCAAGATTTAAGATAGGTTTATTTAATTAAAAAAATTAAAATGCCATTTGTGCATTTTAATTGAATTTCCATCCAAATAGAGCTTGACACAAACCACAAGTAAAAAATTAATCTAATAAATAAGAAATGCATCATTCACCATTTTCTAACATAATGTAAAATACGGAAAATTAAAGATCTGAATAAATTTAAGTCAAGCAATATAATTGCTTAAATTGATGTATATAGATATAGCGTATCCTCCTGTTTAGCAAAAAGAAGGCCCCTTCCAGTTCACCCAGCTGCAAAATGGGTACCAAATCCATTGGGTTAGGGCAGTCAGATATGATCCTGGCCACATCACTCCCTTGTGTACCATTGGCTATGAAAATGACATGCCTTAACAATGTTGCCCCCTCCCCCATTGGCTTGGGGGAACTTTGACTGACTAAAACATGTTGATTTGCAACTAAATATAATGGTTGTCAGTTTTCTTTAGGAAAATAACTAAAAAAAGTACAAAAGCAAAACACGATTAAAATCAAGGTGTCCTGCATGCAGATTTAAAATCATGATTAAAAGCAGTGATTTAAATCAATTGACCCTGGGACTAAGAACTGCAGGAGTCAGTCATGGTAACTACAGATAGTAAATCCGTTCTTTTTCTTCAGTTAAGCCTTTTAATATTAAAAGGAAAAGAAAAAAGTTTTGTTGCTTACCATTTGCCTTCTGTTCTCTACCAGGTTGATTCCAATAATCCCTAGGAAAGATCCAAAGCCAAGCTAAGGCAAAGAATAAAAAAAAGAAACACACCCGGTCATCTTATTTGGCAACATACAAGAATGTCACAATATTTAAGGTGAGATGTTGGGCAGATAAACCAACTAAAACAATTTGTGAGAAACAGCAAAATATTTGGTATAAAATTATTACTGGCCAGAAATCATGTGATGCAACAGGGAACAATCAGAATGGGAATTTTCTTATATTTTAGCAGTTCCAGGGTGGCCAACTTTGCCTTCTTTATTCAAGGCAAATCTTCCCATGGGTGTTAATATGGAGTTTGGGACAAGAAAATACAAACAATAGTCATCAATGTTCAATAATACAGGTACTGATATTACTGTAAGTAATTTTTATGTCTATTTTAAAGCAACAGTAAATTATATAGAAAAATAAGGCACTTCACATTTGTTCTACCCATGGTTGTATTATAGAAGTATACATATTTAGAACACCTTCTTTGAAATGCCATTATGAAACTGCAAGAGTCAACTGCAACTTCTTCAGCAAATAGATGTGTTATTTTAATGCAAGTCCCCCCAAATTCTAATGTTTACCCTTTTTTTAAAAAATTGCAAAATATTGCAGGTCCTAAGAAAAAGATGTTTTTAAATCGCTAAAGAGTACAGTGTTTCTCATACCGTACATCCCACAGCAAACAGCCACACCTGCAGCAGGTACAGCTGCACCACTAGCGGGAAGAGAGGGAGAATGAAGTTCAGCTAGAGTTACCCCTTCCTCACAGGATAGGTCTACAGTGCAGCAGGAAGGTGTGATTCCAAGCACTGGTGGACAGGCTGGCACTAGCTTAGCTTGAGCTAGCATCCTAAAAATAGCAACATGGCCATCGTGGCACCGGTCACAGCTTGGGCTAGCCATCCATGCTTGGACCAAGCGGTGGGCAGGCTTGGACTTGGGTGGTTACCCCGAGTCTCTGCCAGTCGAAACATCCACACTGCCATTTTTAGGCACTAGCTCGAGCTGAGCTAGCATGAGTCTTTCTACTTGTGCTGGGAATCACATCTCCCAGCTGCAGTGGAGAAATACCCTCAAAGCCAGAATTGTACAGGACATCCCCCACTCCAGGGAGGAACCAGCCAGAAGCAAACACGGAGGCAAGTGCAGCAGCACAACTGAACCATGAGGGGAGGGAGGATGGGGAAATAAAACTCAGCCAGGGTTACCCCTTTCAACCAGATCCCATCTTGAACCAGACCGACACCAGGGCCCATGTGGGATTGGGAAAAAAGAGAAATTCCTGGGAGGAGCCAACCAGAGACCAGCCAGCAACGAACACAGAAGCAGCTGCAACAGGAACCTCTAATGAGGTCATCAGGCTCTTTCCCCAGATTTTACTCTGGACAGCCTTTCCCTTGTGTTGGTTGGCTGTTTACTTCTGCATGGTCACTTTACCTCATCCGCATGCCACCTTCCCTCCATACCTTCTTTTCTTACTCCCCCACTTCAGAGTCTCCTCTCCCTGCCTTTTGGTTCATCTTTGGTTCATCAGTCCCTTTTTAACAGCCCCTACCCACACCCCATCATGGGAAAAAACAAGATGGATGGATGGATGGATAAACAAACAAACGCCACACAAAAAAAATAATCATGGCACAGACATGGAGTTTGTAAGCCATCACAATGTTCCCACTGTTTGTTTGTCAAATCCCATATCTGCCTTGTCTAGTCAGACAGTGAGCTCTCTGAGGCAGGGGCTGTCTGTCTCCCCAATGCCAGGCACAATGGGGCTCCCATCTCAGTTGGTCGCTAGGTGCTACTGTAATAAACAAAATAATAATTAACAACACACACAGCATTTACAGAAGGTGAGAGGGGAAGCTGTTAGGGGTTCCTTTGGTTGGTTGTTTTGCTGGTGGGTCTTTTTGTTTGTTTGTTTTTTGAACAAGCTCTGGGTCTGATCCTACAAGCTGCTTGACACAGGTGGAACCCAGAGCCAATGCAGAGCTCCATAAACTTCAGTGAAACTTCATGTGGGCACAAAGGTCTTCCTACATTCAGCCATCTGCAGGATCAGGGCCACTAGCATTGATAATTAATATAAACTAAAGATGTAGATAAAGGGAATTTTCCAATAATGGAGTAAATTACTAAGTCCTTAGTCCTTCAAATACTTATGCACACATAAGAACATAAGAATGGCCATACTGGGTCAGACCAAAGGTCCATCCAGTCCAGTATCCTGTCTGCCGACAGTGGCCAATACCAGGTGCCCCAGAGGTAGTGAACCTAACAGGTAATGATCAAGTGATCTCTCTTCTGCCATCCATCTCCACCCTCTGACAAACAAAGGCTAGGGACACCATTCCTTACCCATCCTGGCTAATAGCCATTAATGGACTTAACCTCCATGAATTTTTCTAGTTCTCTTTTAAAACCTGTTATAGTCCTCGCCTTCACAACCCCCTCAGGCAAGGAGTTCCACAGGTTGACTGTGCGCTGTGTGAAGAACTTCCTTTTATTTGCTTTAAACCTGCTGCCCATTAGTTTCATTTGGTGGCCCCTAGTTCTTATATTATGGGAACAAGTAAATAACTTTTCCTTATCCACTTTCTCCACATCACTCATGATTTTATATACCTCTATCATATCCCCCCTTAGTCTCCTCTTTTCCAAGCTGAAAAGTCCTAGCCTCTTTAATCTCTCCTTATATGGGACCTGTTCCAAACCCCTAATCATTTTAGTTGCCCTTCTCTGAACCTTTTCTAATGCCAGTATATCTTTTTTGAGATGAGGACACCACATCTGTATGCAGTGTACCATGGATTTATATAAGGGCAATAAGATATTCTCTGTCTTATTCTCTATCCCTTTTTGAATGTTTCCTAACATCCTGTTTGCTTTTTTGACTGCAGCTGCACACTGCGTGGACGTCTTCAGAAAACTATCCACGATGACTCCAAGATATCTTTCCTGATTAGTTGTAGCTAAATTAGCTATTGTATGTTGTATGTACAGTTGGGGTTATGTCTTCCAATGTGCATAACTTTACATTTATCTGCATTAAATTTCATTTGTGATTTTGTAGCCCAATCACTTAGTTTTGTGAGATCTTTTTGAAGTTCTTCACAGTCTGCTTTGGTCTTAACTATCTTGAGCAGTTTCGTATCGTCTGCAAACTTTGCCACCTTACTGTTTACCCCTTTCTTCAGATCATTTATGAATAAGATTGGTCCTAGGACTGACCCTTGGGGAACACCACTAGTTACCCCTCTCCATTCTGAAAATTTACCATTTATTCCTACCCTTTGTTCCCGGTCTTTTAACCAGTTCTCAATCCATGAAAGGATCTTCCCTCTTATCCCATGACAACTTAATTTACATAAGAGCCTTTGGTGAGGGACCTTGTCAAAGGCTTTCTGGAAATCTAAGTACACTATGTCCACTGGATCCCTCTTATCCACATGTTTGTTGACCCCTTCAAAGGACTCTAATAGATTAGTATGACATGATTTCCCTTTTGCCCAACAATTTATGTTCTTCTATGTGTCTGACAATTTTATTCTTTACTATTGTTTCAACTAATTTGCCCGGTACGGACGTTAGACTTACTGGTCTGTAATTGCCGGGATCACCTTAGACCCCTTTTTAAATATTAGCGTTACATTAGCTATCTTCCAGTCACTGGGTTCAGAAGCTGATTTAAAGGACAGGTTACAAACATAGTTAATAGTTCCACAATTTCATATTTGAGTTCTTTCAGAACTCTTGGGTGAATGCCATCTGGTGCCGGTGACTTGTTACTGTCAAGTTTATCAATTAATTCCAAAACCTCCTCTAGGAACACTTCAATCCGTGACAATTTCTCAGATTTGTCACCTACAAAGGACTGCTCAGGTTTAGGAATCTCCCTAACATCCTCAGCCGTGAAGACTGAAGCAAAGAATTCATTTAGTTTCTCCGCAATGACTTTATCATCTTTAAGTGCTCCTTTTGTATCTCGATTGCCCAGGGGCCCCACTGGTTGTTTAGCAGGCTTCCTGCTTTTGATGTGCTTAAAAAACATTTTGTCATTACTCCTTTTTGGCTTTTCTTATTACATTTTTACACTTAATTTGGCAGTGTTTATGCTCCTTTCTATTTACCTCACTAGGATTTGACTTCCACTTTTTAAAAAGATGCCTTTTTATCTCTCACTGCTTCTTTTACATGATTAAGCCAAGCCATGGTGGCTCTTTTTTAGTTCTTTTATTGTGTTTTTTAATTTGGCGTATACATTTTAGTTGGGCCTCTATTATGGTGTCTTTGAAAAGTGTCCACGCAGCTTGCAGGGATTTCACTTTAGTCACTGTACTTTTTAATATCTATTTAACTAACCTCATTTTTGCATAGTTCCCCTTTCTTACTTTCACACAAGTAAATTTTATGCATGTTAGAAGTAGTCTCAGTAGTGCTAAGAGAACTGGGGGCTTAAGTCATTTTGCATAATATTTTTTAAAAAGACCAAAGTCACTTGAGCTAAGCCTAATGCAGCTTTGGTGCCCAATCCTGTCCCACTGAAGTAAGAGCATTGTTACTGAATTCCATGGGAGCAAGCCACCACCACCCTTCTTTTAATTCCAATTTAAATTTTTCTCTTCACAAGCGGTCTTATTTTTTCATTGCTCCATATAAATAAACATTTAGTTTATCACATCAAGAATGAAAACCATAATCTTCCCTTACAAATGTGTTCATTTTCAGCTGCTCTGATCTTCCTAAACCAATGCACCATAAATCTATGTATTGTATGCTGCATTCACACAGCAGGAAAGGAATTCTCAGTCAGACTTTGTGAATGAAATGTTACTAGTGAAGGAAAAATGGAACCAGAATAGGTATTGTGGCAGAGCTCTGACCTTGTCCCCGTGGGTCCTGCGCTTCTAGGCAGTATATGCTAGCCTCAGTGGTTCTCTGTGACCCTCCACATAGCCCTTCTCTCTCTAGGGCCAGGGTTACAGTCTACTGAGCCCTTTTCATCATAAGCCAGCAAGGAGGTTGGTGAGAGAACTCCCACAGTCTCGGTTGTCCCTAGGGCTTGTTTTAGAACAGTTTAGCCTCCTGTCCGCCTGACTTCCCCTCCCAGGAGGTGTTCCTGTAGTGGTGGGTTGCGGGGAATCTGGGCCCACCCTCTACTCCAGGTTCCAGCCCAGGGACCCTAATGATAGCAGCTGTTGACTAGGGTTACCATACGTCCGGATTTTCCCGGACATGTCCAGCTTTTGGGGGCTCAAATCCCCGTCCAGGGGGAAATCCCCAAAAGCCGGGCATGTCCGGGAAAATTGGGAGGGAGGGAGGGCTCGGCCGGGGCCTCTTTGGCCGGGGCCAGTGCGGGGCCGGGCCGGGGTCGCGGGGCCGGGGGTGCAGTGCCGGGCCGGGGTCGCAGTGCCGGGCCGGGCTGGGCGCGGGGCCGGGTGGGGAGCCGGGGGTGCGGTGCCGGGCCGGGGTCCGGGTGCCGGGCCGCCGGGGGGTGCGCTGGGCCGCGGGGCCGGGCCGGGCGCCGGTCTGGGGCTGGGGGGTGCGCTGGGCCGCGGGGCCGGGGGGCCGGGCCGGGAGCCGGGCCGGGGCCGGGGGGTGCGCTGGGCCGCGGGGCCGGGAGGCCGGGCCGGGGGGTGCGCTGGGCCGCGGGGCCGGGAGGCAGGAGCCGGGGGGTGCGCTGGGCCGCGGGGCCGGGAGGCAGGAGCCGGGGGGTGCGCTGGGCCGCGGGGCCGGGAGGCAGGAGCCGGGGGGTGCGCTGGGCCGCGGGGCCGGGAGGCAGGAGCCGGGGGGTGCGCTGGGCCGCGGGGCCGGGAGGCAGGAGCCGGGGGGTGCGCTGGGCCGCGGGGCCGGGAGCCAGGAGCCGGGGGGTGCGCTGGGCCGTGGGGCCGGGGGGTGCGCTGGGCCGGGAGCCGGTCCGGGGTTGCGGGGCCGGGCCGCCGGGGGGTGCGCCGGGCCGCCGGGGACCAGCAGTGCTGGGCGGGCCGGAGGTGGTCGGCCGGGGACCGGGGCCGGCACCCCAGGGCCCGAGCCGACCCAGGCTGGAGCCGCCGGGGGGCCAGCCTGGGCCGCGCCTCCTCCCCCCACACCCCCCCTTACCTGCTTCAGGCTTCCCGCGAATTAAATGTTTGCGGGAAGCAGGGGAGGGGGTGGAGACTTTGGGAAGGGGTGGAGGCATGGGCGGGGCTGGGGGCGGGGGCGGGGCCCCGTGGAGTGTCCTCCATTTGGAGGCACAAAATATGGTAACCCTACTGTTGACAGCCAACCTTTCACTGCCAGAGTTGCTACGTTTCCCTGGGCCACTTCCCCACAGCTCTCCTGCTTCTCCCTTCTTCACCCTTACCTTAGGGCTCCCTTATCAATAACTTGAGGGTGTCTTCATTAACGAGCCCTTCAGCCGCACTTCCTCTCCTCTGGCTCCCTTGCTCTCCTCTGCCTGACTGGAGTGGGCCCTTTTTAAAGTACCAGCGAGGCCTTAGAGTCAGGTGGTCACATTAGCTTAATGCCCTCACCTGACTCCAATTAACCTGCGAAGAGTCAGGTGTTCTCATTAGCCTGGAGCAGCCCCTGCTCTGGTCAGTCAGGGAACAGAAAACTGTTAATCCAGTGGTCAGTATATCTGCCTTCTGCTATACCCAACTGGCCTGGGTCTATCACAGTATGTTAATACTCCTCTTAGATAATACTTTCTGCAAGGCGCTCAGCTTCTTCAGCTCTCACTGAAGTCAATGGGAGTTGAAGCTGTTGCCATCTCACACTATCAGAAGCTGTAATTGTATCAATACAGGGTGACGTTGATGTATTAATCATTGCTCTTTCTCGGTTACTACAATGATCAACCACAAATGTGTAAAATATGACCATGCTTTTACAAAATGTCATCAGCTTTAACAGCCTTAAAACGAAATAGAGGGAAAAATCATTATTAAAAGGCTTTCATTTGCAAATCATTCTGAACATTTCTAGCTATTCTATCAGCCTATTAAATAAAAACCTATAACACTTAATTTTTAAAAAATGCTCTAGAGAAATATATTTTTCTGTTTAGTACACAGACATTTTCTCCCTAAAATAAACTAATTGCTATAATTAACTGCTTTGTGCACATGAACTTTATTACTTATTACCCATTAAATTTCCTCCAATGGAATGACTGTAGAAAGTTTATTTTTTAAATGTTTTAATTACAATTATAAATAACTATTTAAAGACTAGGCCATTGTATTAGTCTACATATTTTAACTGATCCAAGGACAATGCAGTCTTAAAATTTTATTCCTGGAACTGATTTTAATTCCATTTTTTAAACACCACTTAATATAGATTATTACCCTAAAATTAATCATTCCAACAAATATGTTCTCAGCATGACTTTAACATATTAGCGAACTTAATTAGAAAGAACAATTGTAGTTTACAAATAACGATTGGCAATGCAAAAATTTATGCATAGTATTAACAGATACTCATCCCTTTTCTTAAAATGTATGATTGTATTATTAGCTCTTGTTCATAATATACTGTAATCATTCAGGTCCCAATTCAGCAGTGTACTTAAGCATGTGCTTAACTTTAAGCAAGTGAATGATCCATCCTATTGAAGTCAATGAAATTAAAGTTAATGCTAAACTACCTTTTGAAGTCGTTAAAAGCAGAGTATTTAGTGGTACTTATATTCTCTCTTTTACTAAATGATAATTTAAAAGTCCAGTTAAGAATCAAGGTTGTGATAATGAATTAAGTGATTTGAAAGTCATTACTAACATAGAGTAGAAAATTATGGCCCATTCTTGAAATTGAGTCCATGTGCCTGTGCAGAAAGCCATTAAATTCAGTGAGGATCCACGCAGGCACAGTGGTCAGCCTTCATGCACAAGTTGCGGGATTAGGGCCTACATCTGAATCTCAAACATAATAGAACTAGATCTAAACATTATGCACCTTAGGTTTTCCCTCACCAGTAATGCAACAGAGTTTGAAATTTCCTTCATCAATTGTGGTTGCTTGTGTCTATGCCATAATAGCATATTGGTAATAACCGATAATCTAAAATACATTTCTCTACTCACAATGATTCCTGGGTAATAGCCTCCAACGGTAACATTTTCTGTTCTTGTGGTAGCTGCAAGTCCTATGGTCAGTATGAACACAGACACTACCAGCAGAGAAACTGTGAACCAGAGAGAAGTCTTCTTTCGTTTTGCAAACTGTCCTGTTGGGGGAAACAAATATAAAATAGTTTTTCATTGCAATCTTGGCAGTACAAGTATGAAATGAAAGCTCATTCCAATTAATTCATTTTTTAAACCTTTCTCCCAACAAGGGATAATATTGTGCAGCAGAGAGAGGATCTTAAGTTATATAAAGATTAGCTGGAGCTTAGCAGACTATAATATATTGTTTACACATACAAGATGGGGTTTTATTAAGCTGAAGTGACAATGTTTTCAGTTATTTGTGGTAAAACTTGTAATGAAGTTGTTGTTCACATCTGTAGACCAATTCTGCAGACCTCAAACCATCCTTACCTTGGCAAAATTCCCATTTGGCTCTATGTGGACAACACATAAATATGTGACTTTTAAAGAAGATTAGCAGAAGCTCTGCTGTGTTGTCAGGAAAATAAATTCTGAGGAGACCAAATGATTGAGAATTCATTTTATTTTCTGGTGTGATTTTGCTGGCTTTGGAGTGTCGTATGGAAGGAAGATTCAAAATTCAGAACACTAGTCTGACCCTCAAGAATGCTGGTCACATTGAAGTTTTGCTCCAGTTCTCTTTCTTCTTTGAAATGAAATGTTGTTCTTGAATAGTAGCATTCATTGAAAATCCTTTTCTACAGATGTGCCTATAAAGGTAGCAGACTTTTAAGATAAGAGAGCTTTATCAGGGTAATGTGACTATCCTAATTTTGTCCTTTGAATCACAGTATTTCATATGTAGTTTGTGTACATTACGCATTCACATCTACAGGTGTTAGTAACATTGTCAAGTTCTTAAATATCTAAATTAATTCCTTTTAAAATGTGTATGTATCTCCCTCTATAGTTCCTTCCACCTTCTCTTCCTTATCTGGTCAGTTTGCTTGAGGATTGGTGTGTGTATGTTTCTGGGGAGGAGGGTATTAGTGGGAGCTTTCTTTTCTCTCTTGGCTTGTTCTTTGTTTTTATGTGATATGTTGGCTTGAGGGCAGGGAAATTAAAGTTCCCACTCCTCAAGTATTTGGGCCAGATTCAATTCTGCACCAAGATGCACTCAGCACTGGAGAGAGGTTGGAAGGGAGTTGAGGGGAGGCTTAAGGAGGGAAATAGCATGTCAGATGAGAATTGCTGTAGGAACTCTGCTCTCTCCTTGGCCCTGTCATGCCCTCTTCCACCACAACATACATCCTATTCTGGGGATTAAGGAGGACTCACATAGAGCCTGGCTCTCTTTAAGATAGTTGAGAATTCTCCTCCACTAGGGGAATTCTCATCTGGCAAACTGTGGCCAGATTATGTCCCCTTTGCGCTGCTGAGGTGGTGGAAAGAGGGCAGAAGTGAGGCTGAGAATCTATCTCCTTTTCTGTTTATCTTTTTGTGAGAGAGTGTTTTTTTTGTTGGTGTAGATTAGAAGATGACTGTGTGTGGGAGGTTATGGTGAGCAAAGGCACTGAGGTTACTGAAGACTCTCAGGGTGAAATAAAATCAGAAAATCCCTTTGGCTTCCATTGAAAAATACTTGAGCAGTATAGATGGAATGACTAATTTAGAAACCTCTTGCAAGCAGGCTTGACTGGTTAATGCCTGATCTGTTGTTACTACGGCTCACACTTGATGATTCTGAAGTGCCATGTCATGCAAATTTGGCATGTGGTTGGATGAAGATGCTTGGGTGGTTCTACACAGATATTCAGTGATCACTAGCCTCAAGCAGAATAAAGAAGTGGGCCAATAGCTGTGATATTTTCATGCTTCTTGTAATGTAGGAGTTAGTCAACGACGGAGATGAGTTTGTACAAGCATATGGCTGTTTCGTATATCCATGGGGCTATACCAAGTATACCAAGTTTTGTGATTGCAGAAGGCCTCATAGATGAGTATAGTAAACTGGTGCTGACAATGCAGTTGAAGTCCTCCTGGATTTGAATCCTTGGGAATTTTCAGTGTACATTTGGACAGCAGATTGGATAGTCTGGTCTGTGTGCTCCTTGAAGTGATGGATTGTTTTGATTTTTTTCCCCACAGAGGCTTGAGGAGTGCTCTAACATGACCAGCCATATGTTTAAATTGGGTCTGCAACTATCTCAATATTTGGTGTTTTTCTTAAAGCCCCAGCTCCTGGAGTCACGGGATTATGTGAGAATCTCAGCTTTCATTTAAACAAAAAGTTTCTAGTCTTTATATTTTCAGAGAAAAAAATTGAAAAAGTGAAATCTAAGCATTCAAAAACAAGAAGGTAGCTAACCGCATCCCCCAACAAATATATATTTTTTAAATCTCATTGTTTTTAAGACAATTTTTGACTTTGGATGGCAATCTGACTCATGATTTTTGAATGTTTGAGGTTGGCCATACTGGGTCTGCTCTTGGATTTGTAGATTAGCCTGTTGAAAGATCTGACCATACCCTCATGTATTTCGGTACATGGGTTATTCCATACTTCTCTCCTTCCTTACCACCAATGGACCACCATTGATTAAATGTTATTGCCAAAAGATGAACCAGATGGGGCACAAATTGGGGAGGAGATGGATTAATTTCTGATTGTCTGTTGTTGTTTTTCTTCAGTAAAGTAGAGCACACTTCATACTGAAGAAAATATTTGACACGTTTAGAGGTTCTGTTTGAGAAATATCAACAAACATATCTCAGTTTTTATCTATGTATTCATAAAAAAATAATTGATGAATTGGTTTGCAAACTGAATCTGTTCTGTGGTGTGGGATTTGAAATTCAAAGACTGAGCTGTGTTCCTCAGTTTTACTTGGTCACATGAGCCACATTGTATTGCTTCTGTTCCCTGATTGGCTCCTTGTTTGCTATTTCTCCCTCTGATTCCTTTTTTTCACATTTGCCCACAGTGGACTCCTTCTCTTTGGTTCATTTTGAATGTTAAGAGGGTGCATTTTTAGATGGCTATAGTGATTTATTGTATTTTTTTAAAATATGTTTTTACAGAATTTTGGTGAGCTATGGGCAGGAGCGCTATAATAATTATTTTAGAAACCTAGAGTTACAACTCAAAGATACACTTCTACCTTTCTGCCTCAAAGTTAAAACAACAAAAAGATAATAAGGTTATTATTCGAGCTGGCTGACTACAGTAGGATTATCTGCAATCTTTTACTCCTGAATACCTGAGTCCAAATCGAGATGAGATTAAATAAATTTCACAGAACTGTTCCTGTTAAATAAAATAGTATATGTATAATATATCACAAATTCATTAGCTGCAATACAGTTTTACTTCAGAAGATACCAACTGGTTTGCTTACCTGATAAATATAAAGAGAAAATCAGTAGTTTCCAAAAAGAACTAAAACAGAATGTTTTATGTTCAAAATGGACCTTAGTATGTGTAATCTACTACACAATTTGGCTTACAGATCATATACTGCCTCAAAATTCTGTGTGTGTTTGTAAAATTCCCAGTAATAAAAAATGACTTGTAAAACTTACACTACAAACAGTTTTGAAAAATTTCTGTATAATTTTACATCAGTGAGACATGCATGCATCAGTTTAAGGCAGCACATATGGCCTTGCCTAAAAAAAAAAAAAAAATACATGAAGACTTTTTACAATCTCAACAATACCAAGTGCCTCCATAAACATTGCGGGGAAAGAACACTATCCAATTCACCTGTGAGACTCAGCATTTCCAATGCTCCAATAGCCTGGCCTGTAACGTTTATTGGCAACCCTGGTGTTTACTGAGATAATTTAATATTGTCTTAACACAATATGAATATTTTAAATGTACGTAATGCTTATCATCCTGAACTACATACATAGATAATGTTAACTATTTGTGTGGTTTAGAGCCTCAACTCTGTACTTTGCCTGATAAATGTTTATTAGGCTTATTTGTAAAGCAGTTGGAGATCGTCAAATGAACAGCGCTACAAGTACAAAGCTTTATTATTTCCCTTTTGATACCGTTTTATTGACTGCAGCAGTGCTGCCATTTTCAAAAAAAAAAATTCCATAGCTTTTGTTTGCTTTTTAGAGGACAGATGCAATATGTTTGGGATTTTCTTTTAATATAGCTACTCATTGTGGGGCAGGAAGTGTTCAACTACAATAACCTGCAGCCAAAAACAATTCAGAATTACTCAGTCAGAAGTACAGGCGAGTCTCATCTTACGCTGGGGTTACGTTCCATTGTCAGCGCGTAAAGCGAAAATCGCATAGTCAAAATTACATTGAGTGTAATGGCGAGCGGAATCGCCTGCACTACAGGTACAGTATTTAAATTGTTATTTTTCTCTTTTTTTTTTTTTTTCTGTTTTTGCCAACCGCACAAAGCTGAATTTGTACATGTTAAATGTGCATAAGATGAGACTCGCCTGAATCCCTGTGGTACTGAGGGAGAAGATAGTTAGGGTCTGATTCAGCATACACCTCAGTCAGTCTAGTGGCAAGCGCTGTTACAGAGTGTCAGCCATGAATTAAAGTTGCCCTTAGAAAAACTAGGTAATGAATGAGATACTACTGCTGCCATCTTTCCTGGGGGCAAATTCCTCTTCAGTGCAGCTGCCCCTGCAAGGACAGGAGATTGTTCATCAAACCCATTAACTGTCCAACCTGTTATTGCTGAAGTCACTCTCAGTAGCAATAAGTCAGTCCCTGTTAACTGATGCATAGTTACTCAAGATGGAATTGTAAAATATTAAATTGTCCCTCCCTGGAATTCCCTATTTTTTTCTATTAGTATTTCACCATTCCAAGAATCAAGCAAATGAAAGGAAAGTCTTCTCAGTAGAGTCATCTTTACTAGAGCCCCTGCTCTAATCAAGAATCAAATGAGGACTGTCACAAATTATTACCAGCATTACATTGTGATGGTAATGTTCCTCAACAATCTTGGCTGGCAATGTGATAAAGCATAGATACCACAGTGATACTATAAAAAAAATCTGAGAGATAGATTAGATAGACAGATAATGCTAACCTCCACATCACTGATCCGTGCTCCACCAGGTATGGTCTTAAATTGCCCAAGAAAAGCAATAATCCACTAGTACTCTCTGCTCTGCCTAATAAACATTTATCAGGCTAAGTATCTATTTGAGGCCCTATACCATACTACTCCCACCTCCATCGAAGGAGAAAGAAAGCCATCAGGACACAGAGAAGAGAAAATAGAATCTCCTCTTCTGAGCAGCTCAGAGACAGGAGGAGAAAGGCACGTAGAGCTTACATACACATACAGCAGTTGGGTTGGATAAGAAGTACAGATCATCATTCCTAGAGTCAAGAGAGGGAACACAGTGACATTCAAACCCTTCCCAGCACCCTAGAGATGGGGAAACAGAGTCAGAGAACCCCCTGTCAATCAATCAATCAGGAATTGAGGGAAATACACCGGAGGACTCCTTTTCACAACAGCCAGCAGAAGTCTATTTGGGGAAGAGTGTGTCTGCATTGACAAAAGATACATGATTTGGTGGGAAGACCTTAGTTCAGTTTCTGCCAGAGTGAAATGATGCAACCCTAGAGGTGGAAGCATGGGTTTGGAACAGGGAAAGGTGAGGCTTGTGAAGAGGTAGGTATAACTTTCGGATGGAGTGAGTCTGTGATGGAAGGTGTGGGGAGAGAAAGAGACCTGTGAGGCATGACTTGTCAGTGCTAGAAAAGCCATCTATAATCTACAGTCCAACTCCAAAATGTCTAAATCCACCTTGCTTTGCTAATGCAAGTACTCCTGTCGAAACCAATGAACAGTCTTCTGCAAACAGGCCCATTGGAAGTCTACGGGAAAAATAAGAGGGAGTGAATTTGGCAAGGGAGGAAGTGCAGAGCACAAATCACACTTATTGGGAGATCAACACCACACCATTTTGTCGCCTTGCTCTAGTCAAGGTGATGCAGATGTGAAGAGACTTGTATATTAACATCCCTGATCTTTAGGAGAAAGATTTGTAAGGGGAAAAGGTTACATTTTCAATGTTTTACATTACATAATGTTACAAAGAATCATGTAATATAAGTTAACCCTGTGTAACATAACATATAACATCAAAGGGCTAATATATGCGTTGCAACTAATATATTGTAGCTATGAAGCTAATATTTAAGGAATGAGATTTGTATGTCTTTGGGGCTAAATTAATTACGTTTCATTACTCCAGTCTTCCCTTCAATGCCTTATCTTCCTTGGCTATATTTTTCATTGTGTATTTTTAAAAATGTGCTATACTAATGACATTGAACTAATCCTACATTGCCTCCTAAAACTAAATGTGATGGGCTGAGAAGTTTAAAAAAGATATCAGCCCTGCTTTTGGGGATTACTTCCTCTTTTCTGATTAAAAGCTTGACTAAAACAGTGTGCTAAAACTAACTAAACCATATGCAACTGCATTCGTTTCCAGGCACAAGCTAGCAGCTTTTATCTGACTCTTGTCTCTATTATGTAGTTGTATTGTAGAACCCATGAGTATATTGAACAGTCTAGTCCTTAAAAAATGTTGCTGACTTTTTGAGTAGACCTTAAGAAAAAAATATCTTAATACTGTAAATAGTTTAGCTATAGTAAGTGATCTTGTGCAGTATCACTATGACTTCATTGCTTTGGCAACAATTGTTTCACCAATAAATAATTAAGTGACTAGCTAATCAATGGTTAAAATGACAGTTTAACTGAATACTTAAATCACATAGAGAATATCCTAAACAAATCTTTGCTATTACCATTTATTCCCTGTTTTCGTCAAAACTGCCACATAAAAATATAAAGGGTCTAATACATCCTTTTTGACTGCTGTCCTGATGTTTGGGTAAAGGCAAGGTCTCCATATACCATACTGAATGACATTCACAAGAACTACCACTGATACTTTCTAGCTTATCTTAACTTTCAGGAACTTTGGGGGAATAATCAAATATTGAACCTCTCTTTTACATTTCATTTGCATTTTCCAGGACACATTTAGGAAGAGAAAACAAACCTGTATATTTAGGAACAGAAAACAAAGCTTTTCAGAGACAGACTAGTTTAACAATGAGGCATTCAATTACAACTGTAATGTAAAAATGTAAAACCAATTGTCATGCGGGTATTACAAGGGTACCAGCCAAAAGTTTGAGTGGAATTGCTTCTACTACTGAATACTGTATACTCCCATCATAGCTATAAACCATCTGTAAGTGGAAAAGAGCCAAAACTAATGCTGTACCCTGAGCTGCTGGCACTCTAAACTGCTCAAGCATAGCAACTGTTAATTTTCAGCAAAGAGAGACAAGGATATTTTCAGCAAAGAGAGAAAAGGATGTATTACATACATACACAAAGCCCATTTCTGTATTACATTATCCTTACAGCGATTCCATGAAAATAATGCAACAGCTAAATGGAAAAAATAAATTAAAAATGTTTTTAAATGTACCAATGTGATAAAGGAGAGTGACAAGAAAGAGCAGAATTTTAACACTTGACAATGAGTTAATTTGTAGAGAGGGATTATTATAACCCACCAATAACCCTAGTACTGTATTGTATCTCATAGAATAGGTTCCTTTTTTAACCTTAAAAGTATTAACTAAAATTGTAAAAGACAAACTCTATATGTCAAACTGAATTACCTATCTCCACATTCTTTCCTTATTGCTCTTTCAGTTGTTAGGCACTCTGTGATATATTTTTAGATTGCTATTTAAGAAGGTGATCAATTGGGCTTCATCTGAGCAGAAAATTATTTCCTCCATTGCAAGTGCAAGCATTTATAAATGAACAGGCAAATCAGTATCCCATAGAGATTACCAGGGAACAGATCTTTCCCTGTGAAAAATTAAGATTTGCAATATTGGGTTGGGTGGGGTGGGGGTGGGGAATAGTACTTTCATGCTATCCTCACAATGTTGCAATCAGAAATGTCAAATCCAGATTTTAATAATACTCAACAAGTTTACTGCTCTCAGTGTATCAGCTACATAGGTGAGTCCTAGCATCTGTGTCCATGGCTGGTTAAACAATCAACGAATAACCATAAGAGTAACTGTAACTACCTAAATTACATTTAAAAACGTTTTTCGAACCGAATTAAAAAAAAAAAAAAAAAAAGCCTGGTGATGTCTCAACTCTCCGAGCAGCGTGAGACTCCTTGCACAGCTACAGGGTTTGGGGGAGAAGTCTTCCCAGTTCATTTCCCTCCAGTAGATTTATGTGCACTGCAGCTCTCTCAGGGCAGGAAAGTCATGGCTTGACTGCACGTTGGAGAAAGCACGAAACCTGGTTAAGCAGCTGTTGGTCAGGCGAAGGCAGAGCGCGTTCACAGCTGAGAAGCGCACCAGCAAAACCCCGGGAGCTGCCAGGGGCCCCGCCTCCGGGCGAACCGAGCAGCCCCCAGAACTTCAGAGCATCGCCCGGAGCTACCTGAGCTGCCCGCCCTCTGCCCCGCAGCCCAGCCCCGACGGTGCCCGGGATTGCCGCTGCCTCTGGGCACGGGCCGGGGCCGCCCGCTGCTGCTGTCGGTGCCCAGCGCCGGGACTTACCTGTAGGATCCAACACGGCTAAAGGAGCCGGCACCGGGGTGGCGGGAGGAGGCGGCTGCATCCTCTTTGCTCCCTGCTGCCTGGCTGCTTTCCACCCCCCGGCCCCTGCCCCGCGGCACCGAGCCAGCCGCCGGCGAGCCCCGCAGCGCCGGTCTGGCAAGCGGCGGGGAGGAGCGGCCGGAGCCGAGGGAGGAGCGAGGACGCCTCACTGACCTCCAGCTCCTCAGTGCTGCGGAGCCGGGGGGACGCAGCCCACCCAACCGCTCGCTCGGCCTCTTCCTTCCCGCCCCGCGGGTGCCACTCTCGCCCCGCCTTCCTGTACCCTCCAGTGACCACCCCCTGCCCTGCTCCCAGCCAACTGCACGGCTCCTCCTCTGCCCCCGGCAGTGATGGGGCTGCAGCTCCCTGGGCTGGGGGTTGCTGCGAGAAATGGGCTGAATGGCCCCTGGGGTGTACCCTAACTTTGCTGCTGCCCTGCGCTAAGAAGAACCCCCCCCCCACACACACACACACACACACAAAACGTGTTAAAGGGTCATTGTGAGAGGTACAAAGTCAAGCAGTCCAAAGTTAGGAAATGCCTCGTATTATGATTCCCTGGAGAGCCCTAATTCACCATACCCCATAATTCACCTTTATGTTATATGATCCTCTTTAATTACATGCTCGCTCAGTAAGATTAAGGTCAAAAGTATCCACTATTTGTGGGTGCTGAATTTGAGACACCTAGGACCTGATTTTTCAGAGTATATAGCATTCCCTACGTTTAAAGCACAGCTGGCACTGCCGAGCGTTTCTGCAGATCAGAACCCCGGCTCTCAAGTCAGGCATCCAGAAAAATGAAGAATAATAATAATTAATGGCCACCTGTGAAATGTTTGGTTTAAGTGTCATTCCTAGCTCATATAGTGACTCTGTGGCAGAGCTAGGGTGAAATTCGATATTCCAAGACAGCATACAATGGCCTTTCCTCTGAGATTGTCCTTCAATCCCATACTTCATTCACTACCCGCCTTCCAGCGTCTACAGCAAATGAGGCAGGGGTCCTACAGACAGCAGCTTCGTTTACTACACAGCCCTGATTCATCCCCAGAGCAGATCGATCCTGTGCCCTGAATGTGGCAGGGGTCCTGTGGAATATATTGCATGAGATCATGTAATTAAAGACTGTATTCTAATGAATAAGCACAATGGTGGTGAATTAAGGTTGCACACACAGTAAAGTTGCATAAACTAGAGCTAATACATCTCTCCTGTGGGACCTATTTTTTATATCAAGTGCAAATAAAACATATCAACCAAAAACAACAATAAAAACAAACAGAATCCACTAATAAAACACAAATAGAAATATGTACAATGGATGTCAAAGTAAAAAAAACTTAAATGCCCTTGGCAAATGAACGTGTTATTCTGTCTTTTATTGGACATCTGTCAAGAACTATTGTCTCTGGACCTCTATGCTTTCTGATCACATTTGCTTGATGTTCCCAAAACAGATCCTTCTGCCTTGCCCTTTTCAGCTGCTGCAGTGGATCTGCCAACTGGAGCCTATGTTTACGCTCTTGGTGTTTTTACTTACTGGCTGTACATGTTTTACATCTATCAGTAACATTCTGTACCTCCTCAATAAACAGTCAGTGTCCTCCTTGGCTTTGTTTACATGTCTTCTGTTCCTTCTATAAGATTTACTCTGAGGGCAATGGTTATGACATATGACCTTGGTGTCAATGATTTAGTAACAGAATGCCAACCACGCTTTGCTTGAACTAATATGCTCTTCCACTTGCAATAACTATTTGGAATTTTTAGTGTAGTATTTCTTCTGTACCAGTTTCCTGGAATACAACTTTTTTGTAGCTGTTCAGAGTTAGTTTTCCTTGGCTCAAGAAGCTGGTTAGATGACAGGAAACAAAGCTTTTTTGTGGGCCAGCCCAAGATTATGCACTGAATTCCCAAGGGAACTAAGGATCATCCCAAACCTCACAACCTTCTGATCTAAGTGCAAGGTTTTAACCCACTCTAATATAAACATATAGCAACATATCTATCTATTGTATATATACACACACACACTGTATGCCAAGTAAATATATTATAAAAAAATATCCAAAACAAAACACTCCGCTGCATACATTTCTCCACGGAGGGATGGGGGGCATGAGAGAACAAACCCATGACTTCAATGGAAGTTAGGAGCCTAAATACATCTGTCCTCAGAGACTATGATGATGAGCATGGTATAAGAACCTATATAGAATAGAAATGGTGGTACTAAGGATTTTGTCCTTCTGCTCGTAAGTCTCTAAATTGGTGATCACCATAAATCATTGAGAAATATATTGTGATAGTCTAGGAGTGCTAAATATGAATCCTTTGACTGCACCATGTGGGTTTTTTAATCAAGTTCTTTTCTACTTATGGTGATTTTTCTGTTAACTCATTAAATTGTGCATAGCAAAGGCCTGAAGTGGTGTTTTTGAACTGATATTGTAAGCTCTTATAAGGTTGTGTCATTTTGTGCTCTTTATTTCAGCTACATCCATCAGTCCTAGAGGCAATGACATCTACAAGATATTCCAGTAGGAGCAAGAAGAAAACTGAAAATGTTAGTCTTTCAAAAAAGTCAAGAATATTTAGATCCATGGGAAAAGTATATTTTCTTTACAAGAAACTAGCTGTCAGGTGAGATTACTGACCATTATGTTACCAACCTCTCTAATAAATCAAATTTATTTGCAGTTAACTAATGTACTATATTATAGAGTGAATTATTTGTAGCATAATCAATAACCATATCAAAACCAGGCTATTATGAGAAATGAACTTGACTTGTCAAAAGACAGCAGGCAGTTGCTAGGCTAGTGAAAACTATGCTTCCCAAATTAAAAGTGCTTGCAAATAGAGAAAAAAAAAACCCTGAAATTCATTGAATAAAAAATACATGCTAAGGAATAAAGACAGAATGCAAGAAGGTAAACAACAGACGGAGGTCAGATTTGTTTGCAATACATGTGGAGGCAATCATGACACAGTACTAATATGTCAAATACAAAGGGTATAATGTCCTTAATAAAAGCAACTGAATACTTATTAAATGTGAAATACATGAACAACAAAGAGCTTCTTAGGGTGGGTATAGATTCAAGAGTACCTATAAGTAGTAAAAGAAAAATTTGACAAGCTAACTTGCTCACCTCAAGGAACCTTAAATCCTTTAAGAAAATGGTGAATTATGTTATCTGCTTAGGCTAAGGTTGCAAAAGCACCTAAGAGGTAGGCATGTAACTCCTACTGATTTTCTTTGAGAGCTCCGTGCCTAACTCCCTTAGGTGTTTTTGAAATTCCCACAGTAAAAACACTGTTAAGGTTGAAGAAAATTAATAATCATGTAAATTAGATATGGAAAAGACCTGTTAGTCCCTGTAATCTCCCTGATAATGTAAGATTTCTCCCTACAGTATATTCTCTAAAACTAAACTGAACAAAGCTTTAAAGTCTCAAGGGAAGAAGTTTCCACCGCTTCCCCAGGAGACTGTTTCACAGTCTAATTGAAATGAGGAATGTTAAGAACTGAGTTGCATCTCAAAAACATGCAGGAGGGTTGTTGTAATCTGCTCTGAAATTTGTCAAACTGCTCTCATAATTGTTTTAGTGATGTACACTTTATAATATACAATACTCTCATATCCCCTGTAGTTTCTCCCATATTAAAATTACTTGATAAGGATAACAACAACAATTTGAAAATCATAAGATACTTGATAACTGGGGAAGTCCAGGGCAGGAGGCCAGGGTGGGGTGAGGGAAGCAGGGATTCAAGAGTAAGTGGGTTTTGTGGGGATCAGACTAAGATTCTGATTATAAAAGCAGATCTGTTAGTTGCAGAGACATATTCAAAATAACATGGACAATGGATCTCTTCCTTCCTCTCTTTCACTAGAAATACTGCTCACTCCAGCTACATACTACAACTGACAAGAACTATCCCCACTTCTTGTGGGAAATAAACATCGGTTTTAAAAATTAATTATTAAATAAAAATGGAAAGCTCTTCTGAAATTATGTTGGCAATACTCTTCTTTGTATAATTTAAATAAGGGTTAGCCATAAAGATAACTTGAATAAAAACCCATTTAAAGAGTGCTAAAGAGGCACAGTGTCTATAAAGCTGACCTAGTGAGAGAGGTGAGGATTCCCCTGGTTTGGGGGAATTCTGGGCTGGCATAAAGCCAGTGCAGGGATGTGCCAGAGCTGGCTAGGGAAACGTGCAGAGGACCAGAGGCAGGTCCAGAATGTGATACTCCCTGGCCAAGAAAACTGCCCTTAGGCTACCTAGTGTAAATTTAAAGACTTCCTTTAAAAAGTGGAAGTCAGATCCTAGTGAGGCAAATAGAAAGGAGCATAAGCGCTGCCAGATTAAGTGCAAGAATGTAATAAGAAAAGCCAAAGAGGAGTTTGAAGAACGGCTAGCCAAAAACTCCAAAGGTAATAACAAAATGTTTTTTAAGTACATCAGAAGCAGGAAGCCTGCTAAACAACCAGTGGGGCCCCTTGATGATCGAGATACAAAAGGAGCGCTTAAAGACGATAAAGTCATTGCGGAGAAACTAAATGGATTCTTTGCTTCAGTCTTCACGGCTGAGGATGTTAGGGAGATTCCCAAACCTGAGCCGGCTTTTGTAGGTGACAAATCCGAGGAACTGTCACAGATTGAAGTGTCACTAGAGGAGGTTTTGGAATTAATTGATAAACTTAACATTAACAAGTCACCGGGACCAGATGGCATTCACCCAAGAGTTCTGAAAGAACTCAAATGTGAAGTTGCGGAACTATTAACTAAGGTTTGTAACCTGTCCTTTAAATTGGCTTCTGTACCCAATGACTGGAAGTTAGCTAATGTAACGCGAATATTTAAAAAGGGCTCTAGAGGTGATCCCGGCAATTACAGACCGGTAAGTCTAACGTTGGTACCGGGCAAATTAGTCGAAACAATAGTTAAGAATAAAATTGTCAGACACATAGAAAAACAAACAGTTGAGCAATAATCAACATGGTTTCTGTAAAGGGAAATCGTGTCTTACTAATCTATTAGAGTTCTTTGAAGGGGTCAACAAACATGTGGACAAGGGGGATCCAGTGGACATAGTGTACTTAGATTTCCAGAAAGCCTTTGACAAGGTCCCTCACCAAGGCTCTTACGTAAATTAAGTTGTCAAGGGATAAAAGGGAAGGTCCTTTCATGGATTGAGAACTGGTTAAAAGACCGGGAACAAAGGGTAGGAATTAATGGTAAATTCTCAGAATGGAGAGGGGTAACTAGTGGTGTTCCCCAAAGGTCAGTCCTCGGACCAATCCTATTCAACTTATTTATAAATGATCTGGAGAAAGGGGTAAACAGTGAAGTGGCAAAGTTTGCAGATGATACGAAACTGCTCAAGATATGACCAAAGCAGACTGTGATGAACTTCAAAAAGATCTCACAAAACTAAGTGATCGGGCAACAAAATGGCAAATGAAATTTAATGTGGATAAATGTAAAGTAATGCACATTGGAAAAAATAACCCCAACTATACATACAATATGATGGGGGCTAATTTAGCTACAACAAGTCAGGAAAAAGATCTCGGAGTCATTGTGGATAGTTCTCTGAAGATGTCCGCGCAGTGTGCAGAGGCGGTCAAAAAAGCAAACAGGATGTTAGGAATCATTAAAAAGGTGATAGAGAATAAGTGAGAATATATTATTGCCCTTATATAAATCGATAGTGCGCCCACATCTCTAATACTGCGTACAGATGTGGTCTCCTCATTTAAAAAAAGATATACTGGCACTAGAAAAGGTTCAGAAAAGGGCAGCAAAAATGACTAGGGGTTTGGAACGGGTCCCATATGAGGAGAGATTCAAGAGGCTAGGACTCTTCAGCTTGGAAAAGAGGAGACTAAGGGGGGATATGATAGAGGTATATAAAATCATGAGTGATTTAGAGAAAGTGGATAAGGAAAAGTTATTGACTTATTCCCATAATACAAGAACTAGGGGTCACCAAATGAAATTAATAGGCAGCAGGTTTAAAACAAATACAAGGAAGTTCTTCTTCACGCAGTGCACAGTCAACTTGTGGAACTCCTTACCTGAGGAGGTTGTGAAGGCTAGGACTATAACAGCGTTTAAAAGAGAACTGGATAAATTCATGGTGGTTAAGTCCAATAATGGCTATTAGCCAGGATGGGTAAGGAATGGCGTCCCTAGCCTCTGTTTGTCAGAGGATGGAGATGGATGGCAGGAGAGAGATCACTTGATCATTGCCTGTTGGTCCACTCCCTCTGGGGCACCTGGCATTGGCCACTGTCGGTAGACAGGATGCTGGGCTGGATGGACCTTTGGTCTGACCCGGTATGGCCGTTCTTATGTAAATTAGAGAGGCTACTGTTCTAACCTGGCTGATTGTTTCAGCCTCCATCCCACATCAGGATCCGAGTCACCATTAGGTCTCTCCCCTCCCCTCCCCACCCTACCCCCATCTCAGCTGCATCACACAAGAGCTCAACACAGTTGAGGATTATGATCTTTAATTTTTAAGTTAAGAGTGACACTGCATCCTCAACTAATACCCTTGTGGGGGGAAAAAAGATCATCAATTATATGTTAAAATACCAGCTTTATCTTTGAAATTCCTAGCTTTTGTTCATTGTAGCAGCACAAAGAAAGGGTTCCAGACTGGTCGTCTTCTGCCATTTGTCATGAAAATACCAGTTTTAATGAATCATAAAGGTAACAGAGGCTACTTGGAGAGATAAAGGCAAGAGGGAGGAGTTGAGGAGGGAAAGGTAACCACTTTAAACTGTGTCATCTTCCCATAGTGCCAAGACATCCTTTCAACAGCTGTTTGGGGTTTTCCAGTCACACTGTATTGTAAAAAAATAAATAGTGAATAATAGAAAATGAGTTAAAAGTGGCTGTTGGACCACAGACTGCTGCTGAAAGTTTAGCCTGGGCACCTGGGGTACAGGCAGAGCAAGATGGAGTCAAATAGTCCAAGAACTTTTACACAGAGAAAAAATGTCTGAAGAAGAAAAATAGTCAGCCTAGTAAGGAAAGGGCATTTACAATTTTTTGTTCTATATTTTTTTCAATTACTAGAAACTAATTTTCACAGCGGAAGAATAAATTGCACATACCGCATATTCCTTCCCTTTTCCACACAGACCCCAATTGTTTCAATGAAATGGAAAAGGAAGGAGACATATTCTAATATCAATAAATAAGGTAGGCTAATGATGATGCTAGTCCACCATGAGCATTCCTGCATCCCTGTTCCTCCACTCACGCCCTGCCTTCTGCTGTTGCCAGTTAAAGACTTTGGTCCTGATCTTCAAAACCATCAGTGGATCAGGACTGAACTACATGTCTCTCTGTCCATGACCCAGTTAGATACCTGTATTCCTCTGGGCAATGAACCTTTCAAAGCCCAAGACAGAGCCGATGAGAGCCAGAGACAAATCTCTTCTGCTCTAGAAGATCCAACTGTAAAATGAACTTCCATAGGAGATTAGCATGACCCAGAGTCTGACTATTATAAAGGCATACTCAGGCCTCCTCTTTAATAAAGTTTTCCCACCGTAACTGAAATTATAATTTTTAAAAGATTAGCTACTAAATAGAGTCTTCCATAGACAGGGAAAGGAGAAGAGCAGAAGAGTCTGTGAAGCCTATTTTGTTGTGCAGATCTCATGTACATGGTGCTAGGAACCACAGGAAGCTCTGAGATGTATAGGCTGATGCATTTCTCAGGTGGTTCAAGGCTCACCACACAATGAGGCATGTACTAATATGTGTCCCGCATTGTAGCTTGTTGCTTTATCAGTTCACTCACATATTCAATGATGCTGAAGAAATCAATGACTGGAACTTGCTTCCGCCTATTCCTGCCCAACTCTGAGATGCTAGACAGCAGAATCCGTGTAGGGTGACCAGACAGCAAGTGTGAAAAATCAGGACGGGGGTGGAGGGGTAAGACAGAGCCCCAAATATCAGGACTATCCCTATAAAAATCAGGACATCTGGTCACCCTAAATCCCGGTGATGGAGGTCTCCCACTCAGTGCATTGGAGATGTGCTTTTTCTGCAAACTTTCCAGTCCCTACCCCAGGATTCCCCAAACACTATCATCCTGACCATCTTCATAATCCTGTCTCAGGAATACTTCAGCTCAGGCAGCAAAACTTCCTTCTGTGTCATTGGAACCCTCCAGCCCTGCCTAGCACCTAAGGCTCTGGATTCAGTTGAGTGCTCAAAAGGGCATTTGTGGAGATGAAGATGGTGTCAGGGCCGGCTCTAGGTTTTTTGCTGCCCCAAGCAAAAAAAAAAAAAAAAAAAAAATCCTCCGGGAGCGCAACTGAAATTATGCAGCCCCAAGCACGTCCTTGGTTTGCTGGTGCCTAGAGCCGCCCCTGGATGGTGTTGTCAAAATAACCTGCAGACCCCAATAAAGTGAAACACAACAGGAGGCTAAACTGAAAATTTGCCTTGTCCTCTGTTCTCCTTTCTGCAATTAAGCAGAATTGCCCATTAGAACAGGAGAAAGGCCAGCCTATAATGTAAAAATTAAAAAGGAAATAAAGGGAGACAGGCTAGAGAGGTAATACTAAAGGTTGCTAAATGACTAGAGATCATACTTTTTCTCAAAAATAGCCTCACATTTTTTAAAGTGCAGTAATTGAAAGTAGCCAACAATAAACCAGGTTCTTTATTCCTCTGCAAACATGCCGAACTTTTAGCACAGTGTAACAAGAAATAATTAAGAGTCTATGCACTGATGAAGGGAAACCAGGCTTATTCTACATCATGTGTTTTTCCAGTGCTACTGAGTGAAAGGATTGTTGGAATAAGGGTGAAGAAAAACAGAGAAATTGCATGAATTTAGTTGCATTGGTTGTGCTCATTAAAATGCTAATGGAGGTAAATGTGAAAATATTGATGCGCAAAAGCCATTCCAGCCTTCTGGTTAAATACATAATTATAATTTTTTTAAAAGAAGAAACCCTTTAATTTACCTAAGAGATAATAATGGCTTTTTTTCGGCCATTCTATTTGATCTGATAATTATATACTTTCATCACCTTTTCTGTGTTGCAAAAATCCTGTTACAATTTGCTACATATGGAGCAGGTATGCGTAATAAACAATTTTTAAACTCAGTTTTTGTAAACTTAATTTTCTTATAAAATAGTAAAGATAGTAAAGCTACTACAGACAGTTTTCATGTTTTCTGGAGAATGTGTTTTTGAGCTTTGCAGATATAATTAAAAAACCCATAACCAATCATTTTCTCTTTTTTCAATCCTTGTATGTTGAATCAATTCAATTTTTTAAATTATTTTTAATTAGCTTTGCAGTCAGATCTCAAATACTATGCACTAGTCTGGAGTGGGTTGAGGTTTTGTCCTGAGTTGATACATTCTCAGAAAAAAATAGGTGTTCAAATGGGCAGGGAAAGGGGCAGAGATAGATTGGGTTTAAAGCACTGGACTGAGGTTCAGAAAATGTGGCACAGATCTTTTGTGTGACCTTGGGCAAAGAAATATATTCTACTTTGGATGTATTGCCAGCAGGGCCGGCTCCAGCATTTCTGCCGCCCCAAGCAAAAAAAAAAAGCCCCGATGGGCGGCAGTTCAGCAGCAGGTCCTTCGCTCCTAGAGGGAGTGAGGGACCTGCCGCCCCCGAATTGCCGCAGGTGCCGCCTCTCTCCCTGGGTCGCCCCAAGCACCTGCTTGTTACGCTCGTGCCTGGAGCCGGCCCTGATTGCCAGATCTTCAGTTAAAGCTCCTGGGAGTTACAAGTTCACATTAATGGAAGAACAGACCCCTAATGAAAATATTTTCTTTTTCAGGTCCATGACATCCAGACCCTCAACTGGCCTCTGTTCTATAAATATTAAAACTTTGTACAATGTTTACAATCTAGTTAAAATTAAAAGTACTTATCTGGTTCCTGTGACTCAGCTCTAAGTATTCAGCAGGGATCTATGTGGGTATGACATTACAGGACATGCTGAGTGATAATTCAGACTGGGAACCAGCAGTTTACAATGTGTCTGGATTTCATGGACCTAGAAAGTTAAGTTAAGATTAGAGCTGGTCAAGCTGCACACAGCGAACAGTTAATTTGACAAATGTAGCCCTCCTTTTAGTTCACAATTCACCTGAGAATGAGTTGTAATTTTTTATAAATGTGTGTCCACTCACATAATTTTTACAAACAAATCTTAAGCTACCGATTAGTTGCTAAATGGCCACTATGGGCCTGATCCAAAGGCCATTGAAGTCAATGAGAGCATTTGCACTGATTTCAATGAGCTTTTAAATCAGGTCCTATCTAAGCTATGAGGTTTATATTGCTGCCCAAGTACAACCAATAGCAATAATACAGCCCTAAGTGAACTTCATGGAATCTCTGGCACTTCTTCCTCAGGTTCTATGAACATTTGCTGTTTGTGCCATGTGATGGATCATCTATGACCATGGTCTTTCTGTTGCCTGAATCGAGAACCCGATCTGTATAAATAGAACATTTCATTTTTTGATTCATAAATTATCTACAGACGTTTGTATTTGTTCATTGAATCTATTATGCAAATAATAAAAAGAACTTTTTAAAATGGTTCCTGGCCCAATTCCAGCATAAATACTCTTGTGAATATTTATTCATGTTATTTATTCCTTATTGGTAATTATGGTGCAAATACCAGTAAAGTGTGAGCCATCAGCTTTTATTTACAAGAATATTCTGAGATACAGCAAAAATGTATCCTCCTAGCTCTAAGTAAGTTTTAAGATGATAATGCCCTCAAGGTTTCTCTTATTTTGTTATTTGGGGCAATCAGCACACAATTCTGAAGTTGCTTGATTTTAAGGTATTTTTCCAGGTAACCATTAAAAAGAGGCATTTTTAAAATTGTGTTTTTACCACACAGTTAAATTGTGGCAATAGTTCCACTGCAAATCCTTATTTTAAGGACTTATAATTCTGACATAAAAATGTATTTAGAGATGGTAAACATGGTCTCCAACTGGTTTTAAAGTATTTTTTGCCAATTTGCAAAGAAAAAATTCCTTTAACTTATTATTTTTCTACTGATTTTATATCAAACAAAAGTACAGTGAAACAACTGATAACTAAGGCCTTGATCCTGCAAAGACTTATGCATGTGCTTAACTTTACACACTGTGATTAATCCCAGGGGTTTCCATGGGACTCCTCACAGTACTTTGGATTTTAGGGCTCTGATTGTACAATGCAGTGCAATACAGGCAAACTCCTACCCCTATATATAGAGACCCACTGACTTCAGTGGGGCTCTGCGTAAGTACATGGGTTTCTTTTGCATGCCTCTCACTGCAGGATCTGGGGCCCATAAAGTATACACCTGACTTATAGATAAAATCTATAATGGTGTGGTGTGAGATAAAGGTTTATTGTCTTGAATTGAGAAGACCACATTACTCATGAATGGCAAAGACACAAATGATTTACACAGGTCATCCTAAACAAGTGCCAATAAAAGCTCAACACAGTATATGATGGCGTGGTGTATATGCCACATATTTCATAGACAAAATTTCTGAAATGTTTTAGAAAGGTATTTTAAAATTATATTGGCACTATTTTTCACATCATTCTGCCTTTATAGCCAGGTGTCATGAGCACAATAATACCAGACTCAGAGGAAAATGAAAAGTGTAACTAATAAGTTTAGAATTCTCTGACAGTTATCTAAAATTGCTTTTCCATACACCATAATATCTCAATTTTAAGGTCTGATATCTTGGAAGCATCTATGCTAGAAGCAAGTGCCATGAGACACCTTGAAAAGCTGGGAATCTCCTCTTTCCAGTTGTAAAAAGCTCAGTTCTAGACCTGATGGGTCTTGAGATAAAAGGCCTTAAATCTGTCATAGTTTGAGTACTGACTATTACCCTTTCTACACTGCCACTGTCATTGGAGGAATTTGCAGTAGAGAGGTTCCATACTTGTGGGGAAAATGAAGGAAATGTTTCAGGTTGGTGGGTTGGTTGGTTTGTAGCAGCTGTTTGAAAGTTTTGGGAGTTTGAAATATGAGAATAATACCCAAAGGAGAGGGATTAAGAGAGCAAAGTGCAGGTGAGGTAGTCAAAAGTTCATGATAAATATAATTATATGACTCTGCAATCCATCAAACAGCTATTACAACCTTATACAGGCATAGCTATTTCTATCTGTTTAAATATTTATAAATACATGCTCATACAACCATTAACACATACAGTCGGATTCATAAAATATGTGAGCCAAACCCCAGAGTCCTCACTCAGACTTAGAGCTAGTTTAATTGCTCATCACACATACTGTAGATCATCCGATCAGTTTAGCCCCTCTGTTGTTCATAAATCGGTCCTGATTTCTATTAATGGTAGGGTGACCAGACAGCAAGTGTGAAAAATCGGGACAGAGGGTGGGAGGTAATAGGAGCCTCTAGAAGAAAAAGACCCTAAAATCAGGACAGTCCCTATAAAATCAGGACATCTGGTCACCCGAATTAATGTATTTATTTGCAAATATTCTCCGAATAATTCCTGAGAATAAATTTCAGAGTATGAGATATTAGCAAACTGTTCACCTCCATTATGTGTTCCTCATTGTTTCTTTTTGGTTGTGTGTGTTTGGTCACCTAAATCAGAGTCAAATTCAAAATTTTCTACAAACATTATGAGTCAGATCAGAGTGTTTCTTATGGACATAGAATCTGAGCACATCAGAACCATTAATGAATGGCTTAATGAGCTAAACATATGAATATGGGTAGGGCCCTACCAAATTCACGGTCCATTTTGGTCAATTTCATGGTCACAGGGTTTTAAAAATCATAAATGTCATGATTTCAGCTACTTAAATCTGAAATTTCAGTGTGTTGTAATTGTAGCGGTCTCACCCAAAAAGAAGTTGTGGAGGGTGTGACGTTATGAGTGTGATATATCATCTCATTGAAAGATGACCTGGCCAGAAAGAGTTAATTAACTCACCGCCTGACCTGACCCATGGGTGAACTTTAGAAACTGGTTAGGAAGATATGTAAATGAATAGAGCTTTGAAATGTAAGTCTGCATTGTTAGAGGTAAAAGGGTAGATGTTTGCTCAGGGCTTGTGATGTAAGCAAACAAGTCTTGTCTACTGCTATAGTTTTAATTCAAAGATCAAAAAAGGAATATTAACATTTATGATGATACTTGAGTGAAATAGTATTATTGTCTATATGTCTCTTTGAAGGTTGTGGTAACCTGTATCTGAACTGTTTAATGGATAAATTACGCTGTGCTAATTGCCAGGATATTTGGAAGGAGAGTTAAGCCTATTGTTTTCTCAGGCCGAAAGGCTGCTGGAAATGTATAAGAACGCTGGGACACGATCCTACTTCATCTCAGATCTGCTTTGGGTTTCAAGAGGGGGAAACCTTAAGCCACAAGGATTGAGATCCGCAGTCACTGACTGGAGTCACCCTGAGCATGGGCATTGGACTATAACCTATGGACTATTTCTAAAAGGACTTTTGGCAACTACAAGCTCACCTCTGCTATTTATCTGAACCTCAAGAATTGAATTCAAGTCTGTATGTATATTGATCTTTTAACCAACTCTCTCTCTCTCTCTCTCCTTTTTTTATATAAATTTTAGCTTAGTTAACAAGAATTGACTATAGCTTGTATTGTGAGTAAGAGCTAAGTTATAATTGGTCCTGGGTATGTGGCTGATCCTTTGGGATTGGAAGAAACTTTTCTTTTATATGATAAGATAACATTTTCAGTAATCATCATCATATTTGACAGGTGTGTCTGGACAGAGGCCTGAGGCTGGGTACTTTAAGGGAACTGCATTGTTTGGACTTCTGAGCAACCAGTGAAGTACTACAGAAGCTCTGTTGTGCTGGCTTGGTAAATCTAAGTATTGGAATAACCACCAGCTTTTGGGGTTTGTCTGCCCCATTTTGTTTGCAGTTCACCCTAATTGAATGACCTCAGCGGGCTCCCATGGGCAGCACCGTCACAGGGGGGTCACAAGGTTATTGGGGGGGGGATGTAGTACCGCTACGCTTACTTCTGTGCTGCTGCTGGCAGCAGCACTACCTTCAGAGCTGGGCAGCTAGACAACTGCAGCTGCTGGCCTGAAGCCCAGCTCTGAAGGCAGAGCGCAGAAGTAAGGGTGGCATGGTATGGTATTGCCACTCTTACTTCTGCTCTGCTGCTGGTGGGGTGCTGCCTTCAGAGATGGGAACCCGGCCAACAGCCACCGCTCTCCAGCTGCCCAGCTCTGAAGGCAGCACAGAAGTAACCTTGCGACCCCCCTGCAACTCTATTTTGGGTCAGGACCCCCAATTTGAGAAACACTGGTCTCCTCCATTAAATCTGTATAGTATAGGGTAAAAGCACACAAAAGACCAGATTTCATGGGGCGGAAACCAGATTTTACGGTGCATGATTCATTTTTCATGGTTGTGAATTTGGTAGGGCCCTAAATATGGGTATTCACACAGAGAATAGCCATTTCTCAAACATTCATGCAAACAAAATACCATTCACATAAAGGTTTGTGAATAACATAAGAAGTTACAAATTTGGTTGACCAAACAGTCATTTAAACTGAACCAATGTTTGTGAATATTGATTTTGCAGTATAGAGCAAGTTCTACTTAGAAGTAAACCTTCACTGAAATCAGCAGGAGTTTTGTTTAGATAATGACAGCATCAAAACTCCGGGTGAAATCCTGACACCATTGAAGTTAATGGCAAAACTCACATTGAGTTAAATGGGGCAGAATTTCACTTTCAATATTTGGCTCTCTGCGGAAATAAGACAAAAAGAGAAAAAATTAAATCAAAAGTAGTTCCCTCCCCAATTTAATAATCATCTGTCCATGTGTTATTCCTTTTATTTGAACTTACACTTACCTTAATAAAAATGTATTAAGTTTTACTAAATTTATATTGTTTTCCCCCATAATTAAAAATAGATTTCATAATTTATCAAACTGTTCCATTTTGCCTAGAATTTATACCTTATTTTTTCTTATGAGGCCCTGACTGCAAGATTTATTCGAAATTATTTTATGGGGAAGTCATTTTTATCCTTCCAAAGCCTCATTATAATTCTTTTTAGCACTAATTAAGCTTACTGATCCACTGAAACATTGCCTTTGAGACTCCCTCTGTTCTTGAACTAACACACAGGTTGCAAACATATGGTTCCAAAAGTTACTCTTTTGTCACTGAGGAGCATTTGTCTCCTAAATCATGTTTGTTTTTTATGAGATTAGATATTGCATTCCCTTGTGCATCCCACATTGCCAACGAACCTAATGAGAGTTTGGATTCCACAATCAGACCCACAGGCCTCTCTATCTTGTCAATACACTTACAATAAAATAAAGATTCTGGGGGCCAGATCTTCAGCTGATGTAAATCTGCACTGCTCCATTGAATTAAATGGAGCTATGCCAATTTGAACCAACTGAGAATCTATCCCTTCATATATCCATCCTGAAGCTTTTAGATATAATGTCAGAATTTGGTGCAATCTAAGTTAGCTAAGGGCTTGTCTATACTTACGCGCTGGTTCGGCGGCAGGCAATCGAACTTCTGGGTTCGATTTATCGCATCTTGTCTGGACGCGATAAATCGAACCCAGAAGTGCTCCCCCTCGACTCCGGTAATCCTGCTTGGCGCGAGGAGTACGCGGAGTCAACGGGGGAGCCTGCCTGCCGCGTCTGGACCGCGGTAAATTCGAACTAAGGTACGTCGACTTCAGCTACGTTATTCGAATTGGGGGGTTAGTGTAGACCAGGCCTAAGTCAAATGAGCTATTTTTGATGTCTTGCCTGTTCACAATCTTAGGACAATGGATATTCACACTGATCAGAAAAATCAAGTAAAATACCTGAGGATCAAATGTAAGACAGGGTTTCAAGAACATGAGTAAAGGTAAATTACTAGGAGTATTGACAGAAATATCCAACAACCTACAGTATGAAGATCAGAGCACCTTAGTCTCAACATATGGGGAAGAATTATTAGAAGGTTTAAGAGCCTGATTTTGAAAAAAGACCTCTGTTTCGCCAGGCATAATACCACACCCACAGACAACTGCAAATTAATTGTTGGTGCAGTTGCTGACACTTAAACAAATGACTACTGTATCTGATTTGTGTGTGCATCTGATAGCTACATATCTAAGTGCTAGCATTTGTAACCACAATTAACTGGGTAAAATGGTTCCTGTAAAATTAGAAGCCACACTGAGCCCCTTGCAAAACCAGATTTTAGGTAGCATTTAAATACAATCATTAAATAAATAGAAGCTTATTTCCATAGGGCGATTTTTGGCACTTGTTGCAGTCAAAGTTTCAATTTAAAAAATGCTGTTTGGAGAACTATTAATTTAGGGTCAGAACAGAACAGACCCTTTCTTTAACCCATTTGCCTATATCTCATTTGAAAACAAAATTAAAACATAATTGAAATGAATGGAGCAAATTTTCTGCTGGTATAATTCCACTGAAGTTAATGGAGTTAGCACAGCAGATGATTTGTTCAATGATTAATTTGTAATGAAAGAGGTGCTGGGACTCAAGAAATTAGGTGTCGGTGCTCAAGCAACTATTTTACATTCAGAACTGATGCAGCAAGCCAAGAGGTGCCGGGGCTAGGAACTGCCAACCCTAGAGGTGCCAGGGCTCAGCCCTGGCAAGCCTGGCACAAATTAAGCACTGGATTTGGCCCAATAGCTCTAGGCCAAAGCTGGTATTCTTCTCTTATGACAACCTGAGAGATCCAAGTCTGAGTTTCTCTGCTCATCCTGTGCTCACAATAGGTGTAGAGGCAATGCACTTAGCACTGAAAATAAAGGGCAAAGGAAATGGAGTGCGTCCCAGATCATTCAACAATAACCTATCAGGTGAATTAGGCAACCATGTAGATGGCCTCCAAAGATAGTTGCATCTAGCCATTTTCATCTGGAAGAATGACTTGTAATGTAGGTAAGAGACCGGACTTGATTCTCCTCTCACACCAATTTTTCATCATTTACCTTAATGGAGTTACTCCAGATTTATAGCAGAATCAGGCCCATGAAATGCAGGGACAAGGATGGAATGAAGGAATCTTTTGAGCTTAAATGGAAATGTGGATGATCAGTGAAGTCTGGGTTTGTGAATGAATTTACAAATATGCATTTTTGCCTAACATTTGTAAAAGGGGACATAATAAAGGCAGAATAATAAAAGAAAACAATACAAGAGCTGAGAGCAAAATTTCAGCTGTAATATAACCAGCCTTCTAAAGCCAATCAAATGAAAATACATACATGCCAAATTCCGATTCTATTAGATTCTCTTTTTCATGGACCCACAACATTTTTCTTTAATGACTACAAAGTCCTTTTGTGTTCAGATGATACCCACAGGAGGAGTATTATTATATGCAACTAATCAGAGACTTAAACTACACCATTTACCCAAACTAGCTTTAATAGCGTTTGAAGATTATGGCCACCCGTTGACAACAGCAAGTGATATAACGTAGTCTGTTAGGGAACTTGTGCTACCTAAAAAAACTGTAGGTGAATTTCCTCCCCACCCCCTTTTCTGCTTTCTTGCCCTCAACATCCACCATCTCCTCTGTCCATTTTAATTATCATGCAGCCCACTGGCATCCAACTTTTACCTTTTACAAATTTATTTAATTTCTTCCCTTTATTCAGCTCTTACTAAAACTAATAGCTAACTGCTGATTTGCTTGCTGTAATTTTCCCACTTCATTTCAAATTTCACACAAAGGCCACCTGCCATTGGGAAATAGTCTACCTTCAATTAAAAGGCTTGATGTCTTCAGTATTAATGTTATCTTTTATACTGAGTTCTACTTATATCTCCCTGTGGTTCCTGGAAGCCACTGTTCTCCTCACTCCGATGAATACTGCAACACTGCAAGGCCACCATCCACTCTCAGAATAATTTACAACCTTTAAGAAAATTTGTATGATTATTATTTGTTTCCACGATACACCCACAATACACCGGGCACTATACAAACATAAAGGAAGGCCTGGTTCTTGCCCTAGGAAGCTTAAAGCCTAAAAGAAGACAGACAAAAGGAGCGGAGAAGGGGTCCAACATACAAGTAAAGTAGTCAAGGTGATGACTGGCCATGTCTTGATAGTACAAAGATATTCTGTTTTGTTTTGGGGTGTTTCTTTATATGAAATATACAATGCCCATAAGCCGAGCCATTGTTAATGTGCTAATTTCTCAAAGGCTTCCCAGTAGATGTTGGTTTTGAGAAGGGGTTTGGCTAGGGGGAGATTTGTGGACAAGCCAATTGGGTAGGTTTCTGTGTGGAAGAAAGCACAGACACATTTATGGGAGAAATGGACAAATGGCACATAAGGTTGGTATCATTAGTAGAATGGAGAGGGCAACTCGATAAGTAACAATGATCTAAGAAACATATAGTAGGCCACAGGCAGAGTAATGCAGGGCCTTGAAGGTACAGACAAGAAATTGGGATGGGAAGTGGCAGAAGGAGAGGGCCAATGGAAGGATTCAAAGGGGAAGTGGGGGAGGTAGGTAACCTAGTCTTGGTAGTATTTTAACCAGGTCAGAGTAATGGTGATTATACTTTCAGCAATGATTTTACAAAAGTTTATGACGACTTTACAAACTAAAATTAAATTATTAATTAAAAAGGGAATGAGAGACAAATTAACTCTTCCTTTTAATAATTATGATTTGTGATCCATAGTTCTATCCAGCTGCCAGGATAAATGGTGGGGAGTCTGTTGGAGGGTCTGGCAGGTTTCTCAGATTGGATTATCCCTCTTCCTCCACGCAATGCAATAAGTCTTAATTGTAGTTATCTGGTTATTATCCACTGATTTCCCTATCTTACCTCATCTGTCTCTGGGCTTCTGCGTTGCTTCTTTGTAATTGTGACTGACCAGCCCCACACTTCTCAAGAGGTGTTGTGGACATTCCCCATGGGTTTTGGATGCAAGTAGTGGCATTAAGTCTGTGAGTGGCTTTGCAGCTCTACCCATCCTAAAATTGTTCGTCTCTTGCTTGCAGTTCTAAGTAATAGAACACAGCAGTAGATGCATGCTGCTAAACTGTCTTCACTACCACCAACAGCTAAAACATGCAAAAGTACCTTATCATCACAGCCATTAGTGAACTAGATGAGCCTACCTCGATCCCCGCATGTAAAGGCCCAGAACTGATATGAAGTGATGAAGTTGTACTAATGGTTTGGAAGGCACAACAATGAAGATCTTATAACTTACAAAAACATACAACACGGCTTTAGTGATACCCAGCACCATCCAGTATTTGTTCACCCAAGCAAATATAAGTCACTGTAGTAATATCCATGCCAAACGCACTGGTATATACTAGATGATGTGACGGCTCAACAGCAAGATCTCAAAGACGCTGGCGCAATGCATGGTGCAGCATGTTGTACAGATCATAGCCATGTTCATATTAAGCTCTCTCTATACATACAGCCAAACTCAAAGTCCTGAAGGCAACTCATCTAAAGGTTAAACCGGAATTGCCTCAAAGACAGTGAAGTGAATATATTCCTTGTTAAAAATCTTAGGAGTTTGTTTGCACCCACCTCTCCTTCCCAGAAGGATGATTAGGGAATCAATTGAGGCCAGGAGGGGGAGGAATAAAGGAGAGAAATGATAAATCCAGGGATTACGGCAGCAAACTATGCAAGAGGAAAACTGACAAGTGCCCGGCAAGTGGCATAAAAATAGCAGGTCCTCAACTTGAAGACCAAGTGTTCTGTCCAGCAAGATAACAATGTTGTACATAAACAAAACCTGTATTTACTGAGCTATTAATTCAGCTAACCATCCACTAAAAGTCAGTTCTTAAAAGTGACATTGGCAATGAAAAAGATTTCAGAGATGGAAGATGAACACAGAATCCTGTATAACTGCTATTGATTACTGTACTTCGTTCTCATTTGTAAATACCCTTTGTATGCATATGCTTGTTAGTATTGTGCTCTAGGGATATTAACATAGTATTTCATCTCTTTTTAAAGATTTGGTTTAATATATTATACAATGTAATAGGTTTCTGTCTCTGCAGGAAGATTGGACTATTGAAATGCTGGACATTATGGGTCATAGTTTCAGAAAGTGGTCTTCTCTTGTATGCACACAGATTTGAGAAAGAAAATCCATGCATTCTTTTCAAATGCTACACCTGTGCATTCAGGTGCTAGAATTTATACATACAAACACATTTGTAGATAAATGGATTTTGAATATGAATCTAGTATTTGCATGCACAGATGTGAGGGAATATGCAAGTATTTGCATTTTAAAATCTGGACATGCACAAAAGGAAGCCAAAGAGAGGCCCCTTTGAAAATTAGGCCCTGTAAAAGTGAAAGATCTAAAGTGTCTTCACCCTCCACTCCCAAAACAGAGGATAGAGCATTCAGACTCATTTTTTTTGTATATTCTGAATTTATGGTTAATTGGAAGATTCTTGTCTTTTAAAGATTGTTACTGGTTAATATGTGGATAACAAAAAAATATAAGGCACACCCACACTACACACTCCTTATGGCAGCGTGTAAAGTACATACACTGCATGCCCCCCTGGCACGAGTATAAATAGCAGTGTAGACAGTGAGGCACTGCTTAGGCGAGTAAAGACACACCTGAACATAGGCGACGACTCTGTGGGTGCTCCAGGACTGGAGCAGCTATGGAAAAAAAATTAGTGGGTGCTTAGCACCCACTGGCAGCCAGCTCTCTCTCCTCCCACCCGTTGGCAGCCCCACTGATCAATTTCTCCCCCTCCCTCCCACCACGAGCAGCTGTTACGCAGCGTGCAGGAGGCACTGGGTGGGGTGGGAGAGTAGCAGGGACAGGGCACACTTGGGGGAGTGGGGCGGAACTGGGCAGGAAGAGATAGGGCGGAGGTGGAGCGGGAAGAGGTAGGGCGGGAGCTTGGGAGAAGGGGTCGGATGGGGGGAGGGGCCTGGGGCAGAGAAGGGGTTGATCACCTGCCGAGCCCAGAGGAAGCCGGTGACTGCACCTGAACCATGTGGATATGTACCCTAAGTGACTCTGTACACACCCAAGCAGTGCCTCCCCCATTTTCAGCAGTGTAGGGTCCCCCCGCCTCACGCCCACCACTGTCTTTCCCTGCTACAGGGAAAGACTCTGGCAGGGGGAAGGCAGTAGGGAAAAGCTCCAGCAGCTTGCCATTGCGGAGTCTTTCCATGCCACAGGGAGCTACCAGAGCCTTGCCCAAGCAGGGCTCAGGGTCTCTAGTCTCTTCCATTGGTGTGTTAGGGCTAGGAACAATTTAACACATAGTGGGGAATATCCTAAAAGGCTGATCAATGTATGAATGTTCCAGCAATCAGGTTATTCCCCTCTCTTCATTCTCTGTGGTATTTTTTAAAAACTGTATTAGGTTCCAAAAGTTGTAATCTGACAGTGGCAAGTACGTGTGTGTGTTGATAATAGTGTGCTTGTGAGCCTCTAAATGAGTCAATGTACAAACATATGAAGTGGTTCAGACCAGCCTTAATTGTATTATAACCATGGAATAGAATTTGTTCTTATTGTGTGAGCATCTTGTGCGTCCAGTGTTCAGTTGAAATCCCTGGCACTCTCCAATCAAGAATCAATTGTTGCATACCTCTTTACATGCTAGCTAAAGCTCAGAGAAAATTGACCAATGAAATACTGTATCTGGAAGAAGATACAGCAGACTTTTTCCTCTTTTGCAGTGGATTGTGCTGTTATTTGTAGCACTGTTCAGAAGACCATTATTTATCTAGTTTGTACATGGAACTTGTAGTCAGGCTATAATGAGACTGTCATTCAGAGTATCAGTTTCTTCTTTTGGGTTTTACTTGAAGGTACAAATGCAGGAAGTTGAATTTTGTCTCCTAACTTCCAAGCAAACATATAGCATGAGCTTGTGCAACAATTTGTCATCAACATCCTGGAAAAATTATAAAGCCCACCAAAGGAATTCATTATCAGCTGCGATTATAGGAGTAAAGACACAAAGATTTAGGCCTGGTCTACACTAGGCGTTTATGTCGAAGTTAGCGCCGTTACATCGAATTAACCCTGCACCCGTCCACACCGCGAAGGTATTTAGTTCGACATAGAGGTCTCTTTAATTCGACTTCTGTACTCCTCCCCGACGAGGGGAGTAGCGCTAAATTCGACATGGCCATGTCGAATTACGCTAGGTGTGGATGGAAATCGACGCTAATAGCTCCGGGAGCTATCCCACAGTGCACCACTCTGTTGACGCTCTGGACAGCAGTACGAGCTCGGATGCTCTGAACTGCCACACAGGAAAAGCCCCGGGAAAATTTGAATTTGAATTCCTTTTCCTGTCTGGCCAGTTTGAATCTCATTTCCTGTCTGGACATCGTGGCGAGCTCAGCAGCACTGGCAACGATGCAGAGCTCTCCAGCAGTGATGGCCGTGCAATCTCAGAATAGAAAGAGGGCCCCAGCATGGACTGATCGGGAAGTCTTGGATCTCATCGCTGTGTGGGGCGATGAGTCCGTGCTTTCCGAGCTGCGATCCAAAAGACGGAATGCAAAGATCTACGAGAAGATCTCTAAAGACATGGCAGAGAGAGGATACAGCCGGGATGTAACGCAGTGCCGCGTGAAAATCAAGGAGCTGAGACAAGGCTACCAGAAGACCAAAGAGGCAAACGGACGCTCCGGATCCCATCCCCAGACATCCCGTTTCTACGAGGCACTGCATTCCATCCTCGGTGCGGCCGCCACCACTACCCCACCAGTGACCGTGGACTCTGAGGATGGGATAGTGTCCACGGCTGGATCCTCGGACATGTTAGCGGACGGGGAAGATGAGGAAGGAGATGAGGAGGACGAGGCAGTCGACAGCGCTCACAACGCTGATTTCCCCGACAGCCAGGATCTCTTCATCACCCTTACAGAGATCCCCTACCAACCCTCCCCAGCCGTTACCCCGGACACAGAATCTGGGGAAGGATCAGCCAGTAAGTGTTGTAAAAATCTAAACATTTATTTGTAACAGAACAGGAATATTAACAATTTAAAAAATGGGTTTCTCATGATTAGTTTGATTAGCTTAACGGTTCAGTCATGGGCAGTGCAACTATTGAAAAAAAATCTAGCAATGTCCGGTTTTGCATGATTGTCCTGCCCAAGCCGCTCTACTGGTTAGTCACTGCTACAGCAGCTACAGTAAAATGCGGTCTATATGTCCGGGGATGGAGCAGAAATCCTCCTGTGACATCTCGAGGAAGCTCTCCTGGAGGTAATTGGAAATCCGCTGCATTAGGTTCTTGGGGAGAGCGGCCTTATTGGGTCCTCCGTAGTAGGACACGTTGCCACGCCACGAGACTATCAAGTACTCTGGAATCATTGCTCTGCAGAGCATGGCGGCATACGGCCCTGGTCTTTGCAGGCTTTCCCGGAGCATTCTCTCTTTCTCGCTGTCAGAGATCCTCATGAGGGTGATGTCGCTCATGATGACCTGCTTTGAATGAGGTAGGGGAATGTTAGTGTTGGGACTGCTTTGCCGTTCCTTTACAGAACTGTAACCGCTGGTTTGCAGCCACGCGGTGGAGGCGGGAGAGGGGCAGCCGAAAGGGATCGTTCCCGGGGACAGCCGCGAGGGTGTGGGACAGGAGCAGACTTCCTGCTTGCCGAATTGCTGGCAGCAGGGACCGACATTGATTTCAATGTGAAATGAGGCCATTGCTAATATTAAAGTTTTAAGCTGCCACAAGTCTACGGCTTACCATGTCTGCCTGCAACAGAAATTCCGTTCTCCTGAGAGGCTTCTCAAATGTGCTGTAGAAGACCCCAGGCACTGAATGCGAAGGCCGAGAATTCGACCTTGTGCTGAGTGCGCATGTGATAGGTGCTGTGCATGGTCTTGTTAACAGAGAAAGACTATGTTCTTTGTTCACAACTACATTTATCTTTCTGAGGAATTCACTCCCTTTTTCCCATTCCCACAGCCCCATCTGCGACTGTCTCACAACCTAGCCTGTCATCACACTCCCAGAGGCTAGCGCGGATTAGGCATAAGAAGAAGAGGACACGGGAGGACATGTTCTCGGAGCTTATAGCCTGCTCCAGAGCCCAGGCAGCACAGCAGACCCAGTGGCGGGAGAACTTGACCCGAATGCACCAAGCCAACATGGATCGGGAGGAGAGGTGGCGTCAGGAAGACCAGCAGGCGACTCAAACCCTGCTTGGACTAATGAGGGAGCAAACGGACACGCTCCGGCGCCTTGTGGATGTTCTGCAGGAACGGAGGCAGGAGGACAGAGCCCCGCTGCAGTCCATCTCTAACCGCCCTCCCCCGCCACCAAGTCCCATACTCCCCTCACCCAAAGTGCACAGAAGGAGAGGCGGCAGAGTCCCTGCTAACTCTCACTCCACCCCTGCAGAGAGCTCGAGCAGCAGAAGGCTCTCATTCCCCAAAATTTGACAAGTTCTTTCCTTCCCGCCTGACACAAGCCCCCGTCCAAGTTTCACTTTCCCAGTTCCATGTTTGGTTGATAATAAAAAATACGTTTCTGTTAACTACTGTTTCCATCATGTTCTTTTGCAGGAGGGGGGGATAGGGGGTTGGTAATTCGACAGGACAGTCACCTTTGGCAGGGTATATAGTCGGGGGCAGGCACAGCAGCAGGGCACATACATAGTGCAGTGATGCAGTGACTAGTTACCCTGGTTAGTCTGGGAGGTTGTTTTCATGTTATGTGGTGGGGGGTGGGTTGCTCTGTGACTTTGTGGCAGGGGAGGGCAGTTACAGATCTTAAGCGGCGGTCCTTAGGCAGGATCACAGAGCCACACAGCAGGGGATCTGTAACCGTCCTCCCCCTGCCACAAAGTCACATAGACCCCCCCATACACACAGTCCCTATCAGGAGGGGTGACAGGCTCCGTTGAAACAACCATCCCACCGCAGCGGAGCCTGTCAATCCTTGAGTTTAGAAGCTGCATTCGCGCCACTACAGTACACCCGCTCCGCACCACAGTCTGCGTCCCAGTTTTAAAAAATTCCCGCGAATACAGTATTAAAGAAAACGGTGTGCTTTAACAAAGTAGAACTATTTTTATTTTGAAACGTGTGTTGGAAGTGGGGTGAAGGGGGTATGTAACTGGATAGGATAGTCAACATTAACTGGGCAAAGAAATGGGGGCAGGTTTAGCTTCTCAATACACAAACTTTAAAGTCACAGGTTACCCTGCTCACTCAGGAACTTTGCTTTCAAAGCCTCCCGGATGCACAGCGCTTCCCGCTGGTCTCTTCTAATCGCCCGGCTGTCTGGCTGTGAGTAATCAGCAGCCAGGCTATTTTCCTCAACCTCCCACCCCGCCATAAAGGTCTCCCCCTTGCTCTCACAGAGATTGTGGAGCACACAGCAAGCTGCAATAACAATGGGGATATTGGTTTCGCTGAGATCACAGCGAGTCAGTAAGCTTCTCCATCTCCCCTTGAGACGGCCAAAAGCACACTCCACCACCATTCTGCACTTGCTCAGCCGGTAGTTGAAGAGTTCTTTTTCAGTGTCCAGGGCGCCAGTATAGGGCTTCATGAGCCAGGGCATTAGCGGGTAGGCTGGGTCCCCAAGGATGACTATAGGCATCTCCACATCCCCAAGAGTTATTTTGTGGTCCGGGAAGTAAATACCTTGCTGCAGCCGTCTAAACAGACCAGAGTTCCTGAAAACACGAGCGTCATGAACCTTGCCCGGCCATCCCACGTAGATGTTGGTAAAACGTCCCCTGTGGTCCACCAGTGCTTGCAGCACCATGGAAAAGTAGCCCTTTCTGTTAATGTACTGGCTGGCCTGGTGTTCCGGTGCCAGGATAGGGATGTGAGTTCCATCTATGGCCCCACCGCAGTTTGGGAATCCCATCGCTGCGAAGCCATCTATGATCGCCTCCACGTTTCCCAGGGTGACTACCTTTGGCAGCAGTACATCAACGATTGCCTTGGCTACTTGCATCACAACAACCCCCACGGTAGATTTGCCCACCCCAAACTGGTTCGCGACTGACCGGTAGCTGTCTGGCGTTGCAAGCTTCCACAGGGCTATGGCCACTCGCTTCTGGACAGTCAGGGCTGCTCGCATCCGGGTGTCATTGCGCTTCAGGGCAGGGGACAGCAACTCACAAAGTTCCAGGAAAGTTCCCTTCCGCATGCGAAAGTTTCGCAGCCACTGGGATTCATCCCAGACCTGCAGCACTATGCGGTCCCACCACTCAGTGCTTGTTTCCCGTGCCCAGAATCTCCTTTCGACGGCATCAACATGACCCATTGCCACCGTGATGTTCTCGGCGCTGGGTCCCCTGCTTTCTGAGAGGTCTGTGCTACTCTCAGACTTCAGGCCATCACCGCGTTGACGTAGCCTCCTCGCCTGACTTTTCTGCATCTGCCTCAGGGAAAGGTGTATGATAAGTTGCGAGGCGTTGAGAGCGGCCACAACTGCAGTGATGGTTGCAGCAGGCTCCATGCTCGCAGTGCTGTGGCGTCCGCGCTGTCACTGACTAGAAAAGTGCGCAAACTGATTTCCCGCCGGCGCTTTCAGGGAGGGAGGGCGGGAGTGATGGACGGATGACGACAGTTACCCAAAAGCACCCTGGACACCTTTTTTTTACCCAGAAGGCATTTGCGGCTCCACCCAGAATTCCAATGGGCAGCGGGGACTCCGGGAACTGTGGGATAGCTGACCACAGTGCACCACTTCCAATGTCGACGCTTTCCCCGTTAGTGTGGACTCACAAAGTCGAATTACTGTCCTTAGTGTGGACACACACGTTCGACTTTGCAATATCGATTCCAAAAATTCGATTTAAGTAAAATCGAACTACTCTCGTAGTGTAGACAAGGCCTTAGAGTCAGAGTTCTGCATAGTAAAATGTAGCATCCAACTTTTTCCAGTAGGAAATGTTATTCTACATTTTAATGTTATAAAAGGACATAATGGAAACCCATCATCTATTTCACCAGACAAACAATCATTTACTTATTGAGCTCTAAAGTAATTGAATAGCAGTCTGTCTCTTGCAGATACAACCTGTTTTCTGTTCCCAGAGGATCAGAAAAATTCATGTTGCAGTGGACAAATGCATTAATTCTAGGGGGAGGTCCTGTTTCATAACAGACACTACAAACAAAAAAAAAACATCCAACAAAGCAGTGTTATGTCTATCCAGTATGACCATAATGGGTAAGAGAACTCACAGACTATAAAATCTCATCCTATAAATTCTGTATTGAGTCCATAACTTGTGGTTGAACTAGAGCACAAATTTTAGAAAGATTTCCAATTCTGATGTAAAGATCAAGTGATGAGTTTACTCCATCCCTTGTGTTTCAATGATTAATTATCCTCATTGTTAAAAATATGTATCTTATTTCCAATTTGATTTTTTCTGACTTCAACTTCCAGCCAATGGATATTTGTTATGCCTTTGTCTGCTAAATTAAAAAGCCCTTTAATACCAGATATCTTATCTCTGTGTAGGAACTTGTGTAGAATGTGTTCAAGCCACCTAAGCCTTCTCTTTGATAAACTAGATAGGAGTTCCTTAAGTCTCCCGTTGCAAGGCATGTTTTCTACATCACGAATCATTATTGTAACTCTTCTCCAGTTTTTCAACAATCTTTTATAAAATGTGCACAACAGAATTGGACATATTATTCTAGTCTCATATGGCCTCATCAATGTTGTATAGACAGGTAATATCTCCCTACTTCTACTCAATATTCCTGTTTACACATCCAAGAATTGAGTTAGCCCTTTTTGTCAGCCAGTATCCCTGGCACCTCATGTCCAGTTGGTTATTTACAATAACCCCTCTCTCCTTTTCAGAGTCATTGCTTTCCAGGATACATTAAGTACCACCTATCTTCTTCTGCTAGATGTATGATCTACAAGCATTTCCTGACAGTCATGAACAATTTATCTAGAGATAAGGGAAAAGGATACATAGTATGTTCTCATGGACTGAAGATAAGACTGGACAAGAACTATAGACAGTCAGTAGGAGCCATGGAAGTGAAGGATGCATACCATTTATGAATTCCTCCAGAACTGTTTCAAGCAGTGGAAATCTTGGTGAATCTGGGCTGCCGATGCTTAAAAACTGATCTGAATATTTCTCTCTGTGAATATCAGAGGGGTAGCCATGTTAGTCTGGATCTGTAAAAAGCAACAGAGTGTCCTGTGGCACCTTTAAGACTAACAGATGTATTGGAGCATAAACTTTTGTGGGTGAATGCTCACTTTGTCGGATGCATCCGACGAAGTGGGCACTCACCCACAAAAGCTTATGCTCCAATACATCTGTTAGTCTTAAAGGTGCCACAGGACACTCTGTTGCTTCTCTCTGTGAGGAGTTTCTATGTTTGTGGATAAGTCTGATTAGATTTGAACTGGACTGTCTGCCTCCACAGAAGCAGAAACACATATGGAGAGGAAAAACGTCACGTTAGGTTAGGAATCAATATTTTATTTCTTATGTCACAATGTAACTGATTAAACTGAAAATTGTTAGCGACAGAACTTTAATGAACACAAAATAATGTGAGATTCACAATCAAACGTGATCTGTTGGTGAGACCTGGCTAAAATGCACAAATCCAGAACTTCAGCAATATCGGCAAAGACATCTTCTGTTAAGCACTATCTTTAAAGCCAAAGACAGCATTGTTTTTTATTCATCACGTACAGGAAGGGTGCAAGGATGTTTCGCACCCTAGGCGAAACTTCCACCTTGCACCCCCCACCCAGCCCTGTGGCAGCTCTCCACCTTGAGGCGCCCCCCCCCCCCCCGCGGCAACTCCCCCCCTCTGCCCTGAGGGCCCCCCCCACAGTAGTACCCCCCCCCGCCCTAAAGCGCCCCCCCGCCCGTAGCAGCTCCCCCTGGCCTGGGGAGCCGTGCGGCAGCTCCCCACCCCAGCTCACCTCTGCTCCACCTCCTCCCCGAGCATGCCGTCGCTGCTCCACTTCTCCCACCCCCCCAGGCTTGCGGCGCCAATCAGCTGTTCGGCGCCGCAAGCCTGGGAGGGAAAGAAGGAGAGCGGGGCGGCGTGCTCAGGGGAGGAGGTGGAGCGGAGGTGAGCTGGGGGGGAGGGTGGAGTTCCCCTGCGTGCCACTCCCCCCTTACTTGATGCAGGCAGCCCTCCCCGCGCCCCTCTGCCCCAGCTCCCTCCACCTAAATGCTGACGACAACTGGGGCAGCTGAAGATCCGGCCGCTGTGGTCGCCACCGAAGAAAATGCTGCCCCCCCAAATGCTCGTGCCCTAGGCGACCGCCTAGGTTGCCTAATGGGTTGCACCGGCCCGGATTGTGTCTTTCTCAGCAAAAATGGCCAATAACAGATTATCACGTGCAGCCTCACCAGGTGGACCTGCTTCCCTACTTCTCCACTATAGATTAAGAATACCTGTAAAAATGCATTTCTGTCTCATTCTTGGAAGTCTGGTATAATTTTACTGAAGGGCAATGCTAAGGCAACTCTATTACTATGTTCCATTAATGACCTGTCAGATTTCTGATTTTACTGTACTGCATGCTGAATCTTAATGTTGATATTATCCTGCAAACACTACACCAGATAATAAATGCATTCTATAGCTCAGTCTGATCGCATTTTTATTCTCGGTTTCTAGTAGAAAACCTTTTATCCATTGATCCCACCTCTTACTACTTTGATCTTAGACTTCAGATCAAAGTATTATATATGCAATTAAAAAAAATCAACTCTTATCAACAAATACCACAAACCAATAGCCAAGCAATTACATCCTATTCTACAGGTAAGTATAGAGAAACATAGTATCTTAATATAGTAGCTGCTGGCAAATACGGATTCTTTCCACTGTATGGCTGAAATCCCACTGTATTGCTTTAAAAATGTATTTATAGAAAAGCCTAGAAACAGTTGATTAGATAGATCTATAGAGAGAAAGAAAGTTGTCACTATAATATATTTATTTAGTTCCATATGCTCTCTCTCATATATAATCAATTACATAAGGTTAAAAAAAAAAACACAGTTGGCTATATAATGCTTTGGTAGAATAAAATTGATTATGCAAATTAACTATGTAGAGACAACGTGCACAAATATACTAATCCTCCTAAGCAGTCACTTGGCTGGCAAATTTCTGTGTCCTGAGCACAGAAGCAAGTATGACATGCTGAATCTTCAATAAAGCATCATGCAAAGCTCAGTTCAACAAAAGATTTAGTAGATATTATTACAGTACTACTAGACAGATAGACTAACCAATGTACAGTTATGAATTTCAGTCACCAGCATTTAGTCTTTCTACTTATTTATTCCCTTTAAAGTTTTTGATGTATTATTTTTCTATTCTGTGCCCCTAGCTCTCATCTGTGAATGCATCTCTGAGAATCTACCACATTACAATAAACTGCACTTCCTAGTTCTCAACCTTACAAGGCATTAGTGTGTGTGTGGTGTGTGCACGTGTGTATACACAAGTGGTACTTGCCAAGAAAGCAATAGGCATAGTTTGAAATGATCTGAGATTTGACAGTGAGCCAAATCCTCCTGGTTTTATGCATGTGAATGGACTTGCTAAGTCAAGGGAACTATTTGTGTGAGTAAAGTGAGCAAGATTTAGTTCAGTATCTGATACGTGAATATTGCAATAAACTGGAGGAGATGCAAATCTGTACTCACATAGGCATATTTAAAATATAGAAAAATAATTTTTGAATAATTCCTAAAATAGATAATGTTCTGTCCAGCCCAAATTTTCTACTTCACTTACCAGAAGGCAAACAGCTTATAACATATGCTTTCTATTAACATCACTGCTGAGTACAAATGCATACTCTTTGCAGGGTTGTTCTTTAGCGGCTCAAAGGGAAGAATATCCCCAAAACAGTACATGTGAGGCAGCACATAAGATGTACACTGTACATTGCCTGTCTAACACACTAGACACCCTCAGGAAATTAATGTAGTTAATGTGGAAAACCTTAGTTAAACTTCCACCTTTTAGTTAAACTTACAACTTGAAAACTGCTGCAGCCTCCACAAATAAAAAGCCCAACCCCACGGCTAGCAGGCAGTTCTGATCAAGGGAGAGTGATGTGCTCAGCAGTAGGATCGGACATAGGAGAGGAAATTGGTAGAGCATAATGAAAAGAGAAAAAGGCAAAAGAACAGCTGGAAAAGAAGAAAAACGCAGCAGAGCAGCAGAAGGTGAAGTAGAGAAGAGACGCAGAGCAGCAGATGAGGAGAGAGGAGCAAAGTAACAAAATCTCAATCAGGAGCAATCATTTGTTCATTTTTCTCTCTCTCCCTAACACACACTGTGATGTTATGAGTGTAATATAATATTTCATTGAAAGGTGACAGGGCCAGAAAGAGTTAATTAACTCACTGACTGACCTGACCCATGGCTGACCTGTAGAGACTGGTTAGGAAGATAGGTAAATGAATAGAGCTTTGAAATACAAGTCTGCATTGTTAGAGATCTCAAGGGTAGATGTTTGCTCAGGTCTTGTGATGTAAGCAAACAAGTCTTGTCTACTGCTATAGTTTTAATTCAAAGATCAAAAAAGGAATATTAACATTTATGATGATACTTGAGTGAAATAGTATTATTGTCTAAATATCTCTTTGAATGTTGTGGTAACCTGTATCTGAACTGTTTAATGGATAAATTACCCTGTGCTAATTGCCAGGATGTTTGGAAGGAGAGTTAAGCCTATTGTTTTCTCAGGATGAAAGGCTGCTGGAAATGTATAAGAACCCTGGGACACAATCCTTCTTCATCTCAAATCTGCTTTGGATTTCAAGAGGGGGAAATCTTAAGCCTCCAGTCATTGACTGGAGCCACCCTGAATATGGACATTGGACTATAACCTATGGACTATATCTAAAAGGACTTTTGGCGACTACAAGCTCACCTCTGCGATGTATCTGAACCTCAAGAATTGAATTCAAGTCTGTATGTATACTGATCTTTTAACCAACACACTCTCTCTTTTCTTTTTTAATAAATTTTAGTTTAGTTAATAAGAATGGACTATAGCGTGTATTTTGGGTAAGATCTAAGTTATAATTAGACCTGGGTATGTGGCTGATCCTTTGGGATTGGAAGAACCTTTTCTTTTATATGATGAGATAAGATTTTCAATAATCATCATCATGTCTGACGCGTGTGTCTGGATGGAGGCCTGAGGCTGGGTACTTTAAGGAACTGCATTGTTTACGCTTCTGAGTAACCAGTGAGGTACTACAGAAGCTGTTTTGTGCTGGCTTGGTAAATCTAAGTATTGGAATAACCACCAGTTTTTGGGGTTTGTCTGCCCCATTTTGTTTGCAGTTCACTCTAATTGAATGACCCCAGCGGGCTCCCACGGGCAGCCCTGTCACACACACACACACCATTTAAGGCTTTATGCTCAACCAAATAGCTCAATGAATTATTATTTATTTAACATGCTTTCTCTGATGTCTGATACTGTGCTCTGATGATGGGAGCCTTAGAAATTTAGTATCACCAACCTCCTGTTTCCAAATCTCCAGGGTCAAATGTAGGGTGGCAAGTGCAAGAGCATCAGGTCTGTGTAGAATGAAATTCAATGTGAGGCTGCAATGAGGGACAGTTGAGAGGCACATTGTCCATACTGATCCCAAATTGCTCTGCACAGACAGAACTGACAGTAAAGAAGAGAAAACTCGCGAAAACATTGGCAGTGAAGAAGCCCTCTGTCACAGAACAGGGTTAGCATAGACAGCAGCCATGTACGTTTCTGCACATAGCCCCACCAAGATGCCTTAAAGCTTACTTGGAGATAATCACCTTTAAGGGTGAAGAGTGGTTCAGACTAAAGAATCATTCATTCAATGATCTTTCTACTGTCCACTAGGAACAGCACCAAGAGCACCAATTCATTATACATAGGCCACCAAAGACCTGTCAGACTACGGTGCCCAGACAGCAAATACGAAAAACGGGGCAGAGTGTGGGGGGTAATAGGCACCTATATGAGAAAAAGCCCCAAATATCAGGACTGTCCCTATAAAATCGGGACATCTGGTCACCCTATGTCAGACACTAACAACCTTTAGTCACTACCTTCTTGGTTTCAATTCAGACCTTGCAATAAACTAACCTGAACAGTAACTGGCACAGCATACATAGGCCAGCAGAGACCTGGGGCAGGCTGGATGCATTTCAATCCCAGCTCTGGCTCTATACAGAAGGCTCTATATTCTATTACTAATAATCCCCTGAGCCATCCAGTACCTATCAATATGTTTATTGATAACAAATGATATTTTTTGATACTGGAGTTTAAAATAACTTTTCTGAGTCACGGCAAAAAACAGATAACTTTTTAGGAGCATAATCAGAAAGGAGTCCGCAGCAAAAAGACAAGGACAAGCCCAAATGCTCCCACCTCCCATGCTTACCCAAGTAGATGGTCTTTGGGCAGGAGATCTTAGTGGGCTGGAAGAGGGATTCCCCAAAACAATTCACTGTATGGATGCACAGTGGTTGTTGAGCCACTCCCCTGCCATTACAGCCAAAGAGAGGGGAGAAATTGCATATGAATTTTTGGGCTTGTGTGTCAGTTGGGAGAATGGGCACGAGTGGATTAATGACTGTTTGGCAAATCAGAGAGGCAGGATGATCCAGAGATTAGAGCACTAACTCAGGACTTGTGAGACCTTGATTCAATTCCCTGTCCTGCCACTGACTCCCTGTAGTGACCTTGGGCAAATAACTTAGTAGCTCTGTCTCTCAGTTTCCCATCTGTAAAAAGGGCAGTAATAGTAGTTCACATGGCTATTGTGAGAATAAATACATTTAAGATTGTGCTAGTGGGCCGATGGGGGCCAAATATGTGCCTAAGATAGAAAGTGAGGCTCATGCATACACAGGCCAATACATAAAAGCCCAGTGAGAATGAAGTAACAAACAATCTGCTCTTCCTCATTAAAGATGGGCCTCAGCTTTAGGGAAATTTTTATCTGAATCTAAACTTTGCACCTGGCGTCTATCACTCTAAAGTGCTGGACCACAACTCTGGAGCTGAATTTTGTAGCTCTGATCTATGTCTAATCTCCATGCATAAAGCAACAGTTCTCTAGCTTTTCTCTTTCCATAGCTGCCTAAAGAATACATTGGTGACAATAAGCTAATGAATACCAACAGATGGTGGCCACAGACACCGACATCCCCTATGAGTAATGAATTGTTCCAGCCTGCCAAGCTATAAAGTTAAATGTCAACATGTGGCTCCTGGGACTACATTAAAGAAAGCACACGTTTTTATAGGACCACCTTCTGGTTTCAGGATTTTGGGTTTGCAGCCAGAGCTGGGATTGAATTGCATCCAGCCTGCCCCAGGTCTCTGCTGGCCTACGTATGCTGTACCAGTTACTGTTCAGCTTAGTTAAACTAAATGTTCTGTTTCTTTCAACCAAAGCAAAGCAAAGTAAGGTATCAAAACATGACAAGGAGGGATCCCTCCTCCTCCGACATAAACCTTCAGACTGGAACAAGAAAGACAATACAATGAAAAAAGCTAAGTGACTTGAATACACTGTCCATACACAAACAACTAGGAGTGATGGAAATTGGGACATTGCAACTCGAGATGTGAAAACCACGGCAGCTTCAGTGGGCAAGGGATTTGTAGTGGGATTTTCAAAGGCACTTAAGCAGGTTAGGCACCTGACTCCTGTTAGAATCATAGAATATCAGGGTTGGAAGGGATCTCAGGAGGTGATCTAGTCCAACCCCCTGCTCAAAGCAGGACCAATCCCCAACTAAATCATCCCAGCCAGGGCTTTGTCAAGCCTGACCTTAAAAACCTCTAAAGGAGATTCCACCACCTCCCTAGGTAACCCATTCCAGTGCTTCACTACCCTCTTAGGCCTGGTCTATAACGGGGGGCGGGGGAGGGGGGGAAATCGACCTAAGGTACGCAACTTCAGCTACAAGAATAGCATAGCTAAAGTCGACGTATCTTAGGTCAACTTACCTCGCATCCTCACAGCGTGGGGTTGACTGCCACTGCTCCCCCGTCGACTCCGCTTCCGCCTCTCACCGCAGTAGAGTACAGGAGTCAATGGCAGAGCAATCGCGGATCGATTTATCACGTCTACACTAGATGCGATAAATTGATCCCCGATAGATCGATCACTACCCGCCGATCCGGCAGTTAGTGTAGACATACCCCTAGTGAAAAAGTTTTTCCTAATATCCAACCTAAACCTCCCACACTGCAACTTGAGACCATTACTCATTGTTCTGTCATCTGCTACCACTGAGAACAGTCTAGATCCATCCTTTTTGGAACCCCCTTTCAGGTAGTTGAAAGCAGCTATCAAATCCGCCCCCCTTCATTCTTCCCTTCTGCAGACTAAATAATCCCAGTTCCCTCAGCCTTTCCTCATAAGTCATGTGCTCCAGCCCCCTAATCATTTTTGTTGCCCTCCACTGGACTCTTTCCAATTTTTCCACATCCTTCTTGTAGTGTGGGGCCCAAAACTGGACACAGTACTCCAGATGAGGCTTCACCAATACTAAATAGAGGGGAACGATCTGCTGGCAATGCTCCTACTTATACAGCCCAAAATGCCGTTAGCATTCTTGGCAACAAGGGCACACTGTCGACTCATATCCAGCTTCTCATCCACAGTAAGCCCTAGGTCTTTTCTGCAGAACTGCTGCCTAGCCATTCGGTCCCTAGTCTGTAGCAGTGCATGGGATTCTTCCGTCCTAAGTGCCAGACTCTGCACTTGTCCTTGTTTAACCTCATCAGATTTCTTTTGGCCCAATCCTCTAATTTGCCTAGGTCCCTCTGTATCCTATCCCTACCCTCCAGCATATCTACCACTTCTCCCAGTTTAGTGTCATCTGCAAACTTGCTGAAGGTGCAGTCCACGCCATCCTCCAGATTATTAATGAAGATATTGAACAAAACTGGCTCCAGGACCGACTCTTGGGGCATTCCGCTTGATACCAGCTGCCAACTAGACATGGAGCCATTGATCACTACCCATTGAGCCCGATGATCTAGCCAGCTTTCTATCCACCTTATATTTCATTCATCCAGCCCATACTTTAACTTTCTGGCAAGAATACTGTCGGAGACAGTATCAAAAGCTTTGCTAAAGTCAAGGAATAACATGTCCACTGCTTTCCCCTCATCCACAGAGTCAGTTATCTCATCATAGAAGGCAATTAAGTTAATCAGGCATGACTTGCCCTTGGTGAATCCATGCTGACTGTTCCTGATCACTTTCCTCTCCTCGAAGTGCTTCAAAATTGATTCCTTGAGGACCTGCTCCATGATTTTTCTAGGGACTGAGGTGAGGCTGACTGGCCTGTAGTTCCCTGGACCCTCCTCCTTCCCTTTTTTAAAGATGGGCACTACATTAGCCTTTTTCCAGTCATCCGGGACCTCCCCCGATCGCCATGAGTTTTCAAAGATAATGGCCAATGGCTCTGCAATCACATCCGCCAACTCCTTTAGCACCCTCGGATGCAGCGCATCCAGCCCTGTGGACTTGTGCTCGTCCAGTTTTTCTAAATAGTCCCGGACCACTTCTTTCTCCACAGAGGACTGGTCACCTCCTACCCATACGGTGCTGCCTGTGCAGTAGTCTGGGAGCTGACCTTGTTCGTGAAGAGAGAGGCAAAAAAAACATTGAGTACATGCTATTTCCACATCCTCTGTCACTAGGTTCCCTCTCCCATTCAGTATGGGGCCCACACTTTCCCTGACCATCTTCTTGTTGCTAACATACCTGTAGAAACCCTTCTTGTTACTCTTAACATCCCTTGCAAGCTGCAACTCCAAGTGTGATTTGGCCTTCCCGATTTCACTCCTGCATGCCTGAGCAATATTTTTATACTCCTCCCTGGCCATTTGTCTAATCTTCCACTTCTTGTAAGCTTCTTTTTTGTGTGTTTAAGATCAGCAAGGATTTCACTGTTAAGCCAAGCTGGTCACCTGCCATATTTACTATTCTTTCTACACATTGGGATGGTTTGTTCCTGCAACCTCAATAAGGATTCTTTAAAATACAGCCAGCTCTCTTGGACTCCTTTCCCCCTCTTGTTATTATCCCAGGGATCCTGCCCATCAGTTCCCTGAGGGAGTCAAAATCTGTTTTTCTGAAGTCCGGGGTCCATATTCTGCTGCTCTCTTTTCTTCCTTGTGTCAGGATCCTGAACTTGACCACCTCATGGTCACTGCCTCCCAGGTTCCCATCCACTTTTGCTCCCCCTACTCATGTTTCCCTGTTTGTGAACAGCAGGTCAAGAAGACCTCTGCCCATAGTTGGTTCCTCCACACTTGCACCAGGAAATTGTCCCCTACACTTTCCAAAAACTTCCTGGATTGTCTGTGCACTGGTGTATTGCTCTCCCAGCAGATATCGGAGTGATTGAAGTCCCCCATGAGAACCAGGGCCTGTGATCTAATAACTTCTGTTAGTTGCTTGAAGAAAGCCTCGTTCAGCTCATCCCCCTGGTCTGGTGGTCTATAGCAGACTCCCACCACGACATCACCCTTGTTGCTCACACTTCTAAACTTAATCCAGAGACCCTCAGATTTTTGTTGAAGTCAATGGGAGTTAGGTGCCCAACCTGCTTCGTGATTTGGAATATCCCATTCTTGGTAAAACTTTATTAGTTTTCCATTCAGGTTTGCACCCAGAAACTCAGCCAAAAACACATATTTTTGCCTGATTAAGGGTCACAACCATGTGACCACACTATCTTTTGCATAGCTTTCCTACCTCCTTGCAGCATCTGTGATGGGGGAGGCGCGATTACCAGAACTTGGCCTAAATTCATGAGCTTTTCCAAGACCCTGGGCCATAGGCGCCAACTCCATGAGTGCCCCTGGGCTGGAGCACCCACGGGGACAAAATTAGTGGGTGCTCTGTGCACCCACTGGCAGCCAATCTCCTCTTCTGCCTCCTCCCCTGAGTGTGCCACGTCCCCGCTCCTCCACCTACCTCCCAGTGCTTGCTGCCACCAAACAGCTGTAGCATGTTCTGGGATGGAGGAGGGAGGAGTGGGAACATGGCACGCTCAGGGGAGGAGGCGGGGAAGAGGCGGGACTGGGGTGGGGATTTGGAGAAGAAGTCAGAATAGGGGCAGGGAGGGGGCGGAGTTGGGGTGGGGACTTTAAGGAAGGGGTTGGCATGGGGGTGGGGCCAGGGATAGAGGGGGGTCGAGCACCCACCAGCGGCAGGAGAAGTCAGTGCCTATACCCTAGGCTAAATTTAGGGGTTATGATGTTTTGCCTGGTTGCACGTTTCATTACAAAATGTTGGCAAGCTTTATTTACTCCCTCTAAAAATGTCAAAAGAGCCTACGTCAATTAGGAGCTTAAGTCCTATTCCCAAAAGTGAGTTAGACACTCAGAAGTCAAAGTTCTGTTGACTTGCAATAAGACTTAGGTTCCTAAGTGCCAACATCACTTTTGAAATTGGGATTTAGGCTCCTAAATCAGGTCGGTGCTGCTGAAAATTTTACCCAACATCTATATTCCTAGTTGCTATGGTAATACAAATAAATAATAGTATAGGCCAAATTCATCCTTGGTGCAACTCCCTGGAAGTCAGTTGAATTACATCAAGCATGAATTTGGCCCTTACTTGCTTGCCTTCTCTTAAAACAAAGCTATTTTTGTGTACACGCTCCCCCCCGCCAATAATTTCTATGTTCAAATTCCCCATTCAGCAAAGACGTCAGCTGAAAAATGTGAAGGATCTGGAGAAGGATGATTGTTTGGAGAACTACTCAGGCTTATCCAGCGACTCTGGGAAGAGAAACCAGGAAGTACAGTAAGAAGGGAAGAGGAGGGGGAGCTGTTAGCCAACATGCTTTCACACTAAAGTATTCTCCAGTTCCCTGCCCTGGGCTGCTCACATTCAGGAATGAAGTGGCCTTAGTTCATCCTCCTTCACTCTTGAACGAGAGTAGCCACAGGGTGAGTTAACACACTTTAATGTATGCACATTGACTTCACACCTATAGTTGATTCACCTTAAAGTTTCCTGAGTGTCCCAGGATATTAGAGAGAGAAGGTGGGTGAGCTAATCTCTTTTGTTGGATCAACTTCTGTTGGTGAGAGAGTCCAGTTTACACAATGCTCTTCTTCAGGTTTGGGAAATTTACTCAGAGTAAGTTTCCCAGACCTGAAGAAGTGCTCTGTGTAAACTCAGAAGATTAACTTTTGTTGGTGAGAGAGTCAATCACATAAAAGAGATTTCTCGGCTCACCCAACTGGTCTCTCTCAAATCCTGGGACAAACACAATACTGCATGTTCCAGTGTAGACATGCCACCAGATAGCGGATCCTATGTTGCAACTATAGAGCAATCAGCAAGGACAGCAGTGAGTGCTGGAGGTGGGATTCTTTGCAGTTAACCTGGCTACCTAGTCATTTCCTGACCTCAGCTGCCTGACATGGGTCAGAGTTACAAAAGCTTATACCCTTATCTCTTTATAAAGATGTTTGTATCCTTTAGTAACTGAGTCATGAAAAATTATCCCAGTTTCTGGATACACACAGGTTGTACTTATTATATGCCTTAAGGCCCTGTCTTTTTAGAGTATCCTCTAAATTCTAAAAGAATCTTCTTCAGATAATTTGCCTTCTCTTGGAGTGGAAAGAAGCTTGTACACTGTCATGGCATCTTCTTTTATTTTGTCTGCTTCATCCCAGTTCTATAGTCTACCCTACCACTAATTCTTTTTGAGATAAACTATTACACAAGAGACTTCCTAAATTATAAATCCACCGCAGAGCTGCATTTGCTAGTGTGGACCAAACTTATCTTGAAACCAGTCCCATCACAGTGGAATGCATGATGAATAGTTAAAGACAGTAGCAAATAAATGAATTCTAAACATAAATGGAAAAATATAGCCGCTAGATTCATGCAGTAGTTTTCATTAGTGATTAAATCAGACATCTTGCATTGTTACTCCTTGTGACAAGAACCATTTAGTTGATGACTACAACACTGTCAAGTTCAGGTATTGGCCAAATACCCCTGGGATACCTTCAGCTCACTTGATGCTTTCTGCATACTGCATTAGTATTCAGCATATGCTGTATAGGGTTATAACTGCATCTTTCCCATCTGATGCTCTGCTGTATTGTATGCTGTGGTCTGTGTTATAGTTTTGTGTTTGCAAGATTTTCTTTAGGCTTGTTTCTTTTCGTGATGTAAGAATTGGGATATATGGTACTGCATGATTGCTTTTCGAGAGACTTCTCTTGTGTAAACTGAGTATCTTGTAAAAGAGGTTACAACTAACCATAAACTCCACTGAACAGAGGAAATAAGCTTTCTACAACCTCATCTAAAACCTGGAAATTATCATCCTAAACTTGAGAGAGAACTTTACAATCTATTTTCACGGCCAGTTGGAAGGCTTTCCAACCAGGAAAACAAAAACACTGAACAAAATCTATCCCATATCTATGTTTCACGACAAATTCACTTTCACATATTTCAGAAAGCGACTGGGACAGAAAAGTTCTGTCTAGAATTATCACACACACCTTTTTATCAAAACACATATCTCCTGCAAGATACATGCCCTTGGGCAGGTCACTGAAGTTCTCCAGGCCTCAATTTCTCCATCTGTAACCTGAGGATAACAACATGAGTTCTCTTTAGAAAAATATTTTGAGATCCTGGTTAAAAAGCACTATACGAGTTCTAAATGCTGTTATTGACTCAGAATGTCGGGGCATCAAGATTTCTGAAGATGCTGTAATCAATAAGGAATTCATTTGTGAAGACCTCTATTCTTCCCATTATGTTTTAATTGCAGGTTTCTAGTTACAGCTTTACACCCAGGGCTGCTAGAGATGACTTCCTAAAATATATTCTTTATAATAAGTTCCTTAAATACCTCTAAAGGATTTGATTTGACCCCATTATGGATCTGGACACCTAAAGGACTATCACGACTCTGTGGTTGGGTGGAATGAACAATAAAGTGATTTTTAAACATTGTTTAAAAAATAACTACTTTATTTAAAACATTTAAATAAATCATTTGCTGACCTGTCTCTCCAGACATTTCTCCAATATAGCATACATTTTAAAAAAGGCCAAAATCCATAAGTAGCACTCATTTTATAGGCCCATACTTTAGATTAATGTAGACTGAAGAGCTTTACTAAAGTCCTGGCTTCTTAACCTAGCAGCATGTATAAGCTCAGGTAATGACCTAGACAAGATTACACAGAAGCCCTTTAACAAACAACTATTTTGATTTTATGTTCCTTCAATGTAAGAAATTCATTGAAATCTGATACCGTGTTCTTAGACAGAGAAGCTAAACTTGCCTCTTTCTCATCTGTAATAAAGTATAGGACAGTTACCTGTTTCATAACTGGCATTCTTTGAGATGTGTTGCTCAGGTGTATTCCACAGTAGGTGTGCATACTCACCACGTGCACTGGTGCTGGAAATTTTCCCTTAGCAGTACCCGTAGTGGGGGAGCCCCGCTGCGACCCCTGGAGTGGCGCCTCTATATCGCGCTATAAAGGGGCTCGTTCACCTGCACATCTACCAGTGTGATATATGCCATCATGTGCCAGCAATGCCCCTCTGCCATGTACATTGGCCAAACTGGACAGTCTCTACGCAAAAGAATAAATGGACACAAATCAGACGTCAAGAATTTTAACTTTCAAAAACCAGTCGGAGAACACTTCAACCTGCCTGGACACTCAATTACAGACCTAAAAGTTGCAATTCTTCAACAACAAAAATTCAAAAACAGACTCCAATGAGAAACTGCAGAACTGGAATTAATTTGTGAACTGGACACCATTAAATTAGGCTTGAATAAAGACTGGAAGTGGATGGGTCATTACACAAACTAAAAACTATTTCCCCATGTTAATTTTTCCCCTACTGTTACTCACACCTTCTTGTCAACTGGTTGAAATGGGCCATCCTGATTATCACTACAAAAGTTTTTTTTCTCTTGCTGATAATAGCCCACCTTAATTGATTAGTCTCGTCAGAGTTGGTATGGCAACCCCCATTTTTTCATGTTCTCTGTGTATATATCTATCTATAAATAGATATAGATATATACACAGAGAACATGAAATATATATAGATATAGATAAAGATAGATATATAGATATAGATCTTCCTACTCTATTTTCCTCTGCATGCATCTGACGAAGTGGGTTTTAGCCCACGAAAGTTTATGCCCAAATAAATTTGTTAGTCTAAGGTGCCACAAGTACTCCTATTCTTTTTAGTGGATACAATGGTGATTTGTGTACACAATGGAAGGACTTCTTTCCACTTCATGCCCATACATCAAAGCCTAGGGAAAAAAGAGAAGTACACAAGAATTTGGGAACTCGTTATGAGCATCACTCATGAGATTCTTGGGGATTAACTCACTTTGCTTTACTCACCCCTCGCTCCCGTATTAGCCTCACTTCTTAGGTGCCTCCTTTCCTGTCAGAACGACTGAACTACACGGTCCTCTGAAACACCTAGCTAGTAGGAATTTCAAGTCCAGAAGATGGGCTTTTAATAGCAATATCAGGATATTAGCAAAGAAATAGCTCCACTTTTATGCTAGGATGTTCTCTGTCTGCATTGGTATGTTGAGATCAAGTAGATTTTATGGAAATAGTCATGGTATTGATATTATTGTAAGTTGTTAATACTATTAATATAGTAATGCCTGTAGGATCCAACCAGGCACCAGGATCCCATTGTGCTAGGCACTAGACACATGTATAGTAAAAAGATGGTTCCTTTCCTGTGGTGCTTAGCTTGGGTGATTCAGTCACCTGGTTAAGTAATGACTTCTGGCTGTGATCTTGTCAAATGTCAGTATAGGGCTTAGTCCATACTTAGCTAGGAGACCTCTAATGAAAATACAAGTGATGCAGGCGGTAGTGGTGTTGAATCAACAGCTTGTACTCCTGAATTAACACTGATCCAACACGCACTGTGCCATTCAAGAGGCTGACCTTTGGGCTCCAGCCAATTTGTGGCCATGGGCATGCTTATCTGGGGAAGGTAACATGAAGAGAATCTCAGCTTTCATTAAAACACAATTTTCTAACCGTTCTCCTTGAAAAAAACCTGCCTTGAAAATGTAGACTTGCTATAAGCTGCTGTACATTGCTAGAGTTATTATTAATATTATGATTTATTTATTTGTATTATCAGAGTGCCTACAGACAAGTCCAAGTCATGGACCAGGACCCCACTGGGCTAGGTGCTGCACAAACAGAACAAAAAGACAGTCCTTGCTCTAAACAGCATATAATAGAAGAGGCAACAGACGGAGACTGACAGATGGGGAAGAACAAGAAAACAATGAGACAAAGTTGATTAGCATGATTGACAGCAGGCTGAGCACGCCAACAGCCTAACTGTTGTCAAGTTGTATGTAAGCTTCCTGGCAAAGGAGAGAGTTAGGGAGGGTTTTGAAGAAGGATAATGAGTTAGTTTTCTGGAGATTTACAGGAAGCTCTTCCCCTAGTATGAGGGGACACCATGGGAGAAAGCACAATGTTACTGTGTGAAAATTTAACACACAGGGCGATAGAAGCTGGCACTGTGGGCTGATTGGACATGAGGAGTGTGGGGGGGTCAACCTTGAGAAATGAGGCATAAGGTGGGGTTAGGCCATGAAAGACCTTGAAAGTGAAGTCAAGCAGCTTACATTTGCTGCACCAGAGGAGGAGCCTGTGAAGGGATTCAAAGGCGGAGGGGTGTGGTCAAAGTGATGAACTAGGGAAAGGGTCTCGGCAGCAGCATTCTGAATGGATGTGAGCAGCGCAAAAGTGCACTTGTCCGGGCCAGAGAAAAAGGATCTTGCAGTAATTGAGGTGCAAGATGATGAGAGCCTGGACGAGAGTTTTTGCTGTGGGGATGGCTAGGAAAGGCTGCATCTTAGAGATGTTATGCAGAAAGAATCTACAAGACTTTGCTATCACTGGATGTGAAGCTTGAAAGAGAGGTCTGAGTCAAAAGATGATGCCCAGGTTACAGGCCTGAGTGACGGGCAGAATGGTGGTGATGTCAACAGTGATAGAGAAAAGAGGTAGCAGGGAGGACTAAGGGGGGAAAAGACTAAAAACTCTGTTTTAGCCATGTTGAACTCCAGCTGACAGCTAGACACCCAAAGGAGATGTCAACATTATAGGTTGGATGGAAGGAGGCAGGTCTGGAGTACAGTGGATGATCAGTGAATCATCTGCATAGAGTTGGTAGCTGAATTTTGTTTGTGGATGAGTTCACCTGGAGATAAGGTGTAGAGGGAGAAGAGAAGGTGACCAAGGACAGAGCCATACATTTATCCCCCACTCTTAAATTAAGGACCACCATTATGGGTTTGTGAGTCAATGCTCAAAATGTAGGTGTATTTTGGCAGCCAGTATATTGTATGTCAGCATGTCTCCAAAAACACAGAAGTACTCCCTTAAGATAGATATCACTGACTGAAAAAAAAATCACTAATTAGTGTACAAACCTAGGGCCAAATCCCTGCTAACCTTTTCTCACTTTGCTCCATTGACATCAAAGACCTATTCATGTGAGTAAATGTTGACAGATTCCCACCCTTTTTCATTCTGTAAATCAATATATATTTACTTTCCGCGGTGGGGGTTGTTGTTGCTGCATATAACACCAATGAGAATTTGCTACTTTTTTCCACTGAAAATCATGCTCTGACGGTCATCCGACGAAGTGGGTATTCACCCACGAAAGCTCATGCTCCAGTACATGTTAGTCTATAAGGTGCCAGAGGACATTCTGCTGCTTTTACAGATCCAGACTAACACGGCTACCCCTTGGATACTTAACTATATTTTTGTCATCTTGGAGTTTATTCTCTACTCTAATGATCTTAGTAGCAATTCAACTTTTCAGAGTGGGAGCTCTTTTCTTGGAAAGAGTACAGAAAGTCCTACCGTAGAGTTATCTTTTTGTTATTCCCTGCAAGAAAGGCATTCAATGGTTTGTAGTGCTTGTTATGTGCTTTTGTGCCAAAGGGATCCTAATGCACACTGGTACATTCCATTTCTTGACAGAGAGCAAGCAATTTAAACACCACTTAAACCCCTATTTTGAGGATTTACCTGTAAGTAGGTCTTAAGTGATACATACCTTTCCCAGGTATGGATTTCACTCACTGAGATATTTTGCCATATTCTGAATTCTCTTAACTGATCTTAACAGATGTAAGTTCATTGAAGTCAATGGATTTACACAAGTGTAAAAGTAGTGTAAGATCAGAATCAGGTTCTGTTTTTGCTTTAAATTCGGTGCATATAGTGTCTTGATTCTCCATTTGATTTTAGTATTTGGACATGGCATGTTGTTTTAAAAAAAAATTTAAACCAACCCTTTCACTCTCCCACTTCTTTTCTTTTGCTTGAGCTTCCTGAAAACAAAATCATTAAGCCACTAGTCAGGGTCTCTCTCCCTAGAGTAATGTGACACACTCCAGATCTAGAAGATCTGCTGCTGTTTATGACTGAGTTTCTGTGTCTTAAGATCCATATGGTGGTTAATCACAAACTGGGTAACCCTATCGTTGACTGCTGCTAACCATCGTGATCCATTTGTTGCTGACAATTTCCAGCTGTCTGCATCAATGTTGTTCTGTTTCAAGTTATGCTTCAGTGTGTCCTTGAAGCATTTCTTCTAGGCATCTCATATGTGGTTGCCCACATTCAGTTCGCCATATAGCAACTGGTTTGGCATTCTAGTATGGTCCATCCTCAACGTATGACCAGCCCAGTGTGACTGATGAGATAAGCCTGGCCTCAGTTCCTATGGAGTGACTATGTTCCAGAACCTCATTATTGGTAACTTTGTCCTGCCATTTGCGGCAGAGTAAGGCATGCAGCTCTATCTAGAATGGAATGGAAGTTATCTGGAAGCTTAATGTGATGCTAGTAGCGGATCCAGGTCTCACACCCCTACAACAGGTTGGACAGCACAATCGCCTTATAGACTTTTAGCTTTATTTGAACGTTAGTACCATGTTGTTGCTAGACGCTGCCTGATAGTCTGCTAAATGATGAACTGGCTTTGTTGACACAACTTGTCAGTTCCTTGTCTATAATAACATCATTTGACAATATATTACCAAGATAGCAGAAGTCCATAGCAGCATTCAGCTGTGTCTTGCCAAAGGTGACTTTTGGTTTCATGTATCAGGGGTAGCCGTGTTAGTCTGTATCCACAAAAACAACAAGGAGTCTGGTGGCACTTTAAAGACTAACAGATTTATTTGGGCATAAGCTTTCGTGGATTAAAAACCTCACTTCTTCAGAGGCATGGAGTGAAAGTTACAGATGCAGGCATTATATTACTGACACATGAAGAGAAGGGAGTTACCTCACAAGTGGAGTATGTTCCACATACTGGTGGGTCTGTTCACTTCACTTCTGGGGTCCCATGTTCCTCTGAGTTCCCTTGCAGAATTTTCCTGGGCACACAAGGATCCAGTTATTGGCTGGTACCACTCAGAGGATACTTCAAAGCTCTTAGCCTCTACACAGGCTATGTACCAGCAGGGAGGACTTATACACTCAGCCTCCTTTTCACTTAAAAGAGGCTAGCTGGTGGCCAGTGATGGCGACCGTAGAGGCACTATGTTGATCACCGGCCCTAGACATGTCACACAGGCCTATGCCACTAACTGTGCTGGGGTACTAACCAACCATATATTCCTATTTAGAACTGTATGTAAAATCATTTTGCAACCGGCTTTCAGGATGCTAAGCATATGAGCTGAAATTTAGAAAGACATTTAATCACATGCTTAAATGCATCCGTATTCAGGGTAACACATGCCGACGTCCCATGGACTTCAATGGGCCTTAAGACATGCTTAAAGCGCTCTCCTGAACGGAGATGCTTTCCTGAAATGGGGACCTATATACCAAAATACCAGTTTTAATTACTTTTCCTGTCAGCATATAGGGAGCCTGGCAGAGGCAAACTCTGGGGGAAAAAAAGAAAAAAAGACACACACACACACACACACTTTTCCCAGGAGGAGGCCTTTGCTGAAAATACACCTGTGTGTCCTGGCAGCGTTGAGGCTACACAGTTTAGGAGTTGGGATTGAAAAGAGGCACTCATCATCATTATTATTGATTTTTTGTTAAGCACTGACTGTCTTAACACCTATTAAAAGAAAAAGGGCAAAACATAAATGCTAAGAGAAATGTGTAAAAATTACAGCATGTTAAGAGCAAACACTGGCGATTTCTGCGTAAGGCCCTGATTCCGCATAGTACTAAAGCATGTGTTTAACTGTAAATGTGTTCCTTGAATTCAGTGACTAATCACATGCTTAAAGTTAGCCCATGCATAAGCATCTTGCTAATCAGGACGAAAGTAATCGGCATTTATTAGTCATTGGGAAAAATATTGAGAAAAAACAAACAAACTTTATCTGCTCTTGTTATTTTGGTTCATCTACATCCAGATCAGTTGATCTCCCTGTTAAGAAAAATATACACCAGTGCAACATGCATTGATATGAACAGAAACAAGGCTTGAGTCATATCTTTTTTTTCAGCCAAGGAATATGGGCATGGATCATCCCAACACTAAACTATTATTATTATTAGACAGACAGGGTGGGTGAGGTAATATCTTTTATTGCACCAACTTCTGTTGGTGAAAGTGACAAGCTTTCACCAACAGAAGCTGGTCCAATAAAAGATATTACTTCACCCACCCTGTCTCTGTAATATTCTGGGACCAAAATGGCTACAACACTGCAAACAACAATGGCAGATGATATTAATGATTATTAATGGTGTTTAGAGGAAATATGTTAAATTGATGTTATTAATTTCAAACTTAGCACTGATATTTTATATTTATTGTTGAGGCATTTGACAGACTAACCACATTAAAGGTTTGCTAGGTTTTTCACTATAAATCCTTGGAAGTTTTAATAAGCACTGGGTTGCAATTTGGCACAGATTTTTTTCGTGTGTGTGTGTGAATGGTATAAATTGGTTACACTGATTTTTCAGTTGTTTAGCATTAAAAATATATGGCTTATCTGGGTTCAGAAAATATTGTGTCCCACTTAACAAGCACCCTTCAGTGGGGCCAAAATAACTGAATTTGCTTCAGTGGGGCCAAAATAACCAGAAATCTCACCATGTCATGGCATTCCATTTCTTGAGTGGCAGAAATACAGGACTCAATCCCACAGTCTGAACACAGGCAAAACTGCTGCATCAATCACCATGAAAAAGATGAGTATTCTTGCTACTTGGCCCATAAAGAAATCCCAGAAGGATGGGACTGGAAGTCAGTGAAAAATAAATACATACATATGGGGGTTTGTTCTGGGCCTGGCACAGCCCTGGTAGGTAACATCATTCCTTAGTACAGATTACACTCACTGTATGGATAATGCAAAAAACATTAATTTCATGGTCCTCTGCTAGTTTTAGGAACAACCATCACCTCAGGTTGCCACTTGGAACAGCAATCATTATCCTCCTAAAACACACATGAAAACTACTCAATACAAGAAGAAAAAAAAAAACCTTACTAGAAAAATACATAATGTTCCATTTCCAAAGTTCTGCAATTCTTGTAAGCGCCGAAACTTTGTGCAGTAGAATGGCAGGCCCTGTGTGTGTTACGTGTATATTAGTGGTGTGAGACTCCAGATGCACTGGTGATCTAAGATAAAAGGAAACAGAGCTAAAGGAAACCTACTGCTGGCTAAGCCAAGAGTAGCTGTGGTAAGTGGGTCTTCTCTGAAGATGGTAATATCTATCACATATACTATGCCCATATTAACTGGATTGAATCTTTGAAAACTCAGTCCAGGCTGAATTGAACAATTCTATTCATATCAGCAGAAATACTAGAGTAAGATCATGTCAGTTTTCAGGGAAAAGCATTAAGTGTTCAACTAAAATACAATGCAAGCTTCACCTTGTCTCCAGTTAATGTATTATTTGCTCCTATCTCATCAGTTTCCGTTTTGCAATCTGATGTGCTTCTGTGGCTCTCTCCTGTAGTGCTTCATAAAAGAATTTGCTGAGTTCACTAAACTTCTCTGTGTGAGTCCATCCATTTTACTGGCTTATTTTCAATTAATGGGAGGAAAAATTAATGAATCTATATGTTCTGTCTACCTATGCAGCCATCTGCCTTCAGACTTCTAGCACTGACTTGGAAATTTCACAAGCTTGTGAGCATAGATTCCCCCAGCCTCTCCAGTTCTGATGATGAAGAAGAAAAAGCCTAATTCTCATTTCACTTACATCCCAGCCGTGTAAATTAGGAGGAACCCCATTAAAGTCTATGGTAAGACTAATGTGAGAGGCAAATCAAGCCATGTTGCAGCTTTTTGTTTCTATTAGCCACAAGGGGGCAGCATGCATCTACCTCAGACAAATTTGAAGCCAGCTCTGCATGCTGGCAAGTGAATAACACTGGTCTACAATTTTTGAGACGTCGTCTGCTTCAGAGATAAAATGTGCTATTTATTATGTATTTTGATGTGCTGAATTCAAATATGACAATTAAAACAACTGATTGGCTACTGTTTCTAAGATATTTAAGTTTTTACATTTCATGTCTATGTATATTGTGTAGATAGTAGAGTTTTAATCATAACTTGTAAACCTAGGTCTTTTCATGTGTTTATGGTTGCTTTACATGATAATATTTCACCTGTCCTGTTTATGTAACACTTTAAAGAATCAGCAAAAGGGTTATATAAATAAAATTTATTATGAAACAAAAGGCAAAAAACTATTATGTACATAGTTTAGTCCTATTCCGTGTCTACTCGGCGCTTCTTGGCTTGTCTCTTGTATTCAGTAAATGGAGCATCTCTTGTCACTGTCCAGCAATAGTCTGCAAGCATTGATGGGCTCCATTTGCCCTGATAGCGTTTCTCCATTGTTGCAATGACCTGGTGAAATCGCTCGCCATGCTCGTCGCTCACTGCTCCGCAGTTCTGTGGAAAAAAATCTAGATGAGAATGCAAAAAATGTATCTTTAGTGACATGTTGCAACCAAGGCTTTTGTATGCCTTGAGGAGGTTTTCCACCAACAACCTGTAGTTGTCTGCCTTGTTGTTTCTGAGACAATTTATTGCCACTAACTGGAAGGCTTTCCATGCCGTCTTTTCCTTGCCACGCAGTGCATGGTCAAATGCATCATCTCGAAGAAGTTCACGAATCTGAGGACCAACAAAGACACCTTCCTTTATCTTAGCTTCACTTAACCTTGGAAATTTTTCACGGAGGTACTTGAAAGCTGCTTGTGTTTTGTCAATGGCCTTGACAAAGTTCTTCATCAGACCCAGCTTGATGTGTCTGATTTTCCTGCTGTGCCGCAGTGGTGCAGAATTCCCCCAGGAATACGCCATGTACAGACCTCTGCCATGTCAGTGTTGCCTCTCCTCCCAGTGTACTCTGTGGTATGGGTTTACATTGCAGGGGAAGCAGAGTAACGGCATGTATTGAGTATCCAGGAGTAAAGTGGGCACGATTCAAGGGAGGACTTTTATCACCTCCATCTGCCCTGTGGAGTTCAAGGCAAAAAGGTATCACAGCATGAGGCTGTATGATTTTCTCATGCCCCCCACTGGTGAGTATCCCTGGCCCTTTAAGGGGAGCCTCCCTGGGGCAACTGCAAGTAGGGGAAACCCTGGCAGTGCTCACTATTGATACCATGCTTCTGAGGAGCTGAGCTAGACCCATAGGAGGCAGGGGACCTTCATGTGGAAGATTCCCCCTTACCTATGTGAATGCCTGGATCTATAGGGTTTTCATGGGCTGATCCAAGATCATGTTATTTGAGGCTGGGGAAAACCTTGCCCCTTCCAGCAGTGTGACTATGGAGAAATCTCTCCTTCCTTCCCTTTAGTGCCCATTATCTCAAATGAATAATAGTAATAGTTATTAATAATACTTAGCACTTGTATAGCACTATTTGATTATGAAATATTGCTTGCTGGGAAAATATGCTGATATTTTATAATGGATTATTCATAAAGTATATTTAAGTGTAAAAATGCATCATCATTGATTTATGCAGAGTATTATCTTCCCATAGGAATAATGTGACAACATGTCACATGGGATCAGAGCTTTGATACATCAAGTCTGGCACCCGGCCTCTGCTGGTGGCCAATACCTGATGCCTCAGGGAAGGTGTAAACCACCCCAATGCATCTTGCCAGTTGTGCAAAACCAGACAAGGAGACGGGAAGAGGGGGGAACATTTACCTCCCTCTTTGATTATAGAAGTATAGGTACATTTAGTCACATTACCCAGTCCTTTCCAAATACAGCTTCACTATCTGACTCCATACAGTGGAAATCCCCACTACTATAAATAATAAAACTTTGAGGCCAGATTGTGCCTGACCCATGTATGTATATGCAAGACAGAGAGGAAGACATGAAGCCTCTCCCAGCCCCCTGACACCACTACAGGGGGCAGGGCACTGTCGCAGTCCTTGCATGCCCCTGGGGATTGGTCCTAACAGTGCTAACTGCCCCATAGTGGATAGGGTTACCATATTTCAACAGTCAAAAAAGAGGACGGGAGGAGCCCCACCCTAGCCCCGCCCCTGTCCTGCCCTAGCCCCGCCCCTTCCCCGCCCCAACCCTCCCCCCCACGCCTTGTCCCCTGACTGCCCCCTCCTGGGACCCCTGCCCCTAACTGCCCCCCAGGACTCCACCCCCTACCTAAGCCTCCCTGCTCCTTGTCCCCTGAGTGCCCCCTCCTGCGACCTTCCCCACATCCTAACTGGCCCCCTAGGACTCTACCCCCTACCTGTCCCCTGACTGCCCCAACCCTTATCCACACCCCCAACCCCAGACAGACCCCTGGGACTCCCACGCCCCATCCAACCACTCCCCACCCCCTGACAGCCCCCCCCAAAACTCCCGACCCATCTAAACCCCTCTGCTCCCTGTCCCCTGACTGCTTCAATCCCTCTCCCCACTCCTGCCCCCTGACAGCTCCCCCCCCAAACTCCCAAACACCCCCTCGCTCCTTGTCCCCTGACTGCCCCCTCCTGGGACCCCTGCTCCTAACTGCCCTCCAGAACCCCACCCGCTACCTAAGCCTCCCTGTGCCTTGTCCCCTGACTGCCCCCTCCTGAGACCCCCCCACCTGTACTCTGACTGCCCAAAACCTTACACCCCCAACCCCCAGACAGCCCCCCCCGAACTCCTGACCCATCCAACCCTGCTCCCTGTCTCTTGACTACCCCCCCCCAGAACCTCCCTGCCGCTTCTCTGGCCCCCGGCCCCCTTACTGTGCTGCAGAGCAGCGCGCTTGGCAGCGGGGGAGGGGAGCAGGGTCGGAGCTCCAGACTGCCGGCGGCCGAGGCAACGGCCGGCGATCTGTGAATGCAGGGCGGGGGGAGGGAGGGAGAGGAGGGGAGTGGTCTCAAGTTGCAGGGGAGAGGAGGGGGAAGTGGAGGAGGGGCTCTGGCTGCCGGAGCCCGTGCGAGTGGCACCATCCGGCCGGCTGCCCTGTAAGCCCCGCATGCTCTGCATGGGGGGCGGGGGAAGTCCGGACATTGACAGATTCCCCCCTGGACGCTATTTTTAACTGAAAAAAGCCGGACATGTCCGGGGGAATCTGGACGAATGGTAACCCTAATAGTGGATGATGGAAAGGGAGGAGACAGGGCCATGCTCTGAAACACCCTCCACACAGGAGAAGAGAGCTGGCTCAAAGAAGAGTGAACACTGCACCCTCTGAAAGGGAGAACAATGTGTTCTGAGGGGCATTGCTACGTCTGCTGCTGGCTGCCTTCTCCCAGGCCCCACATACCCTGAAAAATTTACCAAGAATTCCTGCATAACCTTTATGTTTGGTTTGGCCGTCCTTCAGCTCCATGGCCAGCCCAAGGTCAGAAAGACAGACATTGAATATAGACCGAACAGTAAACATCAGCTATTCTCAAATAGCTGCGAGTACAACAAAGGACTATGACGTGCAAAATACCTCTCTGGTGCCCTGACACACACAATACATGCCCTGGCCCAGCACGAGGAACCACAGGAGCAGCTGAGGTTGTAGAGCAGCAAATGGTTCAGAAATGGTTATGAGGAAGGAGCAACAACACTGACTGAGCAAGGCCAGGGAATCTGTGCAAGGCCCTTTATGCTGAAGATTGCCTATGATAACTCTGCACAAGGAGGCAGAGAAAATTGGGACTCTGCTATGGAGCTGGGCACCACATTGGCTCCAAATACGCTAAAGCAAAATGCCAGAATCAGGGAGATCTCAATGATCAGAAAAACTCTGCATAGAAAACGTAACCCAGCAATCAATAACAAATAACCTTGCACATTTACCACCACTGCCAGCAAGGGTAAAAGCTCACTCGGTCTCCCAGTTCATCAATACATACCCTCCCCAAATGCCCAAGTACAGAAAGTGGCAAATTTCACCACAATTCAGCATACCCTGAGGCAAAAGCTGTAACATAGATCCATTTGATTCAAATCTCCCCCTCCAGCATTCTGGGGGAAAAAAATACATGATGATGCAGTTCATTTATGGAAAACTGGAAAATCCCCAGATTCCTAACGGAAGTTTTATAAAACTCCTTAAACACTGACTCCACTAATAAGGATGTCTTCATTGCAGCTTTATCTTCTTGTATTCTCTTAAAATCCTGTAATCTTCCTCTAATATTATTTTTAGAAGACCAAAGTATATAGTACATATGTTTTAGGACAAACGAATAAATATAGATTTGAAAATATTATCCGAAGAACTACTTTGCATTTTGGAGATTACATTCTCCCGTGGACAAGATGTGTTTTATTGCCACTCACGCACCATCTGTATAATTTTCAAATCTTGGACAGTATCTGCAAATGAAAGTAGTAAAAATGTTTTATCAAAACAGCACTACACTTCAGGAAAGTAATTCAAAACATATTTAAACTCACCTGAACTCTCCCTTTAGAGTCATCTGATTTCCCCATTCACTGAGTCACAACAAACATGGACACCTACAAGTCCATCTTTGCAGAGTATCTTTTCAGTATACAACTGCATTTTAAAAATAAACACATTTAACTCAAACAATTATTCTTACCAGTGAGGCTTGGGGCGCTGATAATTCCTAGGAAAACAAGAGAAGCCAGGGGTGAGAGGAATAGGGTTGAAAGGGGTTGAGAAGGCTGGCAGGAAAAGGCAGAGCACAATTCACTCTAGAGCACTGGTTCCCAATCTTTAACAAATTGTGAACTCCTTTCACTAAAATGTCAAGACTCGCGAACCCCCTCCTAAAAATGAATATCCAGGGATTTTCTCCTTTACCCGAATATAAATCATAAAAGCAGTGATCTTGGAAATATAAAATTTGTTTTGACATGCTTATTACACACTATTTATTATTATTCTTTATCATTACAGTATTTTGATTATGAAAACATTATGAAAACGGCAACACTCTTTCAAGATCTCACTTTCATAGCTTGTATCACTTTGAATAAGCCTGTTATAAAACAAGGCTCCTATGTTTCATCAAGGAGTATCAGATGTGAAACAGCATGAAGGTATTTAAGAAGCAAACTCAAAGAGTTCCTCCTACACAGCCATTCAGGTCTTGAGCAGTACAGGCAAACAACACACGTTACAACAAACTTAAACTTGTTCTTCATAATAATTTTGAAAACAATACTAGCTGCCTATTTAATTTTAAAAACAAAAAAAAATATCCACCTCCCTTTCCATTTCTTATTAGGAGTCTTGAAGTTTAAATCTCCTCAGTGTGATAGTTATGCTTGCTTTGATCTGCTTAGCTCTTGGAAGTCCAGGGGCTCCGTGCTGCTGCCCTGTGCTGCTCGGGGTCCCTAGGGACAGCTCTGTCTGCCATTAGGGAATTTTTTCCTGAGAACCCCTTGTAACATTTTGCGAACTCCAGTTTGGGAACCACTGCTCTAGAGCATTCACAAAAGATGGAAGTTGGTTACACCGGAGCTGAGGGGAAAACCAGGATGAAAAGTCAAAATATTGAAACATTTTAAAGGAGGAAAATTTCTGAAACATTTTGATTACATAAAAGTCAAAAAGTTTCATTTCAAGTCAGCTCAACAGTGCACTGTGTCTGCATGAACTGCCGCAATGTCTCATGGGAGCTGTTACTCAGGGGCCTCATATCTAGCGCTGATCACAAATTTCTGAACAATACAGGTTTATGTCGGAAAATGCCAATTTGACAAAACTAAACTGTTTTGCAGAAATGTATTGGTTGCAACAAACTTCCAACAATGCACAGGGAGAATCCTGCTGGAACCCTGCCTGGTTTCCTGCCAGCTCACTCGGTTAGCTGCTGGGGACTTGGGGTTCCAGGGTCTGCAGGCTGGGCGGCTGGAAACCCTGGGAGCCTGGCCTCTAAACAGGGCTTGACTTCTGGCTTGATGGCAGGGAGTCTGGAAACCATGAGAACCTTGGTTCAGTTTGGGGCTCTCGCAGGTTCCACAGCTGGGAGCCCCACTGCCCAGCCTCTGAGGCTCCCAGCTCAGCCATGGCTCCAACAGCTTTTAGGCTCCTGGCTCCCTGTCAGGTCACCCCTTTGGCAGAGCCACCGTGGTTCATTGCAGGAGATGTAGCCTGGCAGGGAGCCCTGCTCATACAATGGAATGGGGACATGAGGCACCTGAATAGCAACTCGGACAGATGCGGATTAATGTCAAACCAACCTGAAATGAAACACTTTGGTTTGGCTTGACAAATGGAAAAATGTTGATTTGGGTCAACACAACCCAAAAGCAGAGGTTTCTTTTAAATTTTGCAAACCAAAAAAATTAACAAAAATCAACATTTTCCTGTGGATATTATAATAATAATCATCATAATTACCTAATATCAATAGGAAATACCCCCCATTATTATCTAAGTAATCTGCCAGTCAGCATAAATTGGAATGAAGAAAGAATGGCACCTCATAGGCATAAAAGGGTTTTAAATAAATCTATTTATTCAGTGTGTTGAAGTTTAATGAATGTGTTACAGAACAGATGGCAGTGGTTCGAAGACGGTTACTAACTTTCAATAGTGCAATTCAGAGGTCTTGGAAAGACAGAAGTTGTACTCAACACATTTCAAGGTCTCTCACTCTATTTCTTTATCAGCCAAGAATGTGCCCACTAGAAGCTAGGTCATCTGGATAACATTGAAGAACGTGCAAAATGTACTTACCTCTAGAAATTCGTTAAAAATAAAGTGACAAAGCAGGGGTGGGTCACAGCAATATTCTGGTGTCTCCGTGTCATGCTTGTTTCAGTACCATCTATTAGTTTGTTTATAAAGACAACAGATGAACAGTTCTATATTTCTCCTTACTTATGGAGAGCCCACAGGTCTCTAGCTCCTAAACCCGATTCAAATGCCAAACTTCAAGGACAGATTGTCAAATAGCTCAGATTTATTGTAAAAGAAAGACTAATGTATCTAGCTGGTGGGGAAAAAAGAACTGCTTGGGCAATGCCACAAGGGGTTTTTTCAAGGTTTTGCAAAAGATGTGGCTGAACAGAGATCAGCCTTTAAAAGAGCCTGGGAATTTGCCAAGCAGCAAAGGCTCAAATATTTTATGATGTTTCCAGCACAACTCCATGTCAAGGTGGGTGAGGAAGTGCCTCTGTTGCAAAACCCCAAGAAGCACAACATTTTTAAAATAGCCTGCAGTGAACTGAGTAACTGTTCAGATTTACATTGAGTTTACTTCCCAGTTATATCTGCCCCATCTGCACTTATGAACTTATTCAGTGACTGTGACTAACTTACTTATTTGGGTTATTTTTTCTGCACCAAGGTTATATTTTATTAACTCTTGGGAAATGAATATCAATTCTCATCAAATGGCTGAATGCAAAGCATCCAGTAGAGGAATTAAGTGGACATCTCATTCCAAATTCTTCTTCTTTCGTGTGGCTGGTGTTGAGCAGCAACTACAATTTCATCTGAAGTTGATCAAGCCAAATGGCTACATCAGAAGTAGCAGAATTTATTGCTGTAATGCCTCCTTTGTGTTTATAAATTGGGCAGAAGGTGGTGATATAGCAACCCAGGGTTGTGAGTTCAATCCTTGAAGGGGCCATTTAGGGATCTGGGGCAAAAAAAAAAAAAAAAAAAAATCTATCATGGATGGTACTTGGTCCTGCTGTGAAGGCACGGGACTGGACTCAATGACCTTTCAAGGTCCCTTCCAGTTCTATGAGATAGGTATATCTCCATATGTTCAATGGTCTGTCGTGGGGAGCCACACTCGCACGCCGGGGAGTCCTTGATTTTCCATTTGTGCATTAGATGTCCACATCTACCATGGTTGGTTCAGAGCTGACCAAGATGACTGTGGAAGGAACCTTGTGCATGCGATCCAGCACAAGGTGCTTATTTTCTAAGTCTTGTTTAGCCCAATCTGCTTTCCAAGCCTCCTCCTGATCATAGCCTGATTGCATGAGGCTAAACAAATGTTCCCAGAAAGGCTTGCGGGACTTAAGATACTGGGGTGGGAAGCACGGTCAAGGTCTTGGTGGATAGGAAGAAATCTGTTTTCCTGGATTCGCTGAGCTTCGCGGAATGTTGTAGCAGTTCGATGTATCGGCGGGGTGGGTGGGGGAGAGAAAGAGGTGGGGAGGATGTTAGACAGAACAGGTAGCCAAGGTGTTGGAGTTGACTTAAGAGTTCCAGTGATGCACCTCATCACTGTAATCAGCTGTTTATCCACAAGCGCATGGCTGCATCTGCTCCATACCAGTTACCAAATATACAAGTGCTATTGCAGATGTTTGCAAACACTGATGCCAATACACCCCATGTTGTACCTGCAAATTTCTGGATTATGTTGGCTCTCGTTTTTCATCTTTGCAGCTACCTTCTCGAGGTGATCATGGAAGGTGAGGGTGTGGTCGAGTTTCACTCCAAGATATGTTGAAGTGTAATCATGTCTCACATTTTAACCACAGAAAGTTACTTTCAGGGTGTTTTTGGCACGCCTATTATCAAGATGAAATGCGCTTATGATTGTTTTTCCAGGGTTTGGTTTGAGCCTCCATTTCCTGAAGTATTGTTCCATAGATTGGAGGTCCTCAGTTGATGCTTTCTCAATGTCATAAAGGTTGCTTGGATTGTCATGGGAAGATCATCTGCATATCCAAATTTTCATGATTTAGTTGGAGGCACGTCACTTATGTAAATATTAAAAAGGTACACCCATAGGCATCTAAGCATGTTCCACAGCAAGCAAAGTGTTTGGTAGGAAGGTATACTTTTAGCAAGTTTCAGCATCAGGTCCTTAATCCATACAGTGTCATAAGCATATGGCAGGTCAACCAATACTAGACCAGCTTTTAGTTTTTTCTGACAGCTGCCTCAATATGAGTTGAGAGTGCCACAACTTGGTCACAACAACTACATTTTAGCTGGAAGCCTGCCTGTTCGACAGGATAATTGGCTCATTAAAAGGGTCTATTCTTTTGAGGATGTTATGTTCAAGAAGTTTATAGGTCATGCGTAGTAGAGATTCCAAATTGATTTAATGGTAGTAAGCTGACTGTGGAAAGGATTTATTAAATTGTATATTAGCAAGATTAAGTGCCTTTGGTCCTCTATTTGTGCTAGAGAATTAATGAAACATTTGAAAACATCCCTAAATGGATAGATCAACATGAACCATTTGATTGTGATTATACAAGGCCTGTGAGTTAGCTTGGCACTGATGTACTTCAAAGTGATCATCAGGGGGCTGTGCAGCTCCCGGTTGCTCTGTAGAAATTTGAGGGCTTTAATATCATTTTTTAAAATTGGTGCTAGTGGGAGACCCTGTTGTGTTGCCACCCCTTACTGGTGGGGGTCCTCAAAGCCCCGCAGCTTGATGGCCCATGTGCTGGAAATGCAAGAGATGTGTCTCTTCCCTGCAACACTTCATGGAAAGCGGCATAGGAGCTGAGTTACGTAGCTGTACCCCCTATGGAGCAATGGAGCCCAGAAAACCAATCCAGGCTGCTGAACATGAACAGCGATTTCTGCCCTTCCTCTCACCTACTACTTCCTCCCTCTCACCCTGCCCCACTTGCCCCTTTCCCCACATCCCCTGCCTTCCTCTTCCCCCACGCCCTCCCTCCACCTCCGTACTTCTCCAATCTCTTTCCCCTTGTTGCCCAATCCTTCTTGCCTTGAAAACCCCCCAACTTCTTCAGCCCAGCCCCCCACCTTAACACCTTCTATAAACTCAAACCCCAAGTACATAAACATGAAGTATAAAGAACAGGAGTACTTGTGGCACCTTAGAGACTAACAAATTTATTAGAGCATAAGCTTTTGTGGACTACAGCCCACTTCTTCAGATGCATATAAAGCATCACTCTATATGCATCCGAAAAAGTGGGCTGTAGTCCACGAAAGCTTATGCTCTAATAAATTTGTTAGTCTCTAAGGTGCCACAAGTACTCTTGTTCTTTTTGCGGATACAGACTAACACGGCTGCTACTCTGAAACCTGTCATGAAGTATAAAGTTCATGTAAAACAGACACTTAGAGTCATCGAAGTATATGACGGGAAGGGACCTCAGTAGGTCATCTAGCCCAGTCCCCTGCACTGAGGCAGAGCTAAATATCTGCTTAATGTCTTCTAGGTGCACCTGAATGTCTGATATTAGATATGGAGAAAACTGAAATGTTTTTAGGACCTGCTACTTTCCTTCCCCTAGTAAGCGCTTTCTCCTGCAAGTTCATTTCACCTTATCGCTGAAATTGGAATTTTGCAAGAACCTTGGCATTCCTTTTAGACTCTCAGTAGCTATTTGATTTTCCTCCATTGCCAGATCTCCTTAAATCCATTGCCAGATCTTGTCTTATTTTCTGTAACGTTTCAAAAACCCATAACTCACCAATTATTCAGTTGAAGGTTTTGTTGTTAAATTATGTGATTACTGGAATGAGATTCTTGTTAGTCTTCCCCTCTTTCTATGGAAAATAAATAGAAACTTGTCAAAAGTCTGATTTTCTTGTTGTTCTATTTTGCCCTACTCATACTTTATCACTATAAAACAAGTAATAAAATATTAGATTATTAAAGTACTCTTCTGGCAGATCAAATCCAATAGAAATGCACAAAATTTCACAAGCTGTATCCAGGATCCCAGCACTATTTAGTTGAAAATACTAACTGGTTTTTTACTCCAAATGTTAATGTCAGTAGCAACTGTCTCAACTATGTGAATACTCAAAAGAAAATATCAGCTTTTTTTTAAAAAGTTTTTTCCTCTACAATTATCCTTGGAAATGAATGCAAATCAAGACATACCAGATACAGCTATGCATTAGGAGTGAAAAAGGACAGTTACCTGTGGGTCAAGGTCGGGGTTACCAACAACACTGGTCTACAATTTTTGAGAAGTCGTCTGCTTCAGAGATAAAATGTGCTATTTATTATGTATTTTGATGTGCTGAATTCAAATATGACAATTAAAACAACTGATTGGCTACTGTTTCTAAGATATTTAAGTTTTTACATTTCATGTCTATGTATAGTGTGTAGATAGTAGAGTTTTAATCATAACTTGTAAACCTAGGTCTTTTCATGTGTTTATGGTTGCTTTACATGATAATATTTCACCTGTCTTGTTTATGTAACATTTTAAAAATCAGCAAAAGGGTTATCTAAATAAAATGTATTATGAAACAAAAGGCAAAAAACTATTATGTACATAGTTTAGTCCTATTCAGTGTCTACTCTGCGCTTCTTGGCTTGTCTCTTGTATTCGTTAAATGGAACATCTCTTGTCACTGTACAGCAATAGTCTGCAAGCATTGATGGGCTCCATTTGCCCTGATAGCGTTTCTCCATTGTTGCAACGTCCTGGTGAAATCGCTCGCCATGCTCGTCGCTCACTGCTCTGCAGTTCGGTGGAAAAAAATGTAGACGAGAGTGCAAAAAATGTATCTTTAGTGACATGTTGCAACCAAGGCTTTTGTATGCCTTGAGGAGGTTTTCCACCAACAACCTGTAGTTGTCTGCCTTGTTGTTTCCGAGACAATTTATTGCCACAAACTGGAAGGCTTTCCATGCCGTCTTTTCCTTGCCACGCAGTGCATGGTCAAATGCATCATCTTGAAGAAGTTCACGAATCTGAGGACCAACAAAGACACCTTCCTTTATCTTAGCTTCACTTAACCTTGGAAATTTTCCACGGAGGTACTTGAAAGCTGCTTGTGTTTTGTCAGTGGCCTTGACAAAGTTCTTCATCAGACCCAGCTTGATGTGTAAGGGTGGTAACAAAATCTTCCTTGATTCAACAAGTGATGGATGCTGAACACTTTTCCTCCCAGGCTCCAATGACTATCGGAGTGGCCAATCTTTCTTGATGTAGTGGGAATCTCTTGCACGACTATCCCATTCGCAGAGAAAACAGCAGTACTTTGTGTATCCAGTCTGCAGACCAAGCAAGAGAGCAACAACCTTCAAATCGCCACAAAACTGCCACTGATGTTGGTCATAGTTTATGCACCTCAAAAGTTGTTTCATATTGTCATAGGTTTCCTTCATATGGACTGCATGACCAATTGGAATTGATGGCAAAACATTGCCATTATGCAGTAAAACAGCTTTAAGACTCGTCTTCGACGAATCAACGAACAGTCTCCACTCATCTGGATCGTGAACGATGTTGAGGGCTGCCATCACACCGTCGATGTTGTTGCAGGCTACAAGATCACCTTCCATGAAGAAGAATGGGACAAGATCCTTTTGACAGTCACGGAACATGGAAACCCTAAGATCACCTGCCAGGAAATTCCACTGCTGTAGTCTGGAGTCAAACAGCTCTGCCTTATTCTTGGGTAGTTCCAAATCCCTGACAAGGTCATTCAGTTCACCTTGTGTTATGAGTTGTGGTTCAGAGGAGGAGAATGGGAGAAAATGTGGGTCCTGTAACATTGATGGTTCAGGACCAGAAGTTTCATCCTCTTCCTTGTCTGACTCAAGTGAGAATGATTCTGGTGCATCAGGAACCGCAGTCCTTCTCCGTTGGGTACTGGGCGTATAAGCTGATGGAATGTTTGGATAATGCACAGTCCCCACTTTTTCTTCTTTGACACACCTTTCCCAACTGGAGGCACCATGCAGAAGTAACAATTGCTGGTAGGATCTGTTGGCTCTCTCCAAATCATCGGCACTGCAAACGGCATAGATTTCCTTTTCCTGTTCAACCACTGGCGAAGATTTGTTGCACAAGTGTTGCAGCACGTGTGTGGGGCCCACCTCTTGTCCTGATCTCCAATTTTGCAGCCAAAAGAAAGGTGATAGGCTTTCTTAACCATAGTGGTTATACTGCGCTTTTGTGATGCAAAGTCACTTCACCACAAACATAGCAGAAGTTATCTGCACTGTTCACACAAGTACGAGGCATCTCTGCTCACTTTGGCTAAACAGAAATGTGTCCCTTTGCAAAATCAAACACTGACAAATAAGAGAGCACGACACTGTATGATTTCTAGAGCTGATCTAGGGCAATTTGTTCAGCAGAGTAATGTAAGCTTCGTTATGATTGCATCATCCATGACTTCTAGGAATAACACGATGCAATTCATATCATGTATGACGCAATACCAGCTTTAGATTGCATCATTCATTGTTTTGCCTAAAAAGCAAGTACTGTCCAAACCCAGTCATAGATTTATTCATAGATCCAGTCAAAGATGTATTTTAGTCATTTCTGGTTTAAATTGAGACCCCTTCCCTTTATAACTCACTTATCCTCCGCCATTCCCAAGTCAAGGGTTGTATATACTGACCCAATAGCATACCTTGAAAACTAGAGCCAATCAACAATTTTAAGCATCATTTTTGTTCTCAGTGATCCAGAATTAGTAAAGTTTGATTACATTTATTTCAGAAGCATTTTGGCTGTACAGCAGTGTAACCTGTCGGTACAACGGGATCGGTACGATCGATGATGCCGAGAACGACATCTGCCACAAGACCGGGACTCCGACGTCAAGGAACGGTGCCGTCTTGAGCTACTACTTCTCGAGATGCTACTAAGCCGAAATCCGCGACAGCGCAGAAATGGCGACCCCCGCCAGGAGTCGTGGGCGCGGTGCCTCAAGGATAGAGAGCTGGAGTGCGAATGGCGACGGCACCCGTGTCGGGAGCGGCTACGGTAGCGCCGACGAGAAGGGGAGCGCCTATGCCTGTCCCGCTGATACTCTCTGTTCGGCGTGGAACGGTGCCTGGGACTCCGATCCGATGGCACACAACCAGACAACCTGGTGGGTGATGAAAGCAGAGGCCGGAGACTGTGTCCTGATAGGACGCTGAGCGGCTAGCGTGCCCTAGAGCGGTCCCCTGACCAGGATCTGCATCGGGTCGGATTCGACTGTCTAGAGCCCAGCGGCGGCTTGCCTTTGGAGCGGGACCCGGGTGCCAGTGGTGCCCCGAGTACCTGCAGAGTCATAATGTCTCGGGCCGCCTGCAGGGCCTCCAGCATCGAAGGCATCCGGACAGGCTTGAGTCGATACTACCGGGCTGCTCCGCTCGACATGAGTCGGAGCTCTGGACCCCAGGGGGAACTGGGGCTGCCCGACGTGGGTCTAGCCTCTCCCCCTGCTTTCTCTCTACGCCACTGAGAGGACGGGGCCTTTCTGTTTCTTAGACAGAGAGCGGTGCCGGCCACCGGAAGGTGCTGGGGGATCACTGCGCACCGAAGATGAGGTGCCCGGTCAGAGCCAGCTTTAGGCTGATTCGCCCGATTTCTGGAATCAGGCCCCGCACCTAAGAGTGCCCCGCGTACTCACCCCGGCAGCGGTCGTCTTCGGGGGCCTTGCTCCCCTGGCCAGAGTGCCGGCTGGAGTGCAGCAGGCCCCGCTCTCCTAGCTGGAGCTCTGGCCGGAGCGCAGCAGCCCCGCGGCCCCCCCTTCCCTCAGCCAGCAATCCGAATTGCCGCCCCGGGAATCAGGCCCCGCACTTGCTAAAGCACACCAGGGTTGGGGCCAGTGCCGACTCCATGAGAAGGGCCCCGAAGTCTAATGTCTCTTTCTTTTTTAATTCTAGGTTTAAAGGACCAGCAGATCTTACAGTGGTCACTAATATGGGATTCACCCAAGCAGCGGAGACCGTCAGCGTGCGGGTCACTTCTGGGCATCGAACACCTGCGAGAGTCGCACGATTTAAACCCTGGGCCTCGGCCCGAATGCTAACTAACTGAATTGAAACTTGTTGAACTAACAAGTACCACTAACGACAAACAATGAGTTCAGGGACGAGGTGCAGCGAAGCGAAGCTGGAGCAGTAGTTCCAATGCACCCTCACTGGCAGCAAGAAGGAACTGAGGGTGGGGGGAGTGCGCGGCTCCCCTTATAGCACGCTATAGAGGCGCCACTCCAAGAGTCGCAGCAGCACTCCCCCTATGGGTACTGCTAGGGGAAAAACTTCCAGCACCGGTGCACGTGGCGAGCACGCACACCTACTGTGGAATACACATGAGCAAGCACTCAAAGAACTTGGTGTCACTGAATTCTCAGAAAGTTTTGCTATTAACTTCAGTGGGACCCAAATTTAACCCTAGATATTTCTGACAGTAGGTTAACACAGACAGTTAACATCAGTTAATAAAGTTGAAGGATGGCAGTGTGGATAAAAGCAGTGAGTGAAGAGCTCTAGGATCTTAATCTAAATTCTGAACCATTATTTCTGTGTGTGCTAGTAGAACTTATCATAACCATTCTTTTTAAAATGGACTGAATCTTAAGTGTACATCCTTTCTTTTTTTCTGAAAAAAACCTAGGCAAAAGCACATTATGGTGCTGATCCTACAGAGACTTAAACAACTATTGATTTCAGCTTGACTACTCACGGTGCATAAAGAGAAGCAAATATCTTTGAGGGATCAGAGCCTCAGGTTGTGAAGTGAAACAATCAAAAGACAGGAATGCTAAAGTTAAGGTTGCCCACACAATTTTACTTCTGCTTCATTGTACACATGCATTACAAAACTGTCCTTTATCACACAATACTTTTTCCTGTAGGGCCCTTGCTTCATTTGGTATGGTGGTGCATAGTGAATGAGACTAGTGTCCTGCATGTGGCCAAAGTTAATATAATCAGAGAGTGCACTATAACAACTCTTCCAGTAGAAAGCAGGGAGAAATTCCCCTTCTACTTGTGAAAGGTGGCAAACTGGATGAATAATTGACCAAACTCTGTGACAACTTATTCCCCATGCAACCCCATGGACCTGATTGGGCTTTCATGTGCTGTAAGGGTAGAATTTGATCCAATCTTTGCAGATTTAAAAAAAAGAAAAAATGCAGGGAAGCAGTTCTCCTTAGCTGTTATCAAAGCAGATAAAGTTATCAAGCTGAATGTATCACAAGTTCTAAAGGTGCAGTACAAAACGTGTAACACTGGAGAGTTACTGAGGTATTAAAGAGAAAGTAGAAGGACATGTGATAGCAACTAATTTTTCTTTGTCAACCTGAACATTGTACTTTATCAGCAATGTTTATACAGGACAACATTTTGCCATGAGGTGGTTTCAGTGATATTGGGTGTAATCTGTTTGACCTTCAGGGAAGAAAAGTATAAAAAGCAGAGTATTCTTCTTGACCAGCTGTTTGGGCATCAGTTGAATTTCTTGGTTTCTCGTGTTCTTTGGGTTTCAGGGGGTTGTCTGTGTGTTTGGGATTTTTTATTTTATTATTTTTTTGTTGTTGTTGAGAAAATGGCAGCTTTAAATGAAAAGAAGACCTGCAGCCAACGGATGGAAAATTTCAACCGTTTCGTCTGGAATCCAGATACAAGGCAGTTAATGGGAAGAACCTTGATTAATTGGGGTATGTGGTCACACATGTCTACAAAAACAAGAATCTTTTCTTCTTTCTAGTGCTGTTAGAAAGCTGCATGACTTTTGTTTTTTTGTTTGTCCCTCATTAATTTGCTAGGATGAGATGATGAATGTTGCATGGTCATGGAGATCTCTTGTTTTTGTGGCATGCTTGTGAGTCACCCCAGGGATTGATGAGATATTTTGTTAAAGCACAAGTTCATTTCCTGAAATGTTTCTGAGTGTGAAGTTATTGAATGAAGAGATTTGGAATCTCTTAATTGTTTCACTTATTCAAGGATTTTTTTTTGCCATAACTAAAATTCCCGAACCACCATTAGGATGAAATGTATCACTTTAAGCATGACTTAAAACAAGACAATGAAAGAATCACTTGGAAAAATGGAGTAAGCACAGAGAAGAGCAACCAAAATGATTAAGGTGCTGGCAGGGTTGATATATGTGGAAAGATTAAAATAACTAAGGTCTTCAATGCTGCTCCCACCAAAGTCAATGGCAAAATTCCCTTTGACTTCCATATTTAATGTACATGATTCCATGATTTGTGAAACTGTGAAATAATTATTAAAATAAACTATGGCAAGTTAGCGTTTTTCAGAATTTCTACCAAAGCCAGACTGCAAACAGCTGAGCTGTCTTTAGCCAGGACTTTTAACATTTCTGACCAATTTAGAGACACCGTATCAAAGGCAATGAGATGATGGATAAATATTAACAATTGGCTATATAACCAGATAGGCCATTTTAATAAAGAAAAACTGATCCAAGTATTTTCCTCAAGTATGAGAATAGTTTTAAACCATTCTGGTTCAAATTATTGTGAAGGATGCAAATTAAGATAATCATTAATTATTAATACCTATGTGTTATAGTTATGACATGATTCTGACAGCAGGATTAACTAGAGGGGGCCTGACCTTGCAGTTTTTATGTACTCAAAACTCCTTTTAACTTTAATTGGTTGTTTTGGATGCTCAGGACTACAGGAACTGGACCTAATATCTAAATGTCAGGATAACACAGGAAACAGGATCTGTTTTTTTCTCTTCAGGCCCATCTGGGAAGCAAGTGAAGATAAAATTCAGATCCAAATATCTGGAAATACAGTTTGCCTTTCCAAAATGATTTTTCTGATTTCATTTCTGTTTAGTAAATCTGCTGTTTTATCCCAGCACACTGATGCACATTTCAGCTTAACCCATCCATCCATAAACAACCCTGCTTTTGCAACAACAATATGTCTCATGGTCTACATTCAAAGAAGGAATGCTCTGATTGATTTTAAAAAGGTTTCTTGTCCCACAGATACTAATGGCAGTTGCAGGTTACTCTCTCCCTTCTCTGCTCCTTTCCTGAGATAACCGATTTGCCTGTAAGATGTTTTTCTGAGCTGAAATTTGATATAATGAATCTTAACAGCAATTTTTAAATTTAAAAGAAAATCTACTTAAAATTAACCTTTCCTAATGTTGGTAAGTGCAAGGATTATATGATAAAAATTAGTGGGTTTTTTTTTAAACTTATTCCATGGGGATTGTTGTATTAATTATTTATGTAGAACTAACCGTGTGCTAGGTATTTTACAGACATGTATGAAGAAACAGAGACTGGTTCTAATCTCACACCATTGTAAATCAGATTCAATGATAAAGTGTGAAATAAGTGTAAGTGGGATCTGTGACCAAATCATATTTTTAGCAGACTGGTGTTGTCAGTGAAATTCATCAGGACTGTTTTATATCCTTCATATGGAATGAGCAGATAAGTATGGTGAACATGCAAAAATAGTCATGCCAAGAAGCAGCACAGATTTTTTCAATTTATAATCTGTGCTGATCACCAGTTACGTAAAAAAACACAAAACTTTTGTGTAATGGGTAGCCTTCAGCCCCTTCTTTCAAGCTATCCAAATTTACCTATGAGCTGAAAGAAACTATTAGTCAATAAATAATATCCAGTGGTATGTTACTCCACACCTTCACTATGTTCCTTATAAAACGGAACAAATTTATAACATTTTCCAGAAGAAACATTTCCAGAAAAAAAGTTTTTTGTAAATTAACAGGTAAGACTCAAAACATCAAATTTAGTGCACAATTCTGGAAGATGCTGAGTACCTTCAACTCCCACTGAAGTCAAGTTCAAACAAAGATTCTGTCCATTGGATTACTTTGCCTCTCCATTTTTCTACTCCTTTTAAGCTTTTTAGTCATGACAGCATCTACTAAAAACAAAAACATAGCAGGGAGGGACTTACTCGCAATATTCACTTTAACCTGATATTGTTAATCATACATTTTCCCTACAGTGTGGATCAGTCTGTACTACGTTGCTTTCTACATAGTGATGACTGGGCTGTTTTCACTCGCCATATATTCCTTAATGAGGACAATCAGTCCATATACACCGGACTATCAAGATCGATTAAAATCACCAGGTATAGTCACAAATACTGTCCATTTCATACCGTATGGCTAATGTATCAAAATCACTCTAGTTTTTCACAATACGAGTTCCTGTGTAGAGGAGTGATCAGGGTGCTGAGGACACAAAGCAGGGGCACAGGATCAGGGTCCTGACATCCTCTGGCTCTCAGGCTCTCATGGGTTTGTGAGCAGGCCCTGTCACCTATTTAAACCTGCCCTCTCAGCAAATAAATCAGGGGAAATTTCAAGAGGAACTTGGGGGAAATTTCCTCCCTTTCTATGGGTTTTCCCACAGAAGAGTTGTAAATGGGCCCTTATTTCCTAAACAAGACAGGACTAAGCTCTCCACTCCTTGACAGCAGCACCTTCAAGTCTCTTCAGACACTGTACACTCGGAGAAGAAAAAAAGACAGTAGTAATGTGAGATTTATAGAAACAGAACCATGGAAGTCAAGTGATATAGAAAGAGAGAGAACAAAGATGATGAAAGAAAAATGCCAAAAAGAAATAAATAAGGCGTAAAGTAAAAATAAGGTGGCCAAAGAAACATGGAGTTAGCAATAAAGATTAAGACTTGAAAATATGAACAGATAGGAGAGGGGACAGTAAAAAATTTGTTAAGCCAATCACTAGACAATTTATGTAGGTATAGAACTGCTCCTAATTAGGATTTTTAAACTGGGGAAGGGAAAACAACACAAGTTTACTGGCAAAATAATTACTGTCAAACATTAAATTTGCATGTTGGAAAGTCATTTCACAGAGAAATATACTTTGGCTTTTAGAATTGATACAATAATTATACCCACTACTTTTAACAAATGCTGGGGGAAATATAGTATAAATGAAATAGGACATCAGTCGCACTTGCATTTTAGGGCATTCTGAAAATAAGGGAGACATACTTGAATCATAGAGAAAAGAAAGCATTTCACAAGTAGCATAGATTTTTGCATACGCCCTCTGAAGATTTCCTATCATTCCTGTGCAGGATGATTAAATCACTTCCAACAGTGACTAGGGGCTCAGTGGAGTTCCACTGATAGCTTTCATTTCAGTGTCACATCTGCAATTAGTTTAAATAAATTGATTAATACCTGAAACACTTCTCTTTTCTTCATTTTTTCTTTTTTAAACAAAGGGGTAACATTACGTCCGGATGTCTATGGTGAAGGAGGATTAGAAATTTATTACAACGTCTCTGACAAAAACTCCTGGGAGAAATATGTAACAACTCTTCATAAATTTCTTTCGGGTATGAAAATAAATAAGATTTATTTCAATATAAACATAACATTATAGAAGGACAGATCACTGCTCCCTAGTAAACGGAGAGTTGAGTTTTTGCACTTAAAGTAGAGATTCAGTCTCTTTGCTTTGTAAGGAAAATACAGCATATCTTCCCACAACTACAGTGGAGTATAAAATAGTACATTTTTTCAGCATAGAATAAATTTTCTGAAAATTTACAAGTAAATCTGTTAATGAGCTTACGAGTCAAATTAATGTAAAATGGGTGATGCAAGAAATGCAGCACAATATACCTATTCGCCACCCCCCTGAATGATCTTAATATTGTGACACCATGAGGAGGAAAAAAGAAAGAAAAGAAGTTTAATCTCATATGTGACCACAAACACATATGCCTTAATTGTAATCATGTGGTTATTGCCTGGTGTCACTACAGGTCATACTTAAAGTTGTTTCGGTGCCCTAATACCTTAAGATATGTTGGGATTTATTTTAAGTTAAACCCTAGCTTTAAATTTCCTGAATTTCTAATGATTGTTTTGAGGATAATTTTAACATCCCCATAATGGATTTTATTCTAGATTATTGATTTGTACTGTCAACCTTCACTCCATTTTAACATAGTTTTTGTCTGTGAATTAGAGAATACAATTTGCTCTTGTTAATACTATTTGATTCTATTCTCTCTAGAAATACAACTAGGTCTCCCACAAAAAAAAACTAGTATTAAATATTAGTATTACTAGTAGTAATATTAGTATTAAAAATTACAATCTGTTGTAATATAGTTATATAGTATATAGAAATAGTTCAGTGCCACAAACCAGGATATGGAGGAATTAATTTTTTTTTGTTTGTTTTACACTGATATAGCATATAATACAACTGCACAACATGCCAACATCAACTGCACAAGTGAGAAATACTTCTTTCAAAAATCATTCCTTGGTCCAAACAAAACAAAACTCTCCTGCAAGTTCACATCAGATATGCTTGAAAACTGCTCTGGACTGGCAAATTCCACTTTTGGATTTCCAGAAGGAAAACCATGTTTAATTATAAAAATGAACAGAGTAAGTACCAATCCTAAAGTACCGAAAAAGAAAGACTGATGTGTTAACTAATGTTTGATAGAAGAATAATCAGAATAATTTTCCATGCTAGGGGTTTCTATATCACCCATTGCTGTCCACTAACTCAATTTTGCATTAGAAATTCAGGTATTGTCTTTTTCCTGGACAATCCTATGGATTACTGGAGAATTAGTAAAATTATGACATCATAAGTGCCAAGTAAATGAAACCTGAGCAACATAGGGGAAACTAATGTTTGCAAGAGCTAGCTGTGGAAGGAAAGCTTGTGTACTTGTTTTTTTCAGGTGAAGAATAGAGTCCTTTAAAAAAAGCTGCCACTTTCTCCAGTAAAGCCTTGTTTAGAGGGCTTACCAGCTCAAGCTTCAGCAGAGAGGAAGGGGAGGTCCTGCCTCATACTCCCCAGTGGTGCTTACTTCCTTCTGTCTTTGCTACTGGTGATGGAGATCCTGCCAGTTTGCACCTGAGAAGGATGTGCCTGTTTACTCAACCCAAGCCAGTGCTGATATGTCAGGTCATGGAGGGCAGCAAAACTTTTAAAAATGTTAAGTTTACTAATGTATTAAGTAATTTCTTCTTGTTGAACACTAGTCTCCAAACGAATGTATGCAATTAAATTAGTTAGCCTCACTAAGGAAAAAAAAAAAGCCAGGAAGCGATGGTGTTCCACATTGCAAATAGGATACTTTGTGATAAGGTGTTTTTTATTATTGCATACAATAAAAATGATCTAAGCTTCACAATTCTTACCAAGATCTAGAAAAAGGCAACCAAAGCAATATGCAAATCTAAATACATCATTTTTGCCAATGCTTTTATATTATAAATAATTCTGAAGTGACTAATGTGAACATTTATTATGTTTCAGATTATCAATTTTCTCCCTGGCAATGGCACTGCACCAAGGGTGAGCTGTACAGCTCAAGTAAGTACGGAATGCTCACATTTCAAAGGTTCCAAGCACTGCAGCTATCATTGATTTCAACAGGATTTATGGATGCTCTTGCACCTTTGAAAATAATTTCCCTAAGCAAACACTTTTCAATTTACAATTCACTGTAATGTCCAATTGTTCCTTCAGTAGAAGTATTCTTACCTGCATATACTTTTCAGATCCAGGAAACTAAGAAAATGGAAAGTTAATTTCTTTATTCTAACTCATTTGAAAACATAGTTCAGATATTGCTAATCAAATCAGACATTATCCTAACCAAACATACTTGTCACAATAAGTTTGAATGTTATCAGTTCTCCGCCACTACCACCTTACCTCCACAGTTTATTACTCATCTATAATTTACTATGGGCAATCAGTTAGTATACAAGACTTCAAGCTAAGAAAAAGGTTTGTTTAGTTATAATTTTGAGGGGGGGGGAAATCCCTTTTCTCATGTTATATCTATACTGGCTTCATTTGTTTGCTTGGTTTTTTTTCTTTTTTTTTTTTTTTTAAACTGGTGCAAATTACCTGGTAAATTACTTGGGCAAGTCACACCAGCACCAGCGCTGGTTAACACTGATGCAGTGTGCCTCTACTCTAGGTTTGCACCAGTGTAACTATATAAAAGTAGTTACATTGCTGCAAATTTCTCTAACCTTCAGTGATACAGGGCTTGATCCACAACAGATTGATGACAATGAGCTTTGGGTCAGGCTTTAAGGAAAAATGTATAAAAATAAAATGTGTCCAGAACAGAAAAAAAAAGTTATTTACAAAATTGGCATTCAGCTATCTGAGTAGTTAATTGCTTCACATAAAGGCTGGGAACTATGTATTTTGTAATACAGAATATACAACATGCTGAAAGAATCTTTCCAATCTATTGGACATGTCTCCCTCAGATATCACACAGCAGCATTTCCCAGACTTTTGAAAGCTGAGGCTCCCTTCAGGAAAATGAAACCAATCACATACCCCTTTTAACCTTATTATGTGTTGTTTAAGGTCTTCCCATATTTTAGAATTTTAAATAAATGAAATTAAATTGGGTTTTAAAAATGTGCTAGTAATTCTTTTTATCCTTTAGACCAGGGATCGGCAACCTTTGGCACGTGGCCTGAGGAAAATCCGCTGTCAGGCTGGGACAGTTTGTTTACCTGCAGCATCTGCAGGTTCGGCCAATTGCAGCTCCCATTGGCCACAGTTCACCATTCCAGGCCAATGGGGGCCGCGGGAAGCAGTGTGGGCCAACGGATGTGCTGGCTGCCGCTTCCCGTAGCCCCCATTGGCCTGGAACGGCGAACTGCAGCCATTGGGAGCTGCGATCGCCCGAATCTGCGGACGCTGCAGGTAAACAAATCGTCCCAGCCCGCCAGCAGATTTCCCTGACAGGCCACGTGCAAAAGGTTGCCAATCCCTACTTTAGGCTAAGAAATTACTTATTTTCAATACTGGATATCAAAGATGTTTATAATATGATATTCCTCTCCTTTCTTCCATACTTTGAATACCAGCAAACTAATTAAACTAAGTATCCTGAGTATCTGAAATAGTTGACCTTTAAAGTATCATCAGTGGTATCTGAAATAAACAGAGGAGTTCACAACTCGGAGCAATTGTTTCAGGCTCTCTGAAAACTCAGGCAGATATCCTGGAATTTGTTAGCTCTTGTCACTCTTTGGAGGTTTCTCTTGACAACCATAACAGCTAGAGATTAATTTTTTTCCAAAAGAAAACTGAGACTGTAGAATTCATTTCAGTGGGACAAAGTTAGACATGTTCTCAAGTGCTGCGCTGATAAAGTATGGATTGCTGAACTGGGGTCTGTGCATATTATTTAGGTTTTAATAGCTATCAAATACTTAGAATCATTCAGTCACCAAAATGTAGGGCTAACGGGACCTTGAGAGGTCATCTAGTCCAGCTCCCAGCCCTGAGGCAGGACCAAGTATATCTAGACCATCCCTGACAGCTGTTTATCTAACGTTCTTAAAAGCCTCCATTAATCGGGATTCTACAACCTCCCTTGAAGCCTATCCCAGTACTTAATTATCCTTACAGTTAGAAAGTTTTTTCTAATTTCTTCCTTGCTGCAGATTAAGCTCATCACTTCTTGTCCTACCTTCAGTGGATATGGAGAACAATTGATCATGGTCTTCTTTATAACAGCCCTTGACATATTTGAAGACTGTTATCAGTTTCCCCCTCATCCTTCTTTGCTCACAACTAAACATGCCTAGGGTTTTTTGTTTTTTTTTTTTAACTTTTCAGGTCAGGTTTGCTAAATCTTTTATCATTTTTGTTGTTCTCCTCTCAGCTCTTTAATTTGCCCATGTCTTTCCTAAGGGGTGGGGCCCAGAACTGGATACAGTACTCCAGCTGATGCCTCACCAGTACTGAATAGACAATACTGTTAATACATTCCAGAATGATACTAGCCTTTTTTGCAATGTCACCACATTGTTGGCTCATATTCAGTGTATGGTTCACTATAGCTCCCAGATCCTTTTTAGCCATACTATTGTTTAGTCAGTTATTTCCCATTTGTATTTGTGCATTTGATTTTTCTTTCTTAAAGTGTAGTACTTAGTACTTGTCTTTATTGAATTTCATGTTATTGAAAACTGAGTGCTGGTTTATAGTTTGAGTGCTAACAAATCTGATTTCTTACCTTCAAAAATAGCATGAGGACTTCAGCCCACTTGAACTACAATATTACCCAGTCAACGGCACCTTTAACCTTCACTACTTCCCTTACTATGGAAAGAAAGCACAGGTATATGTTTCTGAACTCAAATTTGTGGTTTTGTTCCCCTATGTTTTTATCAGATCAGCAGTTTGAAACATCTCTGTGAAATTATGTGAATTTGATCAAAATTTAATGCACAATTTATATTTCTAAATTGATAGCTCAAGCTTTCAAAAGAAGGTTAAAAAATCTCTCTTTCATCCCAGCCCACCTACAGTAATCCTTTGGTAGCAGTGAAATTTCTCAACATTACAAGGAATACAGAAGTTACCGTTGTGTGCAGAGTCATTGGAGCCGGAATTACCTCAGATAACCCTCATGATCCATATGAAGGAAAAGTGGAGTTCAAAATGAGAATACAAGATTAGGTATTACTGGTACAAACGAAGACATTTCAGAAAAGTGGGTGTGGTATGAAAAGTGACTTAAATGTCACCACATTATTTTATATTTATTTTTTTCCATGATTCCCAAATAAACTGAAATCTGAGCAAATTTTAACAAAAGACATTTTGTAAATACCAGTACTAAAATATCCAGCCATCTAAAAATCAAGATATAATTTACAATATATGAAGCAAGGTAGTAATTTTTCTTGATGTATACACAGAATTTGCTTTTCCATAGCTACTGTATGTTGGTGCTTTAGCACAAATACTATTATGAAATGGCTTTCCTCTAAATTGAGCATATATGATTCATGAGAAGCATGGACAAAGTACCAAGATGTCGATTTTAGTCACTTGTCTGGAAACAACTAATAATTATTCTTTACTAGGCCATTGTAGAAGCAATTCAATTGCTGCAAAAAACGCATTAATACCCTGATGTTTTGAAATACTAGCTTGCAATGTAATTTTATTACACATTAGTTTTATCCACTTATATACTATCAAAAAGTATATTCAAATCTAACTGTATCACGCATTAACACATTATATTCTGAACTGTTTAGTCAGTCGTATTATTTGTTTTATGATACAAATCAATGACTGTAAAAGAAGTGACTTGAAAATTAGCCTGTGTAGCTTATAGCAGTATTTAGTATTACACCTTTTACAACTGCTGTATGTGTACTATTTAATAAAAACTCATCAATGAAAATGTAGCATCTAACTACATCTATCAGAGTTGGGGTAAAAGCACAAGTGAGCAAAGAATATATTACTTCTGTAAACTAGTTACAACCATAGAGTTTTGGCTAGCTAGAATGATTCTGAAAAATTAAGCATGTTTGACGATGTTAAAAGTAATTCATGTACAGAATTATTTACAAATATTAAAAATCAAACTAACAACTGATATGAAAAATAGTAAGATTTCTAAAAGGTACAGTACAATATGCTTTAAAACTATTTGGGGTAAAATCCAGGATATTTTAAATAGATAAGAGGCACTTTGGAGAGCAGTCGATTCCAAAAATATATTTTTGAATCCCCAACTTAATTGAATTGGACATTCCAGAAACTGTGAAAACATACTAGCACAGCAAAAGCCAGACAAATAGCCTGTCACTTGGAATGACCAGCCTACTGAAGAATCTTGGGGGTGAAGACTCCTTTCCCTCCATAGCCACCAAGAGACTTTCAGTGCGCCTCATTAAACTCAAATTAAGGAGTATTTGGAAAATTCTGCATTTCAGGGAGAAGAAATAAAATTTGTTCTTACCTGTGATTTTCCTCTCCTGGACCTTTAATGTCTCAATATTAACAGTGAGCTTTTGCCTCTCTTCTACGTGATTGGATGTAGACCAAACCTTTTGTTCTGGCTGTGGCATTGGACTGCCTCCCCTGCACCTTTCCCAAAATAACATTCAAAGCTACAATATACTGAACCTTCTTGTTAGCCAAAATACTTACTCATGCTCTAAAGTAAACTAATACTATCAGTAAACAGGGCATTCAGCCATTAGCAACAAGCATACAAATCTTCCTCTGTCTTGCAAGAGGACTCTGAGTGGCTGTATCTAGTACAGCCCAAGCTGCTACAACCTTTACAGTTGAACCAGGCAATGCTTCATCACAAATCCATACTCTCCTGGGAAAACTGCAGTTCATTGTTGCTATAGTTTGGATGCTTGTTTTGCCCCTAAGAATAATACAATTAACAAGTTTCCCAAGGACTCGGTAGATGCAAATTCACATTCCCAGATTTGTAGTAAGGACCACTAGGATCACAGAATCATAGGTCTGGAAGGGAGAGGTCATCAAGTTCAGTCCCCTGCAATCATGTATTGGTCTCACCAATACTGGGTACAAAAGTAAAATAATTTCCCTACTATTACTCCTCACTACTCCCTTTTAGGCATCTAAACCATACAAATTAGCCTTTTTTGCCACCATGTTACACTGGGAACTCACATTGAATTGCATTATTTGTTCCTAGATGTATAACTTGGCATGTGGCTGTATTAAAATGCATTTTGTTTAAATGGACCCAGTTTACCAAGCAATCCCGATCATTCTGATGCCTGCTCTGTCCTCATCTATATTTACCGTACCACCAATCTGTCTTCCACAAATTTTGTTAGCAATGATTTTGTATTTACTCAGCAATTAATAGATGAAGATTATGAATAGCATTAAGCCTAGAAACAATCCCTGTGGAACCCCACTAGAAACACCCTGAGTTGATAATCAACACCTTACAAAAGTCTAAGGGCTTGTTTTCACCTATAGCAGCACACTGCACTGGTACAATTGTGTCGCTATAGCACTTTAGTGAAGACGCTCCTATGCTGACGGGGGAGAGCTTTTCCTATTGGCGTAGTTAATCCATCTCCCTGAGAGGCAGTTGCTATGTTGGCAGGAGCAGCTCTCCCACTGACATAGCGCTGTCTACACGGAGGATTAAGTTGGTATAACTATGTTGCTCAGGGATGTGGATTTATTTTCCATAATACCTTGTTTTCAGGAATGAATTATACTCCTATCCTTTAAACCAGGGGTAATCAATTATTTTTGTCAAGGTCCAAATGTCTTGGTCAAGGTATAGTCAAGGTCCAAACTTCAGAGAAAATAATAAAAATAACGATGATAAAAATAAGCGTCTGGTGGTTCGGATTTGGTCTGTGGTCAGCTTATTGACTGCTCCCTGCTTTATATCTCTACCAACTGAATCCCATATCAGCTTTTCTATTATTTTGCCCAGAACTGATGTCAAGCTAGCCAGCCTATAGTTACCCCATCACATTTGCCCATTTTAAATACTGGCCCAATATTAGTATTCTACAAGTCTTCTGGCAGTTCCCTCGTATTCTATGATAAATTATCAGCAGTCTAGAGATCTTCTCAGCCAACTCTTTTAGAACTCCTGAGTGCAAGTTATCTAGGCTATATATTCCTAGGTTTTGTAAATATTTTATTAATTTCCATAAAATAATCAAAAATACAAAAAGGTAAAATGACTTACAGCTTTTGTAGGTTACCAAACACCACAAATTTCACAGAATAGCCAATAAAAATATGCAATTACACAACTTTACAATTTGTCAAAGCTGCAAGATCAGACAATACAAAAATCAAACAATATTACGCAGACATAACATGTTAGGCTGGGGATAAAAAAAAGAGAAACAAATAGGCAAAAAAGGGAATGAGGGATTAAGGGAGAGAGGCTCAAGAAGAGGAGAAAAAGTAAAGAGGGCAGGTGGACCGGAAGTCTGGCATTATTTGAGCCATCTCAGCATTCTTTATTCAAATGTATCAAGAAATGTGGTCCAAATGTCTTTGAATTAATATAATTGCCTTGTACATTGAAAAGCTATTCTTTATTTTATTCTTAACTCACAATTCCAAATAGCACTACTCTATTTTTGTAAAATCATGTGCTTGGTAATCACTGTAGCCCTGAAAAATTAAAGTCTTTGTGGTGTAACAGTGCAGTAGGTCTGTAACCTAGGATGTAATTTTCAGCTAAAGTTTGGCTGCTGAAGCGAAGAACTAATTGTCACTGGTGTCTACCTCTTTCCACAGCTGCCAAAGTCCTATAGCATATGCATTAGAGCTCCTTTTGTTCTATTACAGCACCAACAAATAGCAGAGTACAACCTCCCCCTCCCATCTTGCACAAACTCTGTGACATCCGATACATTTTGAATAAAATATCTTTTGCTGTATCAGACCCACAGAAGCATTGTTACCTCAGATCCACAGAGGCATTTTTAACATTCCATAATAGGCTCTGCCATTGGGGGTCTTTTGAGGGCTGTGATCATTCCTCTTCCTATGCTTTTACAAAGAACTCCAGACCAATGGAGTTCCTCTTCATCAGTAAGGCATACATAGTGGACATGGGTCTTGGAAGTTTATGAAGCATTTCCAAGGTTCCTAGTACATCTGCGGCCATTTCCAGAGCATCCAGAACAAATTCATGAATTAGTTAGTTTTATTTGTAAGTACTGCAGCTCTGCTGGGTGGAAGGTCCTACTGTGGCTTTTAGTGTTACAGAAGAGACAAAGCTCTCATTGTTTATTCTTCTTTAGTTACTAATGGACTGGAAAGTACTTCATCTTCCTTCACAAGGTCTTTCAGTCTTGCTGTCCACTGACAGTGTGTGCTACAGCAGAAAATATATCATTGAAGCTTCCTAACAATCCATTCTTACCAATGAATTGGATTGGCATCACTGTCAAAGTTAACATTACTGCTTCCTCTTTCTTAAAAGCCTTCTCTAGAGGGAGAGATGATTTCACTGCTACTTGCTCAATTTAGTGAGGCCTTTGCTCATGTACCAGGTGGGAGTGGGGTAATTTCCTGTGGGGATGCTGGGAACTAATCTCCCCTCCCTCCCACCCCCAACCTGATTCTGCTGAGGTTTCTGGCAAGGCAGAAAAGCCAGGATCGCTGTGTCAGGTTGTAATTGTGCTGAATACACAGTGTAATTTCCTGGCTTTTAGCTTTCTCCTTCTCTGCAATCTTTGGCCCAGCAGGAACACTGGGGAGAGAAAGCATGTCAAACTAAAAAAAAAAAAAAAAAAAAAAAAAAAAAAGTTGACATTCCTTTTATACTTTCCAAACAATTAAGAAATGAGATTTATCTGAAAAAGCTGTCACAGATGTGTATAGCCTACTATCTGTACTTTCTTGGAGGCAGAGAAATCTGGAAAAGGCTCAGAGCAAGTGGTACCATGCAATAGCCAGGACAAAAGGTCTACTCTGCTTCCAATAATCTAGGGGAGTAAGGAAAACCCACTGAAGATTGTGGGCCATCAAGGTAGAAAGGCACCTCCCTCCATCAAGAAGTTGATTCTAATTGTGTGACTTGTGTGCAGATCCCTTTTTGAACAAGGCGGCTGCATTAACACATGGTGGCAGAGAGGTCCACTAAAAAAAAAATCCATCCAAATTTCACAGTAAGGTTTTCTATTGGGGTGAAGGTTTCATAACTCAGATGAAAGTTACTTGTATTCATCTATAGCAGAAATTCAAAGATTTTTCTTTCTTATACTTATCTCACCTAAACTATTTGCCAGACGATCAGATTCAAGATCCAATGCACCACATAACTTCACTTATTTACCTTCCTCTGAAGAAATTATCCTGGGCTGCAGAGGACCAGAAATGTTCTTTAAAAAAAAAAAAAAAGAAAATCACTTTTTCTTTTGAAAAGAGTGGCAAAATTCTATAGGGGAAATCAAACAATTTGTGATTCCAGAACTGGTAAACACTATTTGCAAAGGCCCTGAACTTCTATTGCCATAAAGGGAAAGGTGGTACCTTCTTCAGAAAATGAGTCATTTTAGAAAACCAACAAGCCAGTAACAATTTGTGTATGCCGCCCGAAGCACACTTTAGAAGTAGACCCTTTCCAGATACACACACTGCAACTTTACAAAATATTATCCTCCCCTTCCATAGTAATCAACAGGACATATTACAAAAAAGAGCAGGCAAATGAGGGGAGACAGAGCATGTTACTTCCCTATCATTGTCTTCTCCTAATCCCAGATACTCTATTTTCTAATCTATTCTTCACTCCTGAGGGCATTCTGTGCCAAAAATTAAAAATTCTGCACCAAAAAAATAAAAAATCCTGTGTACAGTATTTTAAAATTCTGCAACTGTTTGTCAATAAATGAACATATAGGGTCCAGCATGGCAGTGGGGAACACAGGCCACTGGCTGCATGAAGGTGGGAGATCACCCTGCAGCCTCTCTACCCCACATCCCAGGGACAGTGACTCAGTGGTGAGGCTGCACCCAATCCTGACACAGCACAAGGCCTGCCCCAGAAACACCCTGGGGCCCTGCCCGTCTGCGCCAGGCTCAACCAAGCAGGATCCAAGTGTGGGTGGATCCAGGTGGGGGTGAGAGGATTCTGTGTGGGACAATCTGGGTGCAGGCAGCCCATTGGGGAGTCTAGTTGTGGGGGGTTCTGGATGCACAGAGGCTCGTTGGGGGGGGGGTTCCAGATGCAGGGGCATTGGGACTCTGCAGGGGCTTCTGGGTAAAGGTGGTTGGGGCTCAGTGGAGGGGTCTGAGTGTGGGGGTGTCAGTGGAGGAGTTTGGGTGGTGGGTGAGTGGGGGTCTGTTTGTTTTGCTTTCCATTTTTTTCTCCCCACTACCTCTCATTAATTCTCCCTTCTGTCTCCCTGTGAAGTCCCCACCTTTCAAGTATCTTTTCCTCTTCTAGTTCTCTACCTCCCCGCTTCCACTCTGCCAGTTCCTTTCCTTTTCCTCTTCCCCAAATCCGTTCTCCTCCATGCTTTTGCTCTCCCTTTTTCTTTCCTTCCCCCATATACCAAAGGGATCCATTCTGAGCAGGTGACTACTTGAAGAGCACATTAAGTGAAGTCTGACAAGTAATTTAAAAGAAGCCAATGGATGGATATTCTCGACTTCCTGGTTTCTGCCTTTGCTAGGAAGGATTTCTGAAGTGGGGGCAGTGTAAATAGATTAGTTTCCTCATCCCTGGCTCCAATCTTGCTTCTATTTCAGACCCTCTCCTTTCAGTTTTGTGGAAGTAATCAGAGACAGGAAATGAGGAAAAGGGAGTAGCTTTTGAGACTCAGGTGCTTCATTAATTTTTTTCACTACCACAGCCTCAGCTGAGAACTGCTTTATACCCTCCCTTTTTATCTTTTTTGTCCCCAACTATCAGCCTTCCTCTTCCCCCATCTGTCCTCCCTTCCTCAACAGGTTTTCTTCTAGTCCAATCCTAACTGATGAATTTTAGAACTCAGGAGACACACCAGTCTTTGTGCTGCCATTCAAATATTGTGATAGGCTGTGCAGATACAGATGTGGCTTCTGCTCTTCCTTGCAAAAGTGGATGGGGCTGCCTCAGCTGCTAAGGAAGGATTGTTGCTCACATCAGTAGTGCAAAGGAACACATGCATCCTAGGGTATGATGAAGCAGGACATCTGTTTTGTTACCCATTTAAAAACAATGGGTTCTTCTAGATACTCGCGTCTCCATGGGGACATCTGCTAAGCCCCTGAATAAGATTAAAAATTCTAGGTAGAATAATCCTAAATTAGAAAAACACAGAGTTTGTTAAAAATGCCCATGCGCGTTTTATTAATAAAAACTAACAGTGCCAAGGTTAAACAAGTCAAACAATTAAAGTCTTTTTATATTCCATAAAATATTACAGAAAAGTTTATTTGTGTTTCAATAAAAAGACTACTGTCTTAGATAGGCAGCTGACAGTATTTGTGCAGTTAAATGTTTTGTGAATAAATTTTAAAAGACTACCACCTGCCCTGAAATTCCTTTTATAAAAAATGAACTATTAAAAATGATTGACAATTTTGAGTTAAAAAACTTAAAACAGTCTCTATATTTAATTTCAACTTTATAATAGATTACAGGAAGATGCTTATGAAACAAATACAAACATTTGTTTCAGTACATGTCTTTATATGATAGACTTATAAGTATGTAAACAACTATATAATAAAAAGTTTCCAAAGTCTGCCTGTAAGAAATCAGGCAATTTTTACCATAAGCAATAACTCATTCCAAACCTTCAAGACATTTTATATAGCTGCATCAGCTGGCAGTAAACATTTGCCAAAAACTTTGTAATTCATATGTCCCAACATACAGTGAAAAACAGCATATAAACTTGATGGAATCGTGTTAGATATTATTTAAGGGAAAATAAATTCACATCAACATTTATGGAATTTAACATGTAAAAAAGTAAGATGGATCTCTTGTTTGGTTCTTTGGACACTGCATGATTATCAAAAAAAACAAAACAAAACCCACAACTACTACATGAGCTTGCCATCCCGCAACAAAGGCGGTCATCAAAATACACTCCAAATTTATGGCCATTCAGTGTATCCATTTCTTACTGAAAGTTAGCATTTTATTTCTTCATTGATGTGGCTACATTTTCTTTAGCAAACTCAGCAATAACATTTGGGGCAAAATGCATTTTCCTTCAAGTTAAAAAAAAAAAAAGGAGCAAATAATAAAGGCTCTGCATTAACACACTGGTATCAAAACACACATCCACACCACATTTAAAAATATCCTACATAAAACATCCTTATTTGCTTATCTGAGGCGGAATTTCTAAACTCAGAACTGCTTACCATTATTTTCCTTGTGGGACGGGGCAAAATATATATATATATTATATATATATTTATTTTGAGAGAGAGAGAGAGAGAGAGAGAGAGAGAGCGCGCGCGCGAGTGCATTCTCTCCCTAGAATAATTTTATTCCTGAAAAGTATACAATCAAAAAGGATCAGTCATCATCATCATTTTCATTAAAGTCATCATCCTCGTCGTCATCATCTCCAACATAAGAGACTGGTGTTTCAACTCTGGAGCCACTGTACTGCGATCCATTGGAACTTGTTGCTAACATCCCGTCTCCACCATTGGTGAAGTCACTGAAGTAAGAAAATTAAGTTTTTTAAAAAGAGAGAAATGTTAATTAAACTGTTACTTGTAACTGAAGTGTAACTCTTAATGAAACTTAGAACATTTCCAGGAAAAGAGTCATCAGGGTTTTATCTACTCCTCTTCAGCACCCCAACCACCTACTTTTGTAACTGGTGCGATATTTCATTATTAATCACATTTTTTAAATTGTTTCCTTCCCAAGATCGCAAATCCATATTCAAAGGCAAATTGCAACAGTTAAAAACAGCTAAACAAATCAGAGAGGGAAGACACTTGCACCTTTTCCTATAGTTTAATGTACCACTGAAAAATTGTTCAAAGAACATTTTAGCGATTCAAAAGTCTGTTTACCAGATTTCACTCCAAATAAGTTTAGTGTTTTAAGGCCAGAAGGTACCATCAAATCATCTAATCTCATACCCTTAATTATAAAGGCCATAGAATATCATCAAAACTAAGGCATATTTTCCATAAGGCATCCAGTCTCGATTCAAAGGGTATGTCTATACTAGCCACCGGATCGGTGGGCAGTGATCGATCCAGCGGGGGTCGATTTATCATGTCTAGTCTAGTGTAGACCAGGCAAAAGACTTCAAGAAGTAGAGAATTCATCACTTCCCTTGATAGTTTGGTACAATGGTTAATCATTCTGTTCAAATATGTGCCTTATTTCTCACTTGAATTTGTCTGGCTTTAACTTTCAGCCATTGGTTCTTGTTATGCCTTTCTTCCCTAGATTAAAGAGTTCATTAGTACCTAGTATTTTCTTCCTGTGAAGGTACTTATCCACAATCAAGTCATCTCGATCTTCTTTTTGATTAACTTAAACAGAGCTTCAAGTCTCTCCCTGTAAGGCATTTTCCCCCATTATGTAGGTACAGCCTGCATTATTTACTTCTAGATATATAACCTTGCATTCAGCTGTATTAATAAAAAAACAAAAAAAAACCAGTTTACCAAATAATTGAACTAGCGTGAATAACAGGGGTATGAACTGTAGAGTGCACTAATATGTTGCAGTCTCACTGCCCCGCAAAGATCCTACTGGTACAAACAAAAAGGTACTCAGTGCACGTTAACATTACTTTTTGGTTCATGTCTGCAAGGTCTACACAGGGCAATTAAGACACTCAACAATTCACACCCCTCTAGTTTGCACTGTGGCACAGGGTAGAATACACCCGATTGCTCTGTATGAGTTCCCTTGTCCTTGTTATTTACCACTCTGTCTAGTGTCAGGCTCCCATTTAATGATTCCCCATTGACAGCCACTCTGAGACTTCTTAATTTACCAGCTAATTCATTGAAGATGTGCTTGATATTGTACAGTGCTACTTTAAAAAAAAAAATCAATGTTCTGTGGTACTAAGTCAAGGTACACCTTACAAAAGCCTAAGAATATTAAATCTAGTTACCTTTATTAACTAAACTTTTTACAGCTCATCAAAAAATGAAAATAAATTTACTAGACAAGACCTATTTTCCATAAAACCATATTGACTAGCATTAATTATATTCCTATCCTTTAATTCTCTATTTATTGAGTACCATATCAGCTTTTCCTTTATCTTGTCTGGGAATTATGTCAGACTAACTGGCCTGTAATTACCAAGGGTCATGCTGCTTTCCCTTCATGAATATTGATACATTAGCACATTTCCAGCCTTCTGTGATTCCAGCCTTTCTGCATTCCAACACATATTAAAATCTAACCTCAACAAGACAAATCTCCTCAGTCAATTCTTCTAGGACTCTTGGGTGAAAATTATCAAGATCTGCTCATTTAAAAGTATTTATCCCTCACAAATGTTGTTTAACATCCTCCTTGATTACTAGTGATGAACTACTTACCAACTGTCCCTCATGCAATATGAATAAAAGATATATTAATACACACTTGTAAGGATAATGTATCATTGTTAAGAGAGAGTGAAAAGTATTTCAATGTTTAAGAATATAAAGGGGTAAAATATAAGAGTGATGCAAATCTAAATGGTATAAATAAGAGACTGGAAATGTGGAACACTGCGCTGTTCACCTTAATTACAATATCTATGACAAATAATAATGGTACAGAACCATTTCACAGAAGAAATATGACTTTCCTATACTTTAAGTACCAGTTAAATTTTAAATATATAAATTGTGAAATACTAAAGTTATATACTCATTAATATTACTAATATTGTATTAGTAACACAAACATATAAGAATTAAAATACCAGCAGCTTTAGAGTTCAATGAACACAGGACTAGAAGCCAGTTCTAATCCCAGCTCTACCACTAACTCAATGAATAGTTGAGGGCAAGTCATTAACTTTTCAGTTTTTCAGTAATATAGGCAATACTTATCTGACGCAGCGGAATTTTAAGAGGATTGTTTGTAAAACATATACAAACAATTTAGTAGTATAGTTTCCAAACTTGATGGAAACAAAATATCAGCTGAGAAATGACAAATTCACATATGAAGCAACATTTTCTAACAATGTTTGAAGTGAATTGAGTCATATTTTCAATTAGCCAAATCATAAGTAGGGATGAGCAAAGCCCTAAAGAAAGAACTGACTGCAACTCTGGATCATCCTTTGAACATAATCTCAGGTTCAATGGTTTGATATAATACTGTGTACTTTAATTTTCATACCATTCACATGCATTTTTACATGTCTGGAATATGCCTGAAATATCTTATTTGTAGTATTTTTTGACTTGGCCAAAATAAGAGGTTCTGGAATCTCACAAGAAAAGTCATTTTGATTTAAAACAAAACAAAACAAAAATCTACAATTTTTTTGTTGCATGCTCTGCAGTCTCTTTCAGAAAAGGCATAGGAAAAGGGAGAAAGCCAAAATGGCATGTGTTTGCAGTTGGAACACAAATACCCCGAAAAGAAGGAACCCAACCGTAGAAGTTAAAAACAAGCAAAAAGAACCAAAAGCAGTTGCTTCAGGATCCATAGGGCAAAAAACAAAACAAAATAATAATATAAAAACCCACACAACCTGTTCCCCCTCCTGCAATAAATGGATTTCGGCCAGGAGTTTAGTTTTGTTTTTAAATCAGATGTGTCAGCAATAGTGTAGAAAGTGCAGTCTGTGCCAGAAACAGCCTCACTGCAACACACCAAGACAGGACATGTGATTGCTGGTTTTTTTTGTTTTTTGTTTTTTTTTTTAAATGTAGTAATACTAAAAGTTCAATTTGCTTGTGAAAGAAATGAACTTAGAAACTGGTAAGTACAGAATGATGATAAATTAATTTCCCATGTGGGAATTAAATATCTCTCCCCAGTGCCGAGAGAATGGAGTACATTTGACAGTGAGTCAGATATTTTGTTGAAGGACTTGAAATAGTGGGTAGATTCTTTTGTAGCTAATTGGCAGGGCATCCACGCTGATTGCCGTCCTCAGTGGTGCATTCCAATGTGGTTGGTGGGTTAGGAAGTGCTCAGCTGAACCCTAAAATCCAGTCAGGTGTTTGGGATTGGTTCTGGGCAACCATATGGCATAGTGAAAGGTTATGCCTCTGTAGCACAACTTGTGACTCCCCCTCATCTCATCTTTCCTACCTTTGGTGCGGAGGAGGAGAGGGAGTCAGGACTCTTACAACCCATCAGGGTCCCTTGGCAGACCTAAGGGTGCAGATGTGGCATGATCTTCACTCACCCTCAGGTTTTTGGTACATCAGAGGCCATGGGTAGTAACTGAAGATCCACACTGGAATTACCCTGTCATGTAGTTTTGGGTTGTTTATTTGTTAAAGTTGCTGCTTCTGCAATTAGTCATATTATAGCATCTACATCTGATTGCTTTTGTCTCTACATCAGTTCAGTTTCTCTACATTTCCCAAAGCCAGATCCTGCTCAGGCAGCGATTTAGTACCAGACAACCTAGGCTTCAACTCATTAATTTTCTGGCTTTTCAAGAGCATTGAACACACACTAAACTTCCTGCAAGAGAGAACAGGGCTTCCCCTTCCCCAAGGCACCCAATTCCTTCCTCCCCGCACAACTTAATGGCACAGAAAAATCAGATTTGTTTAGCTCCTGCCAGGATAACTAACAGCAACAGCAAAGACCACATTTTTGCAAAAATATTTCTGGGAAACTGAGCTCCTGAGAATGAAGATTATTGAATGGAGTGAGAAAGGGTAATGTGTGGTGACCCAAATTCTCCTAGTATGCATGAGGGTATAAGAAACTCCCCATCTCAGTAGGTAGGTTGAAGAGGTTCTACAAACTTATCCGACATAACAAGCCAAGGTGGTACAATGTTGAGGGGTGCCAGCACACTGCAAGGATAGTGTGCTTATTAGAAGTCCAGTGCAAAGAATAGAGCAAGTTAACTGGTTTTCTCACCAATCTAATGATCCACAGCCTCCACCTTAGTATGAGCCCCTGGCTAGTAGATTCCTGGTAAAATTTCAAGACCTATACTATATAAGGTTTCCCATTCACTTTGGCCCCAATCATTACACAAGAAACTTGGTGAAAACTTGAAGGTGAAAAGGGAGAAATTCACTAATTTTGTAATTCTGCTTCTCTGAAAATATTCTGGCAGTATTCTTATTATCCTAAGCTTTTGCTCCCTAGCACAAGACAGGAAGAATTCCCCACCCTTCCCACACTGGTAGTTCTCATAGAATCATAGAATATCAGAGTTGGAAGGGACCTCAGGAGGTCATCTAGTCCAACCCCTTGCTCAAAGCAGGACCAATCCCCAATTAAATCATCCCAGCCAGGGCTTTGTCAAGCCTGACGTTAAAAACCTCTAAGGAAGGAGATTCCACCACCTCCCTAAGTAACCCATTCCAGTGCTTCACCACCCTCCTAGTGAAAAAGTTTTTCCTAATATCCAACCTAAACCTCCCCCACTGCAACTTGAGACCATTACTCCTTGTTCTGTCATCTGCTACCACTGAGAACAGTCTAGATCCATCCTCTTTGGAACCCCCTTTCAGGTAGGTTCCAAAGCAGTTATCAAATCCCCCCTCATTCTTCTCTTCTGAAGACTAAACAATCCCAGTTCCTCAGCCTCTCCTCCTAAATCATGTGCTCCAGCCCCCTAATCATTTTTGTTGCCCTCTGCTGGATTCTTTCCAATTTTTCCACATCCTTCTTGTAGTGTGGGGCCCAAAACTGGACACACTACTCCAGGTGAGGCCTCACAATGTTGAATAGAGGGGAATGATCCCTCAATCTGCTGGCAATGCCCCTACTTATACAGCCCAAAATGCTGTTGGCCTTCTTGGCAACAAGGGCACACTGTCGACTCATATCCAGCTTCTCGTCCACTGTAACCCCTAGGTCCTTTTCTGCAGAACTGCTGCATAGCCATTCGATCCCTGGTCTGTAGCAGTGCATGGGATTCTTCCGTCCTAAGTGCCAGACTCTGCACTTGTCCTTGTTGAACCTCATCAGATTTCTTTTGGCCCAATCCTCTCATTTGTCTAGGTCCTTCTGTAGCCTATCCCTACCCACCAGCGTATCTACCGCTCCTCCCAGTTTAGTGTCATCTGCAAACTTGCTGAGAGTGCGGTCCACGCCATCCTCCAGATCATTAATGAAGATATTGAACAAAACCGACCCCAGGACCGACCCTTGGGTCACTCCGCTTGATACCAGCTGCCAACTAGACAGAGCCATTGATCACTACCCATTGAGTCCGACAATCTAGCCAGCTTTCTATCTACCTTATAGTCCATTCATCCAGCCCATACTACTTTAACTTGCCGGCAAGAATACTGTGGGAAACCGTATCAAAAGCTTTGCTAAAGTCAAGAAATAACCAGTCCACTGCTTTCCCCTCATCCACAGAGCCACTTATCTTGTCATAGAAGACAATTAGGTTAGTCAGGCATGACTTGCTCTTGGTGAATCCATGCTGACTGTTCCTGATCACTTTCCTCTCCTCGAAGTGCTTCGGAATTGATTCCTTGAGGATCTGCTCCATGATTTTTCCAGGGACTGAGGTTGAGGCTGACTGGCCTGTAGTTTCCCGGATCTTCCTCCTTCCCTTTTTTAAAGATGGGCACTACATTAGCCTTTTTCCAGTCATCCGGGACCTCCCCCAATCACCATGTGTTTTCAAAGATAATGGCCAATGGCTCTGCAATCACATCCGCCAATTCCTTTAGCACGCTCGGATGTGCTTGTCCAGCTTTTCTAAATAGTCCTGAACCACTTCTTTCTCCACAGAAGGCTGGTCACCTCCTCCCCATTCTGTGCCGCCCAGTGCAGTAGTCTGGGAGCTGACTTTGTTCATGAAGACAGAGGCAAAAAAAGCATTGTGTATATAAGCTCTTTCCGCATCCTCTGTCACTAGGTTGCCTTCCTCATTCAGTAAGGGGCCCACACTTTCCCTGACCTTCTTCTTGTTGCTAACATACCTGTAGAAACCCTTCTTGTTACTCTTAACATCTCTTGCTAGCTGCAACTCCAAGTGTGATTTGGCCTTCCTGATTTCACTCCTGTATGTCTGAGCAATATTTTTATCTTCCTCCCTGGTCATTTGTCCAATCTTCCACTTCTTGTAAGCTTCTTTTAAGATCAGCAAGGATTTCACTGTTAAGCCAAGCTGGTCGCCTGTCACATTTACTATTCTTTCTACACATCGAGATGGTTTGTTCCTGCAACCTCAATAAGGATTCTTTAAAATACAGCCAGCTCTCCTGGACTCCTTTCCCCCTCATGTTACTCTCTGAGGGGATCCTGCCCATCAGTTCCCTGAGGGAGTCAAAGTCCACTTTTCTGAAGTCCAGGGTTCATATTCTGCTGCTCTCTTTTCTTGTGTCAGGATCCTGAACTCGACCACCTCATGGTCACTGCCTCCCAGGTTCCCATCCACTTTTGCTTCCCCCTACTAATTCTTCCCTGTTTGTGAGCAGCAGGTCAAAAAGAGCTCTGCCCCTAGTTGGTTCTTCCAGCACTTGCACCAGAAAATTGTCCCCTACACTTTCCAAAAACTTCCTGGATTATCTGAGTCATCCCAAAGCTTAATCATTTCCCTTGGAACTGTCCAGTCCTGACTTGAACATGCAGTAAAAGAAAAATAAGTCCATCCACTAACTAAACTATTTGAAAACTTAGTGCTTTAATGTAACACAGCAATAAAGCCAGGTACCATGCCCACAAACAGTTCCCCTTTCAAACTTCGAGGTAAGGTGACAGAGACAGAAAGCTGCCAGAATGGTATCTTCAGAGAAAAAGAATTACAGATTTAAATTTTCCCCTGTCAAAAGGTATCCTATCAACACAGGATTTTCAACTAGTGGAAAGCAAGTGAATTAAGACATGTCCTGAAAGAGGGAATCACAACCTGGGGATTGCAATCATGCTGGTCCATTCCATACCGTAAGAGAGAGAGAGGGAGAGAGTGACAGGGCGTGTGTGTTGGTGAGGGGGTACCGTGGGCAGTTCAGGTTGGTCCCTGTAGGTAGAAGGACATCAAGGTATGGAAATAGTCAAGGGACTCTGGAACTTGCTCCCCTCACCCTCCTTCATCCAAAACAACCCAAATCTGGTGACCTTCTGTGTGTGCAACAAAAACCATTTATTTGATAGAGCTTTTGGAGAAGGCTGAACAATCGTCGAGACAATGGGGGTTAGAAATGACACTTTTGTATCTAATTCACTGGCTGGCTACATTGAGTTAATTTGTCCCTTTTCAATATTTGCTTTTTAATGTTGCTTGGTGTATTACTCTATTGTAAAATTAAATGTAAGGCCACCTACAGCTCTTGCACAGGTGTCTTAAATATAGCATGTTTGCTGCAAGAGGCAGCAAAAACTAAGCTAATACCCATAACATGAGCAAGAAAGAGAGGGAATGGGCAAGCTCAGAGCGGGTAAATGTCTACAGTGGTGCATAAAGAGGGTAACTGCCCACTACTGTTGCTGTCAATGAGCAAAGAAATTAAGTTCTTCCTACCTCGTGCTAGGGAGCCATGACCAAACGAGAATCCTGCCCAGATAGTATCTTTGTGATGCAAAAAAAGTCCTTCTCTAAACTTAAAACCTAAACTATTTTATACTAATCCTATTCTAGCTAATTTATTTCCCCCGTTTGTGACAGGTTACTGCTTAGCTCATCATATATTAACCACAATTCACTTATATGAAGATGTCAAAAGGAGGTAGCTGCCGTACTACTTCAAGTGATGGTCCATTTGCTCACCAAGAGGTAGATGGGCACTGGTAAGAAATAACAGTAATTATAGCAAAAATAATACCTCTCAGAATTACCTTAAAAAAAAATCTGATACACCAGGTGTACCATGTAGCTGAAACAGAACTAGAGACAGAACAGCTCATGGAATACAGGCTAAAGCTAATTTATGTATTAACTTACCTGGCAGAAAATCTAGTGACCTCTGAAGTGGAACCTGATGATGTTGTTACATATACACTGCTGATTGATCCCTGAGCCATTTCTGTAAAACAAAAAAGTATATACTTCTAAATTACATTCAACAATACCACATACAAACACCTGACTCAAACTCAATGGGACTTGACTACAAGTGTTGGGTTCAGGTTGAACTGAAGACAGCCTGACACTTTTGGGCTCAGGTCCGGTAGTCTCTCATCACCACCTCCTGTTTGTGGCTTTGGTGGAGTGATGATTGTATACCCCACTCCTGCCCAACACTGGCACCTTCCTGCATTTGTACACTGCAGAATAAGAAATGCAGAGACTTGTCAGCACACTCACTCCACAGCACGGACCTGGCAGTGAAGTGATGGTGGCTGGCTGGAATGGGGCATTCAGCTGTCACCACACCAACCCCACGCGCAGAAGGTGGCTGGAGATAGATGACAGACACAGGATGTGGGGAGCAGCCAGGCCAAGACTGAAGGATGAGGCAGTGGCCCAAAGGAGTGGGGAACTGACTCACTGGGCTGGAGCAGGGTGGGTAATTTGTCCCCCCAGTTCCACTGAAGGAAACAAAGTAAAGAAAATGGAGTCTGGGTTGGTGAATAGACCTTTGCAATCTGACACAAACCCGACAAAGCTGACTATTAGTATTTGGATCAGGTATGAAAACAACTCAACACACTTGGGGGCTAGGGTTCAGATTGGCTGTGGTCTAGTCAAATTCAGGCAGGCTTTAAAATTATGCCCAAGCAGATGTCTAAAATTAATATAATTGCATAAACAATCAAAATATCCCCTCTGATTGCAGCTTGGGGTTGGGGGGAGAAGAGAGAGAAAAAGGAAAAGAGGTCTTCCAACTTTGAAAAATACATTCACTCACACAGACATTTTCTCAAGCACCACACCCAAAATGGCACCATTAGTGGGGATAAGGGAGAAGGAAATCAGAGAGCTGCAGAGAACTATCAGACTCCAAAATGTATTAACATACTTCCTATTTGAATGCTACACATTGAGACTTTTTTCTTTCTCAGATGGTAGAAGTAACAATCATGGCAACAAAAAATAATCAACCAGTAATGACATTTGTAGTTACCAGAGGTTTTCCATTTGTAATTGAATCAACTGAATATTGCCTTAAGTTTTCCTCCACAACAAAAATTATCATTAATAAAATTAAAAGGATGAGTTACTCATGTTGTGGTCACTTTAATTCCTCAAGATGTGTTGTCCCTATATGTAGTGCACTTCAGGCTGCGCATGCGCTCCATGAGCCCAGGACTGGAGATTTTGCCCAAGCAGTGCCTGTCTGGTGTGTGCATGTGCCCTCGCTCTCCTCACTGAGGGGATAAAGGGCGGTGCTGGACCACTGCCCTCTTAGTTCCTTCTCTACTGCTATTCACACTGGGGGAAAACCAGGCAGTGAAGGCAAAGGTTGAGTAGTACATTACACATAAGGACTACACATCTTGAAAAACAAGTTACTACAAAATGAGTAACCCATATTTTTTTGAGTGATTGTCCCTATGCATAGGGTACTCCACATGATTCACAAGCAGTGTCTCTCTCAATGAGGGTGCATGGGGCAATATAATGCAACAGATTGCAGAACTGGCTGCCCAAAGAAGCACCACAGGCAGCTACTTGCACCAGTGCATAGCGTCTAGAACTATGCGTATGAAACTCCAAGTTGCTGCTCTGCAGACATCAGTAATAGGATGTCTCTAAGGGATGTTACCAATGTTTTCTGAGCGTTAGTCAAATGTGCTCTTACACCGCCTTCAAAGGGACACTGTTCATCATGTAGCAGAGTAGGATGCATCCCAAAATCCATTTTGACAGCCCCTGGGAGGAAATGGCCTCTCCTTTCATTCATTCTGCAAGTGATATAAAGAGCCTAAGAGACTTTCAAAATGCCCTTTACAGCTAAAAGGCAAGAGATCTATGCACATCCAAGTATCAGAGGGGTAGCCATGTTAGTCTGAATCTGTAAAAAGAAACAGAGGGTCCTGTGGCACCTTTAAGACTAACAGAAGTATTGGGAGCATAAGCTTCCGTGGGTAAGAACCTCACTTCTTCAGATGCAAGTACTTCTGTTAGTCTTAAAGATGCCACAGGACCCTCTGTTGCTTTATGCACATCCAGTGAATGACACACCAATTCCCTGCTAGACTGGTGTTTAGGATACCACACCACTAAGTCAATACTTTGGTTAATGTCTATTAATTCCCATAGAATATACCTTTGGATGAAGTTTCATGGTTACCATATCTTTGTGGAAGATTGTATAAAGGAGAACTGCCATGAGCACCCTTAACTCCCCAATTTTTCTGGCCGACATGATAGTGTCCAAAAATGCTACCTTCGTAGAGAGCTTACTCCCGAGGGCATTCTGCGCCAAAAAATTAAAAATTCTGAGCTCAATATTTTAAAATTCTGCAAATTTTATTTGTCAATAAATAACTGCAGAGATTCCAGCATGGCAGTGGGGAGCACAGGCCCCTGGCTGCACAAAGATGGGAGATCACCCTGCAGCCTCCCCACCCCCCCTCACCCTAGAGACAAGGACTCAGTGGTGAGGCTGCACCCTACCCTGACACAGCCCAAGGCCTTGGGCTGCCCCAGAAACACCCTGGGGCCCTGATCCTCTGCACCAGGCGCACCAGGTGTGGGGCAAGCAGGCTCAACCAAGCAGGATCCAAGTGTCGTGGGGCTCAGTGTGGGGGGATCCAGGTGTGAGGTGAGAGGATTCTGCAGGCAGCTCAGTGGGGAATCTAGGTGTGTGGGGGGATCTGAATGCACGGAGGCTCGGGTGGGGGGGGGGAGGTTCCAGGTGCAGGAGCAATGGGACTCTGCGGGGGCTTCCAGGTGAAAGTGGTTGGGGCTCAGTGGAGGGGTCTGTGTGGGGGTCTGGGTGCTGTGGGAGTGGGGGTCAGGGTGCAGCTAATTGGGGGTCAGTGGCATGGGGTCTGGATGTGGGGGCTCAGGGTGGTGCAGCGGGTGGTGGTTTAAGTGCAGGGAGCTGAGTGGGGGTCATCTGGGTGCAGGGGTGGAAGTCTGAAGGCAGGGGGTCTGGGTGCATGGGGCTCCAATTGGAGGGGCTGAGTTTCAATGGTGTGGGGATCAGGTATGGAGGACTAAGGGTGTTCTATACCCAGACGCCCCTGCCAAGCCTCACCCAGGAGGTCCAGATGCACAGGGGTTGGACAAATGGGGGAGCAGCTCCCCGTTCAGTGATCCCTATCTCATTCTGGGGAGAAATGTTTGCTTTAAGAGTAGTTCAGAGTGTTCTGGATGCCAGACAAATGGACGTCTGTCAGGGTAATCTGCATGAGACTGCACCAGAGCTGCTTCTCTCTGCTTGTTGATATAATAAACTGCCATTATACTGTCCAACAACACCTGGACTGACTTGCCACGGATGTGAGGGAGGAATTGCTTGCAGGCCAGTCTGACTCCTCTCATTTTCAACATGATGTGAAGCATAGACTCCTGATACTTCCCTTAAGCAACCTGCTCTTCCACAAATGCTCCCCAAACTAAGTGGGATGCACCCATGATCAAAATTTTCATTTGAGGTGGGGAAATTGAATGGCACCCAGAACCGGATGGTGTATCCTGAAGAGATGACTTCTAGCACCCATCTGTCCATTGTGATTTGCGTCCAGGCAGACAGGAAGTTGGCAAGTCGGCCTGCAAAGGGAGGAGAAGTACCAGAAGGGTTTATCAAGTGTGGTGAGACCGCTGATGCACAGCTCTCAAGAGGTCCCATCAAAGTGCTGGCTGGAAAAGATTGTAAAAAGAAAAAAGAAAGATTGTTCCTGGGCACCCTTCTATGCATTCTTTGATGCTTGCATGGCAGTTGATACTGCTGCTGGTGAGAAAAAGCTGGTGGGACTGGTTGTTTAAACTGCAGCTTACTGGGTTTTCCTTTAATTGCAGATGTGTAAATACCCCATGATCAAAGTGTAGCTTGGGAGTCTTTCAATGAGTGAAGAGACTCATCCAACTTCACACTGAACAGCTGATCATGCTCAAATGGAAGGTCCTCCACCTGTTTGTACTTCCTTCAGGATTCCCAAGGTGAGCCATGATGAGCATTTCATTACCAGAGTAATCGCATAGACCTAGCTGCCATGTCTTAGGCTGTCTGAAGGGCCGATCTTGTCACCTGCTTTTCCTTGTCAGTCAGGGCCTGGAACAGGCCTCTAAACAGCCCGAGGCACCTTATCAGCGAAGACAGCTAATTTGTCATACATGGCAAAATTGTACTTGGCCATCAACCTTTGACAGTTTGAGATGCAAAACTGCAGAGAGGCCAAGGAATATACCTTTCTCCCAGAGAGGTCAAGTCTCTTTGCTTCTTTCCCATTCAGTGTAGACCTGGCTTCTTTCTGTCTGCTACACTCAGTGACTGCTGAACACCACCATTGAGTTGGGAGGTGGGAGACAGAATAGATACTCCAACCTTTTCACAGGTATGAAATACCACTTTTGACCCTACTTATTAGTAGAACCAGAGCAGACATCTACCAAAGTATCTTGGTGGATTCAAGGATTGTCTCCTTAATAGGAAGCACCACTCTACTTAGACCTATGAAGGATATCCAGCAGTCTGGATGGGGCTTCCTGGACCTCTTTTAGTGGAGTTTCTAGTGAGTCTGGCACCTTCTTACATAACTCCTGGAATTAAATAGTTACATATCTTAAAGAAGCTGAGGATGCTCTTCCTCCTCCCTGGAGCTCCCCAATATTATTATTGTAGGATATCAGACCTCCTTGGTGCAAGGCCATGGTGCTGAGTAACAGGAAAAGTAGGGAGAGTACTCTCTCAAATGGGAGTGGAGACTCCCAATATTCCACTTAGGCTCAAATCACACAAGGACCCCTTGGGGTATATAGCCCAGGGATGGGTGTCTGCCATAATGCTCTTCCAACACCAAGAATTTGAGGCCTGGATTCAGTGGGTGAACCCTCAGTGCTGAAGAAGATGGTGATAATCTGCCTCCACTCCATGGTACCAGCAACAGTCTGGTCCCTACTCGAAGACAGGGACAGAGAGAGGTACCGCAGGGAGTTCAGTACTGGCTGAAGTCTCAGTACTGGGCACTGGGGTTGGAAAGTAATGATGAATCCAGTTCTTGGAGCACAAAGATGTCACTTGGAGTCGAGAAACAAACTGGAGTCAAACGGAGTTGTTTCTGTAAGCCAAGTCACCAACAGGGGCGCCAGACCTGGCAGTGTTGACATGACAGATTTTGGTGTCGAGTACCAATCCCAGCACTGGAAGTACAGCTCTCTTCTCCTTCAAAGTAGTCATGGTCCAATTCTTCCAAGTACTGGACAGTTTCACTCCAGAGTATGAAGTTCCCAATGATTCAGTACAGTATGGGGATTTCTACCTCTTCTCAGAGGGCTTGAAGCTGGAAACTTCCCTCTTGTCCTTGTGGGAACACTTATCTCTCTTCCCCCATCTGTCCTGGATTTACTTTCCAAAGTCTCTTGGTACTGAATATCATAGAATCACCTGGGACCAAAAAGAGGTGCCACTCCTACCTTCTTCAGGATGATATACAGGTGTTGTTCCTGCCTTTGTGGACTTCTCCATGAGGAACCTGAGAGTTGAAACTCCTCTCAACTGTTTGGTCCTACTCAGGAACATCCTGCACACTGCACCTGGAAAGGACGTGGGTTTCCTCCAGGCAGTAGATAAGTGTGGTAATATGAGCAGGAAGGGTTTGTGGCACTTGATGCAGCTTTTAAAGCTGGGGATCCTTGGCTACTCTCCCACAACTGCAGCAAGAACAAATGTTTTTTTTCTTCTGATTGTTTGGAGGGGAGGGTTCGTACAGAGATCACTTCTTGCCCATGAGGAAAGGTGCGGGTCCAAAATGGAAGTGTACCCCTAAAACTATCTCCTACCTAACTAAATTGCAAAAGGTATTTAGCTGGCAATAGTCACTCGGAATCATCTATGCATGCACTCCAGCTGCATTCACTAGGTTATAGCTGCATCAAATGGTAAAGGAGTAAGTTGGAGTAGCTTGGAAGAGCTGTGATTATGATAGGAGATCTGGGTCTGTCTCCCATGTATGTTATCAAACAAAAGAATTGCAAGTGTACCTTGAGCTTCCAATCTATATCATTTCACCAGAGAATTGTGTAGATTGTGTCAGTAGCAGGGTCTTCTTGCCATGGATGCCAGCGTTGAGGTGGGTGAGACAGCAATCTGTCGATTTAATAGTGGGTAGTGGAAAATATAGGTTTAGGTAATATTCTGTGTGCAAGTGTGAAGGGGTTGTAAATGGGTATGAAATGGTTATTAAATGTTACAAGTGTGGTATTTTGTTGGGGTAGTTAGCTCCATGTTTGAGCAAAGGACAAGGACACGAAGCACCTGTCCATTACAGTGAAAAGGCAGAATGGGAGTTGTCAGTTGGCTTGTGTGTGTGTGTTTTTTTAGTGCACTGTCCACCTCTGCACAGATAGCTGGTTCAGCAGCTTCAATAGTGTCACCCGGTGTTGTTAAACGCTGAAGACCAGAACATCATTGCCTTAGTAACACTGTTCAATCTGTCCAGAGCATCTGTCCTTGATTATTATTAGCAGCAGATAATGGAGCCTGCTTATTCAGCAAACTTCCATGTTACTTATAATGAAAGAACATAGGCACGATTTAGTGGCAAAGGCCAGGTTTACTGTCATCAAGGCACAGTCCTAGCCCCCTTGGATCTGTGATTACAGGTATGCTAACACGAGTGCCCTATTGCAAGAAACAGCTCAGTCAGCAGTGAGAATTTCTGCTGTCCTCCAAGCCACACAAAGAATTAAGGTGAAGTAGCCCATCATTTATAGATTAAAACATACCACCTTATGTATTTCATGACATCTGTTTGTTACTGTCCCTTATTCCTGTTGGACAAAACATTCTTATTCATTGTTTTGTCAGGCCATTTTATCTTGTACTAGATTGGGATGTATTTGTATTAGCTGAACTCTGCATTAACAAAGTACTGCATTGACAAAGTAATTTCCTAACTTTTTGAACAAGAGAGAAATGTTTGTTGGTAGGGTTAGTGGTCACTTAGACAGTTGTAGTTCTCACCTAGGTTTGCAGTTGATATGCTACTGGGGATAGTTAATAAAAGACCTAGCTTCTAGATAGTGCTTTTAAGCAATAGATAAAAGAACTTTCTATCACTATCCCCATATTACAGATTGGAAACTGAGGCATGGAGAGGTGAAGTGACTTACCCAAGGTCACTCAGCAGGACAGTGGCAGAGCTGGGAACAGTTTCAGGTCAGTGGTCTTTCCACTGTCCACTCAACCCCTGTGTGATTCCTCAGTGCTCCTCCACCTCTCCAGTAGAGTAAGGATAATGGTCATACTTTGAAATGTTTGCACATGTGTAGCTACTAAAAGGGCTGGTGAGAGAAAGCTTATCTGTGGTGTACGTGCCAAAACCTTGATCATTTTAGTATGTGGTTGTTACAGTAACCTTAAGCATGTGAGAGAAAAGTGGTGTCTCTCTTGCCCCTAGCCCACCGTTCCTGTCAACATTTCCAGCTCCCCCTCCCCTTCACTTCCCATTAAGACATTAGATGGCAATGCAGAAGCCATTCACATGTAAAATGCTGATCCTTGCTGTCTCCTGCCCTATGCTGCTGGGTACACATATTACAGGCAGCAGAATCCTGGAAGGTTGCACACAATCTTGGTTATGTAGCCTGAGCTACACACTGAGTTGGGCCCCTCGTTCCCTGCTTCAGCCAGGCTTCCCCAGCCATGATCCAAGGCACCCAGACAGCCCCTCCTCTAAATGACACCGCCCCCCCCCCCACACACACACACACACTGGCCAGCCTCCCGGCCCACACAGGGGCAATATGCATCTTCACTGTTCATTTTCTACATTTCAGAGGTTTACATTTGTGTTACCTTCATTCCCTCCATCTCAGATGCCAGCTCACATGAAAGGACAGGAAAAAGGGTTTTAGATACTCCAAGAAGAACAGGGTCCCCCCAGATTCCAGAACACACAATGAGCAGGAGAGGGACTCAGACCCCCGCAGAGGGACAGGGCTCCACCAGATCCCAGCACACACATGGGAATGGGAAAATTTAGGGCTGACAGGGCCTTCTCACTCCTAAATTGCCAAATTCTTCAGATATCCCTCACATTCTTCAACCTCTCCAGTTCTTCCTAATCCCTATTACCTTCCCTCTTAACCCTAGTTCCCCAACCCCCTTCTTCCCTCCCCAGCACACTTTTCTATTTACTCCCCTTCCCATAATACCCCCATCCTTCGCTGCAGACCCAAAACCCCTCATCCCCTATTACCAACTACTCTTGCACCCTAATCACCCCTGCCCTCATCCTCCCAGTGAGCATTCACATAAGGTTACTCACCTTGTGCAGTAACTGAGGTTCTTTGAGATGGTTGTCCTTGTGGGTGCTCCACTTTAGGTGTCTTGGCACCCTGCACTTGTAATTGAAGATTTGTAGTAGCAGTGCCACAGTTGGTCTCGCACCACTGTGAGTGGCTACTTGGCATGTACAGCCAACTGTCCCCCAGTTCATTCTCTACCCCAGAACATCAATGTGGAACTCTGAAGTAGAGGGGAGGAAAGGGGTGTGGGGTAGTGGAGCACCCACAGGAACCACCATCTCAAAGAAAAGACGGTTACTCACCGTTGTAACTGTTGTTCTTCGAGATGTGTTGCTCATATCCATTCCATTAGGTGTGTGCGCGCCGCGTGCACGATCGTCGGAAGATTTTCTACCCTAGCAACACCGGCGGGTCGGCTGTGGAGCCCCCTAGAGTGGCGCCTTCATGGCGCTGAATATATACCCCAGCCGACCCGGCGCCCCCTCAGTTCCTTCTTGCCGGCTACTCCGACAGTGGGGACGGGGGGCGGGTTTGGAATGGATATGAGCAACACATCTCGAAGAACAACAGTTACAACGGTGAGTAACCGTCTTTTCTTCTTCGAGTGCTTGCTCATATCCATTCCATTAGGTGACTCCCAAGCCCAACTTAGGTGGTGGGGTCGGAGTGAGACATTGCTGTGTGCAAAACCGCTGATCCGAAAGCAGCATCGTCTCTGGACTGCTGCACTAGTGCATAGTGAGCTGTAAATGTGTGGACTGATGACCAAACCGCTGCTCTACAAATGTCCTGGATCGGAACTTGTGCCAGGAAAGCCGTCGAGGAAGCCTGGGCCCTCGTGGAGTGAGCGGTGAGGTGCGGTGCTGAGACACCTGCCAGGTCATAGCAAGTCCGGATGCAAGACGTAATCCAGGAGGATAGGCGTTGTGAGGAGACCGGTGAGCCTTTCATTCGGTCGGCCACTGCAACGAAGAGTTGCGTCGTCTTTCTAAAGTGCTTTGTGCGGTCAATATAGAAGGCCAGGGCCCTTCGTACGTCCAGGGAATGCAAACGTTGATCCTGGCGAGTGGCATGTGGTTTGGGATGAAAGACCGGGAGAAAGATGTCCTGGTTGATGTGAAAAGGAGAAACCACCTTAGGGAGAAAGGCAGGATGTGGACGAAGCTGCACTTTATCCTTATGGAAAACTGTATAAGGGGGCTCGGATGTAAGCGCCCTGAGTTCAGAAACGCGCCTTGCTGAGGTGATGGCTACAAGGAAGGCTGTCTTCCAGGATAGGTACAAAAGTGAACAGGTGGCCAGTGGCTCGAATGGAGGACCTGTGAGCTTGGAGAGAACCAGGTTGAGGTCCCACGTCTGAACGGGCTGACGTTGTTGTGGGTACATCCGGTCTAAGCCCTTGAGGAATCTAACGACCATCGGGTTAGAGAATACCGAGGACGCGAGTTCCCCTGGGTGAAAGGCTGATATAGCGGCCAGGTGAACTCTAATTGAAGATATCGCCAACCCCTGCTGTTTTAGGGAGAGGAGATATTCCAAAATGAGAGGAATGGGTGCCTGCAACGGGGACATGGCTCGTTGTTCGCACCAACATGAGAACCGCTTCCACTTGGCCAGGTACGTGGTGCGTGTTGAGGGCTTCCTACTGCTCAGCAGAATCTGTTGGACAGAGTGTGAGCATTGCTGCTCTGCCTGGGTGAACCATGGAGCAGCCACGCCGTGAGGTGGAGTGATTGCAGGTCGGGGTGACGCAGCCGGCCGTGGTCCTGAGAGATGAGATCCGGACACAACGGAAGCGGGATCGGTGTCTGAACCGAGAGTTCCAACAGTGTGGTGTACCAATGTTGTCTCGGCCACGCTGGAGCGACCAGAATTACCTGTGCCTGGTCTCTGCGCAATTTTAACAGTACCTTGTGGACCAGAGGAAACGGAGGGAAGGCATAAAACAGGTGGTCTTTCCAGGGAAGGAGAAACGCATCCGAGAGGGAGCCCGGAGCTCGACCTTGTAGGGAGCAGAACACGTGGCACTTCCTGTTGTCTCGAGATGCAAACAGGTCTATCTGGGGAAACCCCCACCTCCGGAAGATGGAATGTATGATGTCCGGACGGATAGACCACTCGTGCGTCTGGAAGGACCTGCTGAGTCGGTCCGCTAGTGTTCTGGACTCCAGGGAGGAACGATGCCGTGAGATGGATTGAGTGGGCGATGCAGAAGTCCCACAGGCGAATGGCCTCTTGGCATAGAATTGACGAACGTGCTCCTCCTTGCTTGTTGATGTAAAACATGGCCGTGGTGTTGTCGATGAGAACTAACACACATCGGCCACGTAGGAGGTTGAGAAATGCCTGGCACGCCAGGCGCACCGCCATCAGTTCCCGAACATTGATGTGCAGGGCTAGCTGGGGTGCAGTCCACAGGCCCTGGGTATGGTGTTCGTTGAGATGGGCGCCCCAACCCAGAGATGAAGCGTCTGTGACCAGGTGCAGAGAGGGTTGTGGGGCGTGAAATGGCATCCCCTCGCAGACCACATTGTGATCTAGCCACCAGGTGAGGGAGGTCAGGACCGAGATCGGGACCGTGACCACCATGTTCAGGCTGTCCCGATTTGGTCGATATATTGACGACACCCAGGTCTGGAGTGGGCGAAGCCGAAGTCTGGCATGCCTGGTTACGTACGTGCAGGAGGCCATGTGACCCAGCAGGGTAAGGCACGACCTCACCGTGGTAGTTGGGAACGCCTGGAGCCCTTGAATGAGGCTCGTGATGGTGCCAAATCGGTTGTCTGGCAGGGTGGCTTGTGCACGTCTGGAGTCTAGAACTGCGCCTATGAATTCTATTCTCTGGGTAGGTTCTAGAGTGGATTTGTCCTTGTTGAGTAGGATGCCCAACTCGTTGAATGTGTGCACTATTATGTGGACGTGAGCTTGAACTTGCTCCTTGGTGCGACCGCGTACCAGCCAGTCGTCTAGGTACGGGAACACCTGTATCCCCTGCCGACGAAAGTACGCTGCCACGACAGCCATACATTTCGTGAACACTCTTGGGGCCGAGGATAGGCCGAAGGGAAGGACTGCAAATTGGTAGTGCACCATGTTTACCACGAATCGCAGGAAGCGTCTGTGAGGTGGGTAAATTGAGATGTGACAGTATGCGTCTTTCATGTCGAGGGCGGCGAACCAGTCTCCAGGATCGAGGGAAGGGATAATGGCCCCCAAAGAGACCATGCGGAACTTCAACTTTACTACGAATTTGTTGAGTCCGCGCAAGTCCAAGATGGGCCGCAGGCCTCCTTTGGACTTGGGGATCAGGAAGTAACGGGAATAAAATCCCCTGCCCCTTAACTCCACTGGAACCTCCTCTATGGCCCCCATAGCAAGGAGCGTGGAAACCTCCTGTATAAGAAGTTGCTCGTGAGAAGGGTCCCTGAAGAGGGACGGGGAAGGGGGGTGGGAGGGGGGGATAGAAGAAAACTGGATAGTGTATCCCCTCTCCACTGTGCGGAGGACCCAACGGTCCGAAGTTATAAGGGACCAAGCACGGTGGAAGTGGGAGAGACGATCCCAAAAGGAGGGGGCTGGATCCTGGGGGATGACTGGGGCGCCGTCCTCGACCGCACCTTCAAAAGTTCTGCCTGGGGCCTGAAGGTGGTCTAGGTGGCCCTTGGTTCTGGCCGGGTTGAGGGCCGGCCCACCTTCTTCTACCACCTCGCCCTCGCCTCCGGGTCGAGTCCTGTCTCTGACGAGGCGGGGGGGGGTAGAAGCGCTGAGGCTGCGGCCTAAATGGTCTGCGCTGAGGGCCCACAACATGCATCCCCAGGGAGCGCATGATTGTTCTCGAGTCCTTGAGGCTCTGCAGGCGAGAGTCCGTCTTGTCCGAGAACAATCCATGTCCCTCAAAGGGCAGATCCTGTAGGGTTTGCTGTAGCTCCGGAGGCAAACCCGAAACTTGAAGCCAGGAGATCCTCCGCATAGCGATACCCGAAGCCAGGGTCCTCGCAGCTGAGTCTGCTATGTCCAAGGAGGCCTGCAAGGAGGTCCGAGCCACCTTCTTACCCTCCTCTACCATGGCTCCAAACTCTTCCCTGGACTCTTGGGGAATCAACTCCTTAAACTTCCCCATAGAGTTCCAGGAGTTAAAATTGTAACGGCTCAATAGCGCCTGTTGGTTCGCCGCTCTAAGTTGCAGCCCTCCGGCTGAGTAAACCTTACGGCCAAACAAATCGAGCCGCTTAGCCTCTTTTGATTTAGGCGCTGCAGCCTGCTGGCCGTGGCGCTCTCGTGCGTTCACTGATTCCACCACCAGTGAACACGGTTGGGGGTGGGTATACAAGTACCCGTAGTCCTTAGACGGGACAAAGTACTTCCTTTCCACCCCTCTCGCTGTGGGTGGGATAGAGGCAGGAGTTTGCCATATCGTATCCGCATTGGTTTGTATCGTGCGGATCAGGGGTAGCGCCACCCTCGATGGGGCATCCGCTCCGAGGATGTTCACGATAGGGTCCTGTACTTCCACTATCTCCTCCGCCTGCAGGTCCATATTACGGGCCATCCTACGCAGGAGATCCTGGTGAGCCCGAAGATCTATCGGAGGGGGACCCGTACATGAAGTGCCCGCCACTGCCTCATCCGGAGAGGAGGAGGAAGACGCCTCCGGTGGTACTGGATCCAAGGGGGGGTCCTGATCCCCTTGCTCTTGGGCCGGAGCATCACCTGTACTCGGGTCTATGGTGTCAGGTGGCGTGGACACGGAAGCTTCCATGCCCCCTGGCGGAGGCCGAGAGATGGTGGATTCTGGGGCCCTTCTAACCGAGTGACCCGAGCGAGAGGTCGATGGTATTGGAGCCCCTTGCTCCTGGTGGTACGCCCACGGGGTCCAAAATGACCAGTGAGATGGTCCATGAGAGTGGTCCTCTGCCATCTCCTGCCAATGGCCCAAGTTCCGTTCCTCGGCTTGCCCTTGAGGGGGGTATGCCGATCTCGACAGGTCCTCCGAGGAGCGAGACACCGATCTTGACGGCCATGGCGGTGCCGAGAGAGATGAAACGATCCCCGTGGGCTGCGGTGCTGCACGGTACCGGTCCGGAGATGATCTATCACTGCGCGGTGCCGGCGAACGGTGCCGGGACCGCGATCGGTGCCGATGATCTCGTCGGTGCCGGGAGCCGGATCTGGACCTCGACGAGGACCTGGAGTATGCCCGGTGCCGGGAGCGGCCTCTCGACGTCGAGCGTCGACCGTAGCGGTGCCGAGAACTACGTCTCGACGTTGATCGGTGCCGACGATCATAGCGGTGCCGAGACGTAGACCGGTGCCGAGACGAAGATCTTGGCCGCGAGTACGACCGGTGCCGAGGTGATATTCGGTGCCGGGACTGCGAGCGGCGTGGGGACCTGCTTCTGGACCTGGACCGGTGCCGAGGTTCCAGCCCTTGTGATGGAGGGCGCATCAAGGCAGGTTTCCCCCTTGACTGGACCGGGCGGGTCAACGGTGCCGTCGGTGCCAGTGGTTGAGGCGGTGCCGGCTCCGTGAGAGCTATCAAGTCTCTCGCCGCCACGAAGGTCTCCGGAGTCGACGGGAGTTGTATTACCGCCGGTCTCGATGGAGACGCTATCTGCACCGGACTCAACGGCCTCGGTGCCGGAGTCGACAGTGCTGGAGGCACCTGTTTCCGGTGCTCCACCGGCGCACTCGGCTCTACCCCCGGCACTGGGGGAGCCGGCGTCTTCGGTACAGAGGTCCCCATCTTATGGGCTTTTTTATGCCCCGGGGATAATGACCGGCGCCGAGGTGCCTGCTGCGGTGCCGACGAGGTCCGGTGCCGGGGAGGTTTGTCCGACACCGCCCGCGTTGTCGGCATTGCCGGTGCTGCTGGGGCACTGCGCACCGAGGCGCTAGGTGCCTGGGCCTGGCTCGTAGAAGGAGTGTCCGGGCTAAGTGCCGCCTCCATCAGGAGTTGCCGGAGCCGAAAGTCCCGCTCTTTCTTGGTCCTTGGTCTGAAGGCCTTACAGATCTTGCACTTATCTGTTTGGTGGGACTCTCCCAGGCACTTCAGACAGGAGTCGTGCGGGTCGCTCGTGGGCATAGGTTTAGCGCAGGAGGCGCACTGCTTGAAGCCGGGAGCTCTGGGCATGAGCCCGGGCCCGCGGCCGGGGGAGAAAGGGGGCGACGACCCCCTTAGTCCCCTGGACTATTATAACAAATCTAACAACTTTAAACTATTTAACTATTAAACTACAAACACTAGAACTATAACTATAACTACAACTGCGAATAACTAACTAAGCTAGGGAGAGTGGAGAACAGCTATGCCGCGCTCCACAGTTCCAACGACCGTCAGGGGCGGTAAGAAGGAACTGAGGGGGCGCCGGGTCGGCTGGGGTATATATTCAGCGCCATGAAGGCGCCACTCTAGGGGGCTCCACAGCCGACCCGCCGGTGTTGCTAGGGTAGAAAATCTTCCGACGATCGTGCACGCGGCGCGCACACACCTAATGGAATGGATATGAGCAAGCACTCGAAGAAGAACCTCAGTTACTACACAAGGTAACCTTTTCTTCTTCTTCTTCTTCTTCGAGGAGTGTGGGTGCTCCACTTTAGGTGACTGTTGAGCAATGCCCCTCAGTAGAAGGGAGGGGCTTCAGAGTTAGTTTATTTACGGTGGATAACACCATGAGTTCAAACTGAGCGTCTTGTAGCTGATTGTTATTCTAAAGCATAGTGTTTAGTAAAGCTGTGGCCAGACGCCCAGGTAGCAGCTTTGCAAATGTCCATCATGGACACATTGAGAAAGGCCACAGATGCAGATAACCCTCTGGTGGAGTGTGTGCGGACCCGCGATGGATCTGACAGATTGCTGTTTTGGTAACACAAATGGATACAGTCAGATATCCTTTTGGATAGTCTCCGTTTCGAGATTGTTTGACCCTTCGAATGTTCAGTTGTAGACACGAAGAGGTGAGAGGATTTTCTGAATGTTTTTGTTCTTTCTAGGTAGAAAGCTAGTACTCTGCAGAGGTCTAGTGTGTGAAAGGCGGCCTCCCTGTTGTCAGCATGTGGCTTCAGGAAAAATATAGGTAAGCAGATGGGTTGATTTCAATGAAATGGGGAGGAAACTTTAGGTAGGAACTTAGGGTGCGGCCTTAGGACCACTTTGTCTGTAAAGAATGTAGTATAAGGTGGGTGTGCCATTAGGACACCTACTTCTCCCACTCGTCTTGCTGATGTGATAGAAATGAGGAAGGCCATCTTCACAAACAAGTGCAACGAGGAACAAGTTGCGAGGGGTTCAAACAATTTGCCCATGAGACTGTAGAGCACAAAGCTGAGATTCCACATGGGGGTCAAGGGATGAGTGAAGATAGTGACTCTGTCCACCTTGTCATGGAAGGAGGTGATGGCAGAGAGATGCCTTCTGAGTGAGCTGGTAAATAGACCCAATTTCTTAAGTGTTAATATATAATCAAGGATTCTGGGTAATGGGGACAACTGTGGAACAATTTGTTTGTCCTGGCACCAAGTGCAGAATCGTTTCCACTTATGTATATATGTCTTTCTTGTGCTCAGTCTATGGCTGTTCAATAGTATGTCTTTCACTTCCTTGGAACAGTCCTTCTCGGCCCCCATTAGCCACCGAGTAGCAGGCCTTGAGACGAAGTACTGCAAGGTGAGGATGGCAGACACATCCAGCATCCTATGTCAGCAGGTGAGGTACTACAGGAAGAATTCGGGGTGGTTCCACTGCCATCTGTCTCAGGTACGGGAATCATGTTTGCCTGGGCCATGTGGGTGCAACGTAAGTGACTCTGGATTTGTCCGGTTTGATCTTGTGAATGACCCGACCCAGTAGTGGGATCAGAGGGAATGTATACAACAGTGGGGCTTCCCACTTTACAAGGAGAGCATCTCCCAGGGAGTGGTGTCCCAGCCCGGCTCAAGAGCAGTATTGTGGGCATTTGGTATTCCGAGCTGTTGCAAACAGGTCTATAGTGGGGAACCCCCACAACATATGGTTGTTAGGGTTCCAGTATCTATCTCCCACTCAAGTATCAGAGGGGTAGCCGTGTTAGTCTGAATCTGTAAAAAGCAACAGAGGGTCCTGTGGCACCTTTGAGACTAACAGAAGTACTGGGAGCATAAGCTTTCGTGGGTAAGAACCTCACTTCTTCAGATGCAAGTAATGGAAATCTCCAGAGGCAGGTATATATCAGTGTGGAGATAACGAGGTTAGTTCAATCAGGGAGGGTGAGGTGCTCTGCTAGCAGTTGAGGTGTGAACACCAAGGGAGGAGAAACTGTTTCTGTAGTTGGATAGCCATTCACAGTCTTTGTTTAATCCTGATCTGATGGTGTCAAATTTGCAAATGAACTGGAGTTCAGCAGTTTCTCTTTGGAGTCTGGTCCTGAAGTTTTTTTGCTGTAAGATGGCTACCTTTACATCTGCTATTGTGTGGACAGGGAGGTTGAAGTGTTCTCCTACAGGTTTTTGTAGATTGCCATTCCTGATATCTGACTTGTGTCCATTTATCCTCTTGCGTAGTGACTGTCCAGTTTGGCCAATGTACATAGCAGAGGGGCATTGCTGGCATATGATGGCATATATAACATTGGTGGACGTGCAGGTGAATGAGCCGGTGATGTTGTAGCTGATCTGGTTAGGTCCAGTGATGGTGTTGCTGGTGTAGATATGTGGGCAGAGTTGGCATCGAGGTTTGTTGCATGGGTTGGTTCCTGAGTTAGAGTTGTTATGGTGCGGTGCGTGGTTGCTGGTGAGAATATGCTTAAGGTTGGCAGGTTGTCTGTGGGCGAGGACTGGCCTGCCTCCCAAGGTCTGTGAAAGTGAGGGATCATTGTCCAGGATGGGTTGTAGATCACTGATGATGCGTTGGAGAGGTTTAAGCTGAGGACTGTAGGTGATGGCCAGTGGAGTTCTGTTGGTTTCTCTTCTGGGCCTGTCTTGTAGCAGGAGGCTTCTGGGTACACGTCTGGCTCTGTTGATTTGTTTCTTTATTTCCTTGTGTGGGTATCGTAGTTTTGAGAATGCTTGGTGAAGATCTTGTAGGTGTTGGTCTCTGTCTGAGGGGTTGGAGCAGATGCGATTGTACCTCAGTGCTTGGCTGTAGACGATGGATCGTGTGGTGTGACCGGGGTGGAAGCTGGAGGCATGAAGGTAGGCGTAGCGGTCGGTGGGTTTTCGGTATAGGGTGGTGTTAATGTGGCCATCGCTTATTTGTATGGTGGTGTCCAGGAAGTGGACCTCCCGTGTAGATTGGTCCAGGCTGAGGTTGATGGTGGGGTGGAAGCTGTTGAAAGCATGGTGGAATTCTTCCAGGGTCTCCTTCCCATGGGTCCAGATGATGAAGATGTCATCAATATAGCGTAGGTAGAGAAGGGGCATGAGTGGACAAGAGCTGAGGAAGCGTTGTTCCAGGTCAGCCATAAAAATGTTGGCATATTGTGGGGCCATGCGGGTGCCCATAGCGGTGCCACTGGTCTGGAGGTATATATTGTCACCAAATTTGACAGAGCCAAGGGAGGACTGGAGAGCTGTCCTGGCGATGAGACACCCTTCAGAAATGTTTGCTTGTCATCTGGTACATGGTCAACAAAGGCTGACATTTTAGAAAAGAGATGTGTGTTTTTGGCCAGCAGGGCCGAGTAGTTTGCTATGTGGAATTGTAGCGTAGCGGAAGAATAGGCTTTCTGCCTGAAAAGGTCCAGTCTTTTCCTCACCTTATTATAAGGGGTGGTTTTGGACTGACGTTGTTTTCCCCTTTGATTGACCATCTCTACCATAAGCGAATTTGGTGTGGGGTGGGTAAATAGAAACTCAGCCCCTTTAGCTGGCACATAATATTTTTTGTCCTGCAAGAGGGAGGGGCTATTGCGCTGGTGGGGTCTGACAGATTGTTTTCGCAGAGTCCATTATGGCAGCATTAATAGTCAGCTCTATTTTTGCTGTTGAGGATGCCTGAAGTATGTCTGTGACTATGTTGGGCCTCTGGTTGTTCTGATACTGAAATATCCAGGGATTTGGTTACCCTTTTAAAGAGATCCTGGAAAATAATCTCCCACCATGGGTGGTGGGGGCGTTATTGTTTCATCCAGAGATGAAGACAAAATGTGTGGGTGGCAGTGTATCACCTTCAGGTGCATCCTCAGGCTCTTCAGCCTCTTAATACTGTGCCTCAGAGTGCTGGGTCCATTGGTGAAGGGGACTGTGTTGTTCTGGATCTTGGTGGGTTGGAAAGCCTGAGGTTCTGGGCCCTATAAATAGCCCATGGGTCCCAGTAAGGCCAATTTGGTGGAAAAGAAATAGGAGGCAGTAGCCAGTGTTGAGTCTGCCAGCCACACAGTTCCACAGGTGGTTGGTGATTAGAGGGTCCAGGTTTAAGGGAGAAGTGGCAAGGGGTGTATATGCCTCCCTCAACCTCTTCCTCATCACTGGAGAGGGGAGGTGCTGAGCCACCAGGAGTTGTCATTTTGCTTGGTCCCGGCCTCGCTGAGGTACCATCGGTACCGAATAGAGGAGTTCCTGGTGTCAGCAGCGTGCTCTGACTAGGAATTAGAGCACGAGCTGTCAGTGTCGATCATTTGCTGTGTTGTGCAGGTGTAGCAGGTGGAGCCACAGCACTACTCGGTGACGAGGTTTGCTTCGGCTCCATTGGTTCCGAGCTGGGACGTTTTGCTTTAGGGCGCATACCTTGGCCGCACCGGGTCCATAGCTCATCTGGAAATCTTGGTACTGGACATTCCTGATGCCTCGTGGTCCGAGGCTCTCGGTACTGTGGCAGACTTTCCACTTGGGAGCAGGCTGGTTAGCAGCCGTTTTAGAGGTAGAACCCTGTCAGACGCTGCCGCTGGCGACTGCTGCCCAGGAGGCATCCTGAACTCAGGGTCGGAGGCTGGCTTGAGGGATTTCTCCATAATCAGGAGTTTAAGCTGAAGATCCCTGGCCTTCCTTGTCCGAGCAGTTAATTTCTTGCAATGGGGACACTTTTGAGCAATGTGTGTCTCACCGAGGCAGGAGACACACTGTGCGTGGCCATCAGAAATAGGTATCGAAAGTCTGCAGGTCAGGCATCATTTAAAGCCAGGAGAGCCGGGCATGCCTCAGAGAGTACTTGTTTTGGAGAGTGAAACAGGATAAGCCCATTATTTTTCTCTTGCTTTTCAAGCTGGGGAACTGCCAGGGCAGCAGGATGAGGGAAAGGTAAAATTTAGGAAAAACAGAAAATATTAAGCTATCTGAAGTTAGAGAGGCACTGCTGTTGCTCCGACAAGCTAAAGGCAGTAAAGAAGGAACTGGGGGATGGTTGGCTGCGCACACCAAGTAGCCACTTGGAGATGGCTGCTGCACATGTGCGGACAACCAGGACACTGCTACTACAAATCTCAGATTACAAGTGCAGGGTTCCAAGACACTCAAAGTGGAGCACCCACAGGGACACACCTTGAAGAAGTATAATTTATTTTTTCAAAAACAGTTTCATGGCCTTCTGAATACTCTTCTGTACACTCAGATTACATTTCTCCAAAATAAAACCTTAACAGTTCATGCCCAGACCTCTGCCCATAGTGGATTTCAAACTTCAAAGTTGCTAGAACCTGTGAGCTTAATGGAATGCTAGGGGTTAGGGGAGAGGCTATATCTCAGGAACCCCTTGCTCAAATGACCCCACATTTGGATCACTAACCCTACTCTCCTAAACTCCCAAGAGCACTGGAGCTCCCACGGGGAAAAAACTGATGGGTGCTCTGCAACAGCAGCCGAGCTCCCCTCACCTGCCCCGCCTCCTCCTCCCCTGAGTGCACTCCGTCCTTGCTCCTCCGCCTACCTCCCAGCTGCCGCCGGTATGCATCCGAAGAAGTGAGGTTTTTACTCACGAAAGCTTATGCCCAAATAAATCTGTTAAGTCTTTAAGGTGCCACCAGACTCCTTGTTGTTAGTGTAGACAAAGCCTTAGGTAGAACAGAGCTGCCCTCCATTATAAAATTAGAGGGAGAATGGAAGGGAGGAGCTCTACACCTTCATCATCAGCTTAAAGGGCTCAAGGAGATGTTAAGTAGCCTATTCAGCTTAATGAGATGTTCTCAGATGAAAGAGAACACAGCCTGACACAACCCTGACACCTGTGAACTGGCACATTCATGTGGCATGGGAGTTGTGTTTCCCCGCTCCCCAGAGCTGGAGAGTTTCTGATGTGCCAAGCATACCTGTTCTCAGCACTTCACACCAATCTCAACAGTGCGTTTTTGGTGCCTGCTCCAAACATGCCTATTGTAAGCTCACCACCCAGAGGGGAGGGGCTTGGAAGCTAATAGAAAGGCATGCCTCCTTGGAACCTGCCTCACATTGGGGGGCAAGCGGGGAGGGAGAAGGTCACAATACATGGCAGGGCCCACCCATAGCCTGGCGCACACAGTGGGGCAGAGAACAGGACTGAGACATTCCCAGGGACCAGGAACCTCAGATTTCAGCTCAGATAGTGGGAGGAAGAAGGGCTCAGACCCACGGCCCAATAGGTGAGCCCCTTCTAAAACCTGGCTCACGTAAAGGGGCAGGAAAGGGGGAGGGGGAGTCATAACACACCTGTAGATGGCCTGGGGGCTCCCAGATTGTGGTACACACCTAGAAGGGGACTGTGGGGCTAACAGGCACCTCACTCACCCCCCCATATCAATGTCCTACCACTTCCCTCCCCCATCACCTGATCCCCCAATCCCTCTTCTCCTCCTATTCCCACATACTTTTCCACTGTTAGTCACCCTCCCCCAGCAAGCATTTGTAGTTTATTTTCTTTTTAAAAAATAGCTTCAGTGCCTTCAAATATTCTGCTGTACTCAGATTTCATTTCCCCAAAACAAAATTCCCCCCTTGACAAAGAAAGATTGGAGCAGTATGTTTGGGGCTTTTTAAATTTCAAATGTCTGCCCTGAGTTGGATTTGAACTCTCAGTGCCTGACACAATGCTCAGATTCAATATCATCATCATACCCTTGGAGCCACCTAAATCCTATGATGTGAGGGGAAATAAACAGGAAGAACTAGAAATATTAAGTGAATAATCACTTACAGCATAATTAGCATCAGAGATTTGGTGGGATAATTCACATAACTGGAACATTGGTACAGAAGGGTACAGCTTGTTCAGTAAAGACAAGCATGGGAAAAAAGAGGAGTTGGTTTTGCTTTGTATATCAAAAATGTATACACTTGCACTGAGGTCAAGATAGAAGTGGGAGGCAAACCTGTTGAAAGTCTCTGAGTAAGGATAAAAGGGGTAAAAAACAAGAGTGATGTCCTGGTAGGAGTCCACTGTAGACCACCTAACCAGAAAGAAAAGAAGAAAAAAAAATAAAAATAAAAAGGAGGTGGATAAGCCCTTTTTTAAACAACTAACAAAATCATCCAAAGCACAGGACTTGATGATGATGGGGGACTTCAACTACCCAAACATCTGTTGGGAAAACACCACAACAGGACACAGATTATCCAACATGTTCTTGGAATGCACTGGAGACAACTTTTTATTACAGAAGGTGGAGAAAGCGACCAAGGGAGAGGCTGTCATAGATCTGATCCTGACAAACAGGGAGTAACTGATTGCATATTTGAAGGTGGAAGGCAGCTTCGGTGAAAGTGACCAAGAAATGATGAGTTCATGATTCTAAGAAATGGTACGAGGGAAAACAGCAGAATAAAGACAGCAGATTTTAGGAAACTCAGAATTGGTAGGTAAGATCCTGTTGGAAGAAAGTCTAATGGGAAAAACACAGTTCAGGAGAATTAGGTTTTGTTTTTTTTTTTACAGAGACATTATTAAGGGAACAAGAGCAAACTATTCCAGCATGTAGGAAAGATAAAGTATAGTGAGAGACAACTTTGGCTTAAACCAGGAGATCTTCAATGACCTGAAACTCAAGAGAGTCATACAAAAACTGGAAATTAGGTCAAATTATTAAGGATGAATATAAAAAAAAACAACAACTAAGCACGTAGGCACAAAATTAGAAAGGCCAAGGCACAGAATGAGATTAAATTAGCTAGGGACAAAGGGTACCAAGAAAACATTTTACAAATACGTTAGAAGCAAGAGGAATACCAAGGACACGGTAGGCCCATTACCCTATGAGGAGGGAAAGACAATCACAGAAAAACACAGCAATGGCTGGAAAAAAAAATAATGCCTTTTTTGTTTCAGTTTTCAAAAAAAAGGTTAGCAGTGATTGGACGACTACCATAATGAACATTAATGTAAATCGGGTAGGATCCGAGGTTAAAACAGAGAAAGAACAAGTAAAGAATTACTTAGACAAGTTAGATGTCTTCAAGTCAGCAGGGCCTGATGAAATACATCCTAGAATACTTAAGGAACTGGCTGGAGAAAGATCTCTAAGCTGCTAGTGATTATCTTTGAGAACTGGTGATGGACAAAAGAGATTCCAGAGGAATGAAAAGGGGCAAATATAATACCTATCTATAAAAGGTAAATAAGGATAACCCATAGAACCACAGACTAATCAGCTTAACTTTGGTACCCAGAAAAATAATGAAGAAAACAATCAAACCATCAATTTGTAAGCACCTACAAGATAATAAGATGAGAAGAAATAGTAAATATGGATTTGTCAAGAACAAATGTCAAACCAATCTAACATCCTTCTTTGACAGGGTAACAAGCCTTGTGGATGGGGGGGGAAAACAGTAGATGGGCCATCTCTCTACTTTAGTAAGGCTTCTGATACAGTCTCACATGACCTTCTCATAAGCAAACTAGGAAAATACAGCCTAGACAAACCTACCATAAGATGGGTGCACAGCTGGATGGAAAAGTGTACTCAGAGTAGTTAACCATAGTTCTCAATCAAGCTGGAAGGCATATTGAATGTTGTCCCACAGGGATCTGTCCTGGGTCTGTTCAATTCAAGATCTTTATAAATGATTTGAATACCACCATAGAGAGTACACTTATAAGTTTGGCGATGATACCAAGCTGGGAGGGGTTGGAGGACAGGATTAAAATTCAAAATGATCTCAACAAACTGGAGAAATGGTATGAAATAAATAGGATGAAATTCAGTAAGGACAAATGCAAGGTACTACACTTATGAAGGAATAATTAACTGCACAAATACAAAATGGGAAATGACTGCCTGTGAAGGAGTACTGCAGAAAAGGATCTGGGGTTTATTGTGGATCACAAACTAAAGGAGTCAGCAATATAATACTGCTCCCAAAAAGTAAACATTCCGGGCTCTATTAGCAGGAGTCTTGGAAGCAAGATAAAAGTAGTAATTATTTTACTCTACTCAGCACTGATAAGGCCTCAACTGGAGTATTGCGTCCAGTTCTGAGCACCACACTTCGGGAAAGATGTAGACAAATTGGAGGAAGCTGAGAGTAGAGAAAAAAAAATGATTAAAGGTTTAGAAAATGAGACCTATGAGGAAAGATTGAGGGGAAGAAAAAAAAAGGTTTGTTTAGCCTGGAGAAGAGAAGACTGAGCGGTGACAACAGTCTTCAAGTAGGTAACAGGTTGTTATGAAGATGAGGGTAATAAATTGTTCTCCTTATACACTGAGCACAGGATGAGAGGTAATGGGCTCAAATTGCAGCAAGGTAGATTTAGGTTAGACATTACAAAAAATGTCTTAACGGTAAGGGTAGTTAAACATTGGAACAAATTATTTATGGAGATTCCACAATCTCCCTAATTGGAGGTTTTTAAGAACAGGTTAGACAAACACTTGTCAGGGATGGTCTAGATCAGTGATCAGAGCGGCCCACGCCACTTCCCGCAGCTCTCATTCATCAGGAACGGCGAATTGCAGCCACTGGGAGCTGCAGGCGCCGTGCAAATGTAAACAGTCTGGCGGCCCACCAGCGGATTACCCTGATGGGCCGCAGGTTGCCCATCACTGGTCTAGATAATTCTTAGTCTTGCCTCAGTGAAGGGGACTGGACTAGATGACCTATTGAGATCCCTTCCACTCATACATTTCTGTGATTCTATGTAGAGGTAGTTTTCCAGATAGCCTCTCTCTCTGTACTTGTTTAGCATAAACCATTAGGTATGAGAACCTTAGCATGCCTAACTGGAGAAGCAAACTTTTTCAAGTAACATTTTAATTTGATTTCCCCCAAAAGGGTGGTGGGTGCCATGCATTCTGTTGGGGTAACCTTTGAGCATCTGAGTACCTGGTGCAATGATCTGAGCCCTAGTTCGTTCTCTATTTGTGAGCAAAAAACACTGTCTATTTTTAGAATATGTCAATTTTTAACAAGCTGTTTTTCCCCCCTTAGTGCTGTATCTCTGCAACCCATTGGTCAGGTGACCCCAAATTTCAGTCACTGACTGTACCCCTACCTCTACGAAGCATAACAAATTTCAAGGCAATCTCATTAACTAGGGCTTTTAGAACCCCTAGAATAAATAGACTTTAAACTATATAGCACAGCTGTCACTCTGCTGTAACACTATAGAATTTTTTTTTAACTATTTACGAAGAGAAGCTGAAGAAGTCGGCACAAACTGTGAAGCTCCATCCACAACCATCAATGGAAGAAAGAATTAAGACAGCAGTAGTCCGGCAGCTCCCTTTATCTTCTCGAGTGAGGAGCAGGAGAGTGAGGGCACACACGATGACCAGACAGACCCTGCTAGAGAAAAATCTTCAGACCTGGGCGCATGTGCATCCTGAAGTGTAGTACGCATAAGGAAAACCACTTGAAAAAGGAAAAAATATCAGTCTTGTTCTTACCACTTACATCCTACTATAACAAACACACTTTTAAGAATAAGTTAAATATCTACACTGTTGGCTAATGAAAAGTTAGCCAACTGAACTTTTTATAGATGGGTCAAGTCAGAATTTTAGTTCAACCAGTTTTTCCTCAAGTCCTATTTCAAAGAGAAAAACAGCAGAAGTATCTTACTTTGAGTAACTAACCTGTCACATATGGTTCCAGAGCTTTAGGAACCAAACTCCTTGCAATTTTTAGGTCCTCTGCTGAACAGCTTCCAGATTCTAGCCCACAAGCCATTCCCATTCGCTTTAGTACTTCTATATCATCATGAATTTCAAAAGTATTGTCAAAATTAAATAGATATTCAAACCTGGAGGCGAGAAATTCAATCAGCTTGAATTACTTGCACTAATTTTTCCAAAACATTTCCAACAGAGTGTGGTACTTCAAGAAAATGAAAACATGGCCATTACAACATATGTAGCCTTCATATTTTGTTCTAGTGAGCAATTCCAATGTCTCAAAATTCATACCTTTGTTAACTATATAAGAAACAAATAATGAAAATGTTGCATGTTGCCAAAACCATTAACAGGAGATTTAGCTGCAAACCCATAAGAACACAAGAATGACCATACTAGATCAGACCAATGGTCCACCTAGCTCAGTATCCCATCTTTCAACAGTGGCCAATGCCAGATGCTTCAAAGGGAATAAATAGAACAGGGCAATCATCAAGTGATCCCTGTCATCCACTCCCAGCATCTGAAAATGAGAGGTTTATGCACACCCAAAGTATGGGGTTGCACCCCTGATCATCTTGGCTAATAGCCATTGATGAACCTATGATTAAAGCTGCGAGTTTGTCATGGAAATTACTTTCTGGGACTTTTGCACTGGCCACTGACGGGACGGTCTCGGGCCACTGCACCCCCCTCCCACTGCAGCAGCAGGAGTTTGGGTGTGGGAGGGGACTCATAGCTGGGGCGTAGAAGAGGGCTCTGGACAGCAATTACCTTGGGGATGCTCCCCGGAAGCGACGACATCCTTCAGCTCCTAGGTGGAGGTGTAGCCAGGGGGGCTGTGTGTGCTGCCTCTGCCTGCAAGCACCACCCCCGCAGCTCCCATTGGCCGTGGTTCCTGACCAATAGAAGCTGGTGCTTGGGGGGAGGCAGCGCACAGAGCTGTGTGGCTGCGCCTCCGCCTAGGAGCTGAGGGATGTCGCCCATGTTTATTGCCCATGACCTGTCCATGACTTTTATTAAAAATACCCATGACTAAAACATAGCTTTACCTATCATCCATGAACTTATCTAATTCTTTTTTTAATCCAGTTATAGTTTTGGCCTTTAAAACATCCCCTGGCAACAAGTTCCACAGGTTTACTGTGTTATATGAAGAAGTACTACCATTTGTTTGTTTTATACCTCCTGTCTATTAATTTCATCGGGGACTTGATTTTGTGAAGGGACAAATAACACTTCCTTATTCACTTTCTCCACACCATTTATGATTTTATGGACCTCCATCATCTCCCCTCATTAGTTTCTTTCCCAAGCTGAACAGTCCCAGTCTTTTTAATCTCTTTTCATATGGAAGCTGTTCCATACCCCTAATCATTTTTGTTGCACTTCTCTGTACATTTTCAGTTTCTAATATATCTTATTTGAAATGGGGGGAACCAGATCTGCACACAATATTCTAGATGTTGGCATAGCACAGATTTTTATAGAGGTGTTATGATATTTACTGTCTTATTTTCTCTCTCTCTTTCCTAATGGTTCCTAACACTGTTCGCTTTTTTGACTGCTACTGCAGACTGAGCTGATGTTTTCAGAGACTCCATAATGACTCCAAGATCTCTTTCTTGTGTGGTAACAACTAATTTCGACCCCATCATTTTGAATGTACAGTTGGGATTGTGTTTTCCACTATGCATTACTTGTATTTATCAACACTGAATTTCATCTGCCACTTTGTTGTCCAGTCACTATTTTGTGAGATCCCTTTGTAACTCTTTGTAGTCTGGTTTGGACTTCGCTATCTTGAGTAATTTTTTTATCATCTGCAAACTCTGCCACCGCAATATTTACCTTTTTTTCCAGGTCATTGATGAGTATGTTGAACAGCACTAGTCCCAGTACAGCTCCTTGGAGGACTCTACTATTTACCTCTCTGCACTGTGAAAACTGACCATTTATTCCTACCCTTTGTCTCCTGTCTTTTAACCAGTTACTGATCCACAACATGACCATATCCTATGACTGCTAAGTTTCCTTAAGAGCCTTTGATGAGGGACCTTGTCACAGGCTTTCTGAAAGCCTAAGTACACTATTCCCTCTAGATCACCATTGTCCACATGTTTGTTAACCCCCTCAAAGAATTCTAACATATTGGTGAGGCATGATTTCCCTTTCTAAAAGCTGTGTTGGCTCTTCCCCAGCAAATTGTGTTCATCTGTGTATCTGATAATTATGTTCTTTACCATAGTTTCAACCAATTTGCCTGGTACTGAAGTTAGGCTTACCGTCCTGCAAATGCCAGGTTCACCTCTGGAGCTTTTTTTAAAAATTGGTATCACATTAGCTATCCTCCAGTTATCTGGTACAGAAGCTGATTTTAATGATAAGTTACATACCACAGGTAGTAGTTCTGCAATTTCATATTTGAGTTCCTTCAGAACTCTTGGGTGAATACCATCTGATCCTTGTGACTTATTACTCTTTAATGTATCAATCTGTTCCAAAACCTCCTCTACTGACACCTCAATCTGGGACAGTTCCTCAGATTTGTCACCTAAAAAGAATGGCTCAGGTATAGGAATCTCCCTCACATCCTCTGCAGTGAAGACTGATGCAAAGAATTCACTTAGCGTCTCCGCAACGACCTTATCTTCCGTGAGTGTTCCTTTAGCACCTTGATAGTCCAGTGGCCCCACTGACTGTTTAGCAGGCTTCCTGCTTCTGATGAAAAAATTCATGAACAACCTACTTGTCATTTGAAATACTACAATCGATCACGGTCTTCTTGCTGGTGTTCACAATGATAAATGGCAGATGTATGACAGAATTGGAAGGCGGTGGTCGGTTTGCCTGTTGTTCTGTTTGACGATTTCGTTGAACTAGGTTCTTGAAGGCAATTTGCTGCAAAAAGTAATAGTGGCTTACAAAACTACACATATTCAACAATTATTCCTGGTTATTCTCTTATTAAAATGTATATATTTGTGGTGTCTCTGAAGAAACTAAAGCAGAACTAGGAATCTCAGTATTTAAAAGAAATATTTAAGTCCTATCAACTTGACACTGTCAACTTTTTCCAAACTTGTAAATTACTGAAATATACAAAATACAAAAATACATTTGGAATTAACCAGTTTACTTTAATGAAAATATTTTGAAACTTAAGAAGCAGACATTTATCATGTAAATGTTCCTCCACTTCTTTAATGTTACTAAACATTGAACACAAGTCAAGGATACCATAACCCAGCAGATCTCAAACTGTGGATCAGGACCCCAAAGTGGGTTGCAGCCCCATTCTAATGGGGTCGCCAGGGGCTGGCATTAGACTTGTTGGGGCCCAGGGCCAAAGCTTGAGCCCCAATGCCTGGGGCCAAAGCCAAAGGGCTTCAGCCCTGGGTGACGGGGCTCAGGTTTTGGCTTTGGTCCCCTGCCCAGGGTGGTGGGGCTTTGGTGGGCTCAGGCTTCTCTCTCCCCTCCTGGGGTCATGTAGTCATTTTTGTTGTCAGAAGGGGGTCACGGTGCAATTCATTTGAGAAACTCTACCATAACCCAACACTAGGGCTGGCTGAAAATCTTCCATTAGAAAATTAGATTTTCGACTAAACTAAATTTTCCACAGAAAGCTTCTATTTTCCAACCAGCCCACACCAGCATTTGTGGCAATAGTCAGTTTTCTTTCTGAACCTTTAGCCTAAAGTTATGTCTACACTACAAACCTGATCACCCCTACTAACAATATTTGCAACTGTAAGTGCACACAAAGACAAACCACGTTCAGAATGTCCTCAGATTTTAATTTGTAAAGGTGTCACAGAATTATGCACTGAAAAATGCATAAAAGTTTGGAGAAAACTGGAGATTTTAACCACTACTGGGGGCAGTTGTGGCTTCTGACAACGTAGGAGGCGTGGTGGTAAAACTTCTTTAAAGAAAATAAATTTGAACTCCCAATTCCTGACACACCAGACTCGTACTAACTCCTCCTTCCTGCCACCTACAATAGTAAATAGAAGTAGTAGTTACACACCTTGTGAAGTAACGATGGTTCTTTGGGCTGGTCCCCACTAACGCCCCACTTCGGACTAAGGTACGCAAATTCAGCTACGTTAATAATGTAGCTGAATTCGAAATACCTTAGTCCGAACTTACCGCGGGTCCAGACGCGGCAGGGAGGCTCCCCCGTCGATGCTGCGTACTCCTCTCGCCGAGCTGGAGTACCGGCGTCGACGGCGAGCACTTCCGGGATCGATCCCAGAACATCGATTGCCTGCCGCCGGACCCTCCGGTAAGTGTAGACGTACCCTTTGAGATGCATGTCCCTATGGGTGCTCCACTGTAGGTGTGCTTGTGCCCCAGCGCTGCTGATTGGAAAACTTTGGTAGCAGCATCCATTAGGCCTGCACATGCGGTGGTGCACCCATAGGAACACTACTCGAAGAACATTAGCTAGATTTTTCTGCTAAAGTGATCAGCAATGAAGTTTAAATTTAGCTTTTAAATTCACCTAATTACATTTCAGAGTTACTCCACTGAGATGAACAGGGATGTATCTCACATCTTTTAGAGCTAGTGTTTCAACATGGAACTGGTTCACATACCGAAAGTTATTTTTCCAAACATGAGGACTCAAAACTTAATTTTCTAGTGTAATATATTTGGCAGACAAATTTGGTGGCATGGCTGTATTCTCAGGTCACGAATCACAGAAAACAAAATGCCAGTACTCCTTAAAAATAAAATATACAAATCTGAACAGCTGTAAAATTAAACAACATTTCAAATCGGAGATCTGAATTGAATGTCAAAATTCAAGGAATAAAAGTACAGCTTATATTGTCATTGTCAACAAAACCTTAGTTTAAATGCACTTGAAGCTGGCATGGAATTTAACACGGAACACTGGGTTCTTGTCAACTTCTCCTACAGCACAACAGTCTTGGCTACAGTGCTAAATTCACATTGCGTGTGTATTCTTCAATCTCCTGCTAGATCTTTTGTTTTTAATGTGTGTAAGAAAACTGGTATACAAATACAAGTTACCTTGCCCTACAGACAAGAGTACCTTGACTGTACCTGTAGAATAAGTTCTTGTAGCTGAGATTGTTTTTGCTTTATTCTTTCAAGTCTTCTCTGTCTCTCCACCTTCAGAAAGAAAAGGGGTTTTATTTTAACAGTATTTCATATTCAAATATATTTTATGATGAAAACATTTGGCATTAAAATGCCATCCACTGAATTTTAATAAATTTTTATACTGCTTTTTAGTGCGTGGTCTCAAAAAACAAAAGTTTTTATATCAACTGGAAAACTAGGGAGTTGGCATTATATTAAATCACATACAAAAAAGATAGTAAATTCCATAAATTTAAGTTTTGAGCCTGAGACTATCTAAGCTAGTGAAAGTAAAATTTCATGTGGTGTGATTTGACAGTTTAATTCAGATATTTCCATACTATAGGGTTACCATATTTCAACAATCAAAAAAAGAGGACGGGAGGAGCCCCGCCCTAGCCCTGCCCCCATCCTGCCCTAGCCCCGCCTTTGCCCCTTCCACTTCCCACCCCCCTCAGGATCTCCAGCCCTCCCCCCCCACTCCTTGTCCCCTGACTGCCCCATCCTGAGACCTTCCCCCCCATCCTACCTGGCCCCCTAGGATCCTATCCCCTACCTGTCCCCTGACTGCCCCCTCCTGAGACCCTCCCCCCATCCTAACTGGCCCCCTAGGAGCCTACCCCCACCTGTCCCCTGACTGCCCCAACCCTTATCCGCACCCCCACCCCCAGACAGACACCAGGGACTCCCACACCCCATCCAACCACTCCCCACCCCCTGACAGCCCCCCCGAACTCCCGACCCATCCAACCCTGCTCCCTGTCTCTTGACTGCCCCCTCCAGAACCATCCTGCCCCTTCTCCGACCCCCTTACCGTGCTGCTCAGAACAGAGTGCTGCAGAGGAGCGTGCTCGGCAGCAAGGGAGGGGGGAGCAGGGGGAGGAGCTCCAGACTGCCGGAGGCCTGAGGCAAACGGCCAGCCGGTGATCTGAGAATGCAGAGAGGGGGAGGGAGGGAGAGAGAGGAGGGGAGTGGTCTCAAGTTGCAGGAGAGAGGAGGGGGAAGTGGAGGAGGGGCTCTGGCTATCAGAGCCCCGTGCGAGTGGCACGATCCGCCCGGCTGCCCTGTCAGCCGCGCGCGCTCTGCATGGGGGGGAAATCCGGACATTTACAAATTCCCTGGACGCTATTTTTAACTCAAAAAAGCTGGACATGTCCAGCAGAATCCAGACGAATAGTAACCCTACCATACTAACACAGTTAAACTATTTGCAAGATTATTTCAAGCCAAAGACCTTACTTATTACAGCAAATTGTGTGTTATGAAATCACAGGTGTCAAAACAACTGAACCTCCAGTGAGTATATACACTATAGATAATTTCAATAGTGCCTAGCAGTCAAGAGGATTTAGCTTAAGGCCCAGATTTTTAAAGGTATTCAGGAGTTGCTGCACTCAGCATTGCAATGCCTAACTGACTTAGAAGCCTAAATCTCATCTTCAAAAGGAATGTAGGTACTTAAAAGCTACAATCCCATTGATGGGGATGAGGGCCTAAATGAGTAAGATGCTTTAGAAAATGGGGTTTAGGGTAAAATTTTTAGAAAAACCTATATCCACATATACAATACTTGGCCTGTTTTGGAAACATTTATTTTTCAAGGGTGAAGCTACACATTTTCCATTGATACAGGACAGTATTGTTTGTGCATTAGGCAGTGCAATTTTACAAGTTTATAAAAAACCCACATTTTATTATAAAAGGTACCTGGGTAAGTTCAGTTATAACTAAAATTACAACAGAATTCACGTGATAATCCCCTATTTCCAAATATTCAAATCTTCCTGGAAAAAGCTACTCTTCTGGGCTGAATTTTTCCATGGTTAGGCCCAGTCTAGAGGCGATTTTGTGTTTTGTTTGGAAGTTAAAAAAATGTCTTTACCCATTTCCACATTACACAACAACCAGAATACACACTTTCTCCAATTAAAAAGAAACTGAAATCATTTTTTCTTGTGTAAGAATCAAAGGTCTGAGAACTTGAAAGTTTGAAATTCAGATTGAGTCTTAATTTGCACAGAAAGAACAGCAGCAATAACTTTTGCTAATTTTGGCTGCTACAATACTAACTGCAGTACCAATTATGATGAGTATCCACATAGGAAGTCTTCAACAAACTCTCTCTCCAGACAGATTTCAATACAGACAAATTGAAAAAATTTTTGTTCCTATACATTTTATAAGTTCTGCAGGAGGGAGTTTATAATCACCCCCCAAGAACAAATAGGAGGACTTTCACGTTCTTCTATGTCAGAAGAAGTTATATACAAAGAGAGAGGTTACTCACACTGTGCACTAACAGTAGTTTGAGATGTGTCCCCCTATAGGTAGTGCCCTATCAAATTCATGGTCTATTTTGGTCAATTTCATGGCCATAGGATTTAAAAAATCGTAAATTTAATTATTTCAGCTATTTAAATCTGAAATTCCACGGTGTTGTATTGTAGGGGTCCAGACCCATAAAGGAGTTGTGGGAGGTTGCAAGGTTATTGTAGGGGAGGTTGCAGTACTGCTACCCTTATTTCTGTGCTGCTGCTGGCAGCGGCACTGCCTTCAGAGCTGGGCAGCTAGAGAGCAGCAGCTGAAGGCAGAGCCGACGCCAACAGTAGAGCAGAAGTAAGGATGGCATGGTACGGTGCTCCTCTTCAGAAGATAGTATCAGAGGGGTAGCCGTGTTAGTCTGAATCTGTAAAAAGGTAGGCGTAGCGGTCGGTGGGTATTCGGTATAGGGTGGTGTTAACCCATGCAACAAACCTCGATGCCAACTCTGCCCACATATCTACACCAGCAACACCATCACTGGACCTAACCAGATCAGCTACAACATCACCGGCTCATTCACCTGCACGTCCACCAATGTTATATATGCCATCATATGCCAGCAATGCCCCTCTGCTATGTACATTGGCCAAACTGGACAGTCACTACGCAAGAGGATAAATGGACACAAGTCAGATATCAGGAATGGCAGTATACAAAAACCTGTGGGAGAGCACTTCAACCTCCCTGGCCACACAATAGCAAATGTAAAGGTTGCCATCTTACAGCAAAAAAACTTCAGGACCAGACTCCAAAGAGAAACTGCTGAGCTCCAGTTCATTTGCAAATTTGACACCATCAGATCGGGATTAAACAGAGACTGTGAATGGCTATCCAACTACAGAAACAGTTTCTCCTCCCTTGGTGTTCACACCTCAACTGCTAGCAGAGCACCTCACCCTCCCTGATTGAACTGACCTCATTATCTCCACACTGATATATACCTGCCTCTGGAGATTTCCATTACTTGCATCTGAAGAAGTGAGGTTCTTACCCACGAAAGCTTATGCTCCCAGTACTTCTGTTAGTCTCAAAGGTGCCACAGGACCCTCTGTTGCTCTTCAGAAGACTACATCTTGGATTGGTCATTTTCAGTAGCAGTGCCCGTTCAGCTTGCACATGCCCTCTACTTGGCCTCATGACCTGCACTGAGATCATATGGAGCTGTGCAGGTGAACTGCACTCAGTTCCTTCTCGACTACAAGGTCTCATAAAGGAAACCCAAAGCAAAGATAGTGTGTGTCCCTATGTGTGCTCTATCTTGAAGAACTACAGTTATTGCACAGGGTGAGTAACCTTTCCTTCTTCGAGCAGTGTTCCTATGGGTTCTCCACTTCAGGTGACTACCAAGCAGCATCCTCATGAAAAGGAAGGGGCTTTGGAGTCAAGTCCAATACTGAAATAATAGTGCAGAGTCAGACAACATACAAAGCTGAATCACAGATTACTACAGAGTGCTATCAAAAAAGTGTATATAGAGGTTCAAGTTGCAGCTCTTCAGATCTCAGTGATGGAAACACTCTTGAGAAAAACTACTAAGGTAGAGACACACCTCACTGAATGGGCTAATGTCCTAAGAAGAGGCTCAATATCATTATACTGATAACAAGAAATGATGCATCCAGATATCTACCTAGAGTCTTTGTCTGGAAACTGTAGATCCCTAACATCTGTCAGCAGATTGATACAAACAATCCAGGAAGTTTCTTAAATGATTTAGTTATGGCCATGTAAAAGACTAATGCTCTCTTACGCAATGCAGCATCTCCCCCCCCCCCCAAGCCAGATATGGTTTGGGGAAGAAAACTGGGATATGAATAACCTGGTTAATATAGAATTCAGCTGACAACTTAGTTAAGAATTTTGGGTGCAGCTATAGCAAAAACGTATCTTTGACAAATACAGCGAAGGCAGGGGTTGCCCCTATCTCTCCAACTCTTTGAGCAGACATAATGGCTACCAACGAGGCCATTTTCATAGATAAGTTCATTAGTGAGCAGAGAAGGAACCACTGAATCAAAGGGAGGTCTCATAAGCAATTGAGCACTAAGGTCCCAAACTAGAATAGGATGTTTGATTTGAGGGAAGAGTTTCCGCAGACTTTTTGCTCCCCGGATTACAGGGAGAATTGTCAACACTGAGAAACCTTTGCCAGAGAATGGAAGAAGTCATGCTAGCTGCCAAGTGAACTCCAACAGAGCTCAGAGATAACCCAAGTTCTTCAGTTCCAGAATGTAGACCAATAGCTAAGAAGATGGAAGGTGAAAGATGTCGTAGAACACACTAATGGCTAAATATATTACACTTTTGCAGTTTGGTATTGTGTGTAGACTCCTTCCTACTGTTTAATGTACCCTTTTTACCTGCAAAGAGCAGGTTGATTCTATCCCTATGAACCATCGAAGAGCTATGCTTTGAAGCAAAGAATGCAGAGGTTCGGATGAAGGACTCGACAAGCATCCGGAGAGAGGAGATGGGGAATGACTGGGAGACTAATTGCCTGATGATCTGCCAGCTGCATGAGATAAGGAAGCCATGTCTGTCTTGGCCACATTGGTACTATCAGTATGAACTTGGCCTTCTTCTGTCTTGTTCTCTACTTTCAATATTAGAAGCCCCAGGAGAAAAGCAAATAACAGTCACAGTGTCCAAAGCAGGAGAAAGGCATCCCCAGGGAGTGGCAACCCAATCCTTCTCTTGAACAGAACTGAGTGCACTTCTTGTTCATGGTAATGATGAAGAGGTCTCCCTACAGAAGACCCAAATTCAAAATAAGCAATTGAGAATCCAAGGGTCTAGTTCCAATTCATAATCCTGTACAAAACTTCTGCTTAGAGAGTCTACTATGGTGTTCTGAATGCCAGAAAAGTACACTGCAAACACATAGATATGATTCCAATTCCATAGTCTTATAGCTTCAGAGTAAATGGAAGGCGATCTCGCTCCTCTTTACTCGTCAACATAAAACATGTAGGCCACATTGTCTGTCATGCTCTTGATGCACCTGACTCTGATCAATGGCATAAAATGGAGATAAGCATCCTGAGTTCCAGCAAGCTAATGTGTAGGGTGGGCTTGTGGGGATGAGTATATAGCAATATAAGTATCTAGGTGTACTCCCTATCCCAAAAGAGATGCATCTGTTATTACAACAGTTGGAGGTGGCTAGGTAAAGAAAAATCCTGCACAGACATTGTGGGGGGTTGGAGTATCTTTCCACAAATCAAAGGAGTCCTTTATGAATTGTGGAACTGAGACCTGTTTGTCCAGACTGTTTGTTTGGAAAATAGATAGTTCAGTCACTGTTGGAGGCATTGAAAATGCAATCTTGCATGGCTTACTATGAAGGTACATGCTGAGATATGCCCCAAATGTTGAAGGCCGTTCCTGGCTGATGTTTGCAGGCTGACCTACATTGTGGGAATAAGATTAGATAGTGTCATAAACCTGGGTATTGGAAGGTAGGCTTTGGCAGTTACTGTATCTGCGGATGCCCCTATGAATTCTAGTAATTACACAGGTTAAAGTAGACTACTGGATATTTAACTGAAGTCCTAGCTTGAGGAACAGTGCTATGGCCTTCTGAGTGGCTAACAAGGTATCATCGTAAGATCGACCCTTCAGCAGACAATTATCAAGATACCGAAATATTACTATTGCTTCTCTGCAGATAGGCATGACCATTGCAGGAACTTTTGAGAACACTCTGGGAGCAGAGGAGAGACTGAATGGGAGAACCCTGTATTGAAAATATTCTTGGCCTAAGGCAAAGCGAAGAAATCTCCTATGGGAAGAACAGGACACTATATGGAAATAAATATCCTGTATGTCGAGGGCTGAAAACGCTTTGAATTTTTTTTACCTTCAAAATTTGTTGAGGATCCTTAGATCTAGAATGGGTTTCAACCCTCCATTGTTTTTGGGGACCAGGAAGTACAGTAACTCCTCGCTTAATGTTGTAGTTATACTCCTGAAAAAGGCTACTTTAAGTGAAACAATGTAAAGCGATTCCAATTTCCCCAAAAGAATTAATGTAAATAGTGGGGGGGTTAGGTTCCAGGGAAATTTTTTTCTCCAGACAAAAGACTTACACACACACACACACACACACACACAATTTTAACAAACAATTGAATATTGTACACAGCAATGATGACTGAGAAGCTTGGTTGAGGTGGGGGATTTCCCAGGGAATGCCTTACTGCAAAATGAGGAACCAGCACTCGGCTGAGCCCTCAAAGGTTAACACACTGTTGTTAATGTAGTCTCACACTCTAAAAGGCAACAGGAATGGCAGGAGGGGAGACAGCATGGCAGAGAGAGACAGAGACACACACAGTGTCTGTGTGAGAGAGAGAGAGAGAGAGAGAGATGCACATTGGACCTTTTAGTACACTGATCCCACTCTAAGAACACTGCCTTTTTAAGTAGATCAGCAAGTAGAGACAGCAGTTGCTGCCAGCAAGCTCCCTCTGTCCTGAGCCATTTTGTGTGTCCTCCTGCCCCCCACCCCCACTCTGTGGAGATGGAGTAAAGCAGCGAGGGGCAGGAGGACACATGCAGTTTCAAAAATTTCAATGCATAGAAGATTGTTGGGGACACAATAGATCTGGACAAGGAGAAGAAGTCTGGAGATAAATGTGAGAAGGGAGGGACAGGCAGTAGAAACAAAATTGTAACTGTTTGAGCAGCATATTCCAGAAGTCTTGAGGTCTTTCTGAGTGTAGCCTTCATTGATTTGAGATCTACCATACCATTCTCTCACTAGAAGGGAAAACCTATAATGGCAGCAGGCTCTAAAAGAGACCCAGTTTGGGAATTATTTTAATGAAGTTCCTCTACCTGTGGGTAAGACAGGCACGCGTGCAAAACATAAACAGTGCAACAAAGAAATGCAACGCCTGGTTGCCCGAATGAAACATCATCATGAGAAGTGTTCCTTCTCAGGAGGAAGTTGCTTTGAAGATGATGAAAGGAACATGTCTGAACATCTTCAGGTTGGTAAACTTTTTTATTTCATACTTCTTTCTTAAAGGATTGCTTGTCTTCCTTCTGGACTATTCTTGAATTCCCATGTTGCAGAAAAATACAGTACCATAGAGTAACAATTATCATTTTAGATGCAGTTGTGATAAAAATAAATAGCCGAAATAAGCAGATTTTCCTTTTACAATTTCACCTTTCAAGTAGTACTGAGTGTCAGTGAATGCAATGAGTAATACTAAAGGAGCAGTATGGTAATAATAATTAAATAACTGCATTGACTTATTTTGTTTAGGAGAATCCATCCTCAACATACAGGATTCTGAAGACTATCCACCTTCAAGATCACCATCATTTTCTATAGTTTCAAAGTAATATGCCAATGATAGTGTTTCAGTCACATCATGTATGTCACATAGCCACAGTATATTACCAGTAGCAAAAAGAAAAAAAATCTCCATCATCCAGAAACAACCATAGATAAGTTTGTGACAAGAACAAGCTGATTACAAAAAGAGGTAATTGATGAAAAAATTGCCTAGTTTGTTTATGCAACAAACTCACCTTTCCGTGTGATTGGGAAACCACACTTCATTAACGGTTCACTCATTAAGACCAGGATACAATCCACACAACAGAGCAGATATTACAGGCAAATTCCTGGATAAAGCGTATGAAAGAGAAATTGAGCAGTGTGCAAAAGGCCTAAAGGGTAAAATTGTTGACCTGAGTCATGATGGGTGGAGCAATGTCCACAATGATCCTGTTGTATGTGCTTGTGTGTGAAGAGAAGAAAGGAATGTCTTCCTTACAGAAACAATTGATACATCAGGAAATGCACACACAGCAGAATACTTACAAGAAGTAGCAGTAAAAGCTATAACAAACTGTGAAAAAAATTCAAATGTCTAGTACACAGCTAGATCCCAGACAGTGCTGCAAATGTATCCAAGTTGAGAAGAAATTATTTAGAAGAGTCTCCCAAGCTAACAACATACTGTTGCAGTGCTCATTTGATGCACCTCCTAGCCAAAGACTTCAGTGTTCCAGAAATAAAGGCTAATGTTATTGAAATTGCAAAATACTTCTATAACAACCACTTTGCAGCAGCTGCTCTGAAAAAAGTGGGAGGAACCAAGCTAACTCTCCCACAAGATGTGCGATGGAACTCAGTAATGGACTGTTTTAAGCACTATATCAAGAACTGGCCTAACCTGATGACCATTGGTGAACAAAATTGTGAAAAAAATAGATGGCACTATCACAGCCAAAATTCTCAACATTGGGCTTAAGAGAAATGTTGAACACATTTCTCAAGTACCCTG